>NC_052505.1:37751675-38351675 GCF_014356525.2 Nilaparvata lugens | reverse complement strand
TGCCTGAGCTCCTCAACAAACATGTTTGCCGAACATGTATGTCGAACATTTGTTCAGTGTGGACACGGCTTTAGACCTCACTTTGCTCGGTCAATTATTATGGCTGAAGTAAATCAAGCGGACTGTTTTGTTTAGATAGTGTAAAGCTGGTGGCATAGCCTACCCCTGACTCCATCAATCTCTATTGTCTCTAGATTCGAAGAGATTTAAATGTTATGCTAGGATATATATAGTGATATTCACGTTTGGAAGTCAGTGAAAAATGGTAGGACGTCATGACTTCTTCTTCCACCACCTCCTGTTTTTAAAGTAGATAGCTGTATAATTCAAATCACCCCGGTATAAATGATTGGATTCTAAATTAATAGAGAATATCAATCAAGGAATATCAATTGTTGATTCTAGTTAATAATGATAAATTTCTTCATCAATATTATATTCATTACGAAAATATACGAGTATATACTCATGATTTAATGATACATTTTTATGATTTGGATTTAATATTCTGGTTGTTCATTTATAATTATTATGAATAATCCATAAAACGATTTGGCAAAGGATAGGAGCTATCTGCTTTGTCTATGGATAGCAGACTAATGTTGATCAGGTGCTGACTTGAATAGGAGAAAAATGTGCTGTATTTTACATTAAGTCATTGTACACACTACAGTAGGCGCCTACTAGAGATTAAATTATACCATAACGAGTCATCATATCTGGTGAAGAGTATTACAACTGGATTCTCGTTTCTTATAATGATAAATGCTGGACATTTTTAATATATATGATGTCACGTGGTAATTTAATACCACCAAATATTTTAAAATGAACCAATGAAATGTAATAGAATTATAAAATTGGAAAGAAGGTTAGACCTAGTCAAGGATAAATCAACTTAAATCAAGTATTATTAGCAATTAGGAGTAATAGCATTATCAAAAACGATAAGAAAACATGTATAATTGTGATTCAATAACTATGAGAACCCATTGGTAAGATCAAAAAATTATAAAGCGGCTTACTTATTATTGGCGGATTATAAAAAATAAAAGTGCATGAACATTGAGGTTAGAATTATTTGTTTACATTTTGAAAAGAATTAGTCGATCTTGAATAAATCGATAATTATTAGAATCAATGCTGAACGAATCAGCTGATTATTCGATCAACCAATATAACAGGTTGAATTATATAAAATTTACTCATAAAGGATATATTATGTATACTAAAGGAAGTCGATGTGTAGAAATACGAACACCCATTATTCTGTATAAATATTATTATAATCTAAAAAGCATGATAAATCAAGAGTATACAAAACTCATATAAAAACTAAATGTATTAAAATCGCATGTTATAATTATTTATGAAATCAATTTAAGATAGACACTCCATATATTTGTATAAAAACTCTTTTTTATTTAATTTTTTCTACTATAAAGTCGAGGAAGCCCTGATTCCAAGGCAACCAATTGTATTGAGTTTATTAAATTGAAGGCCAATCAGAGAGTAGCTTACAGAATTATTCGTGGAAGAGACAAATTTTTCTGAAAACCTCCTTCTTCTGGCTTAAGATCTTGACCTGAGAGGATGCACATAGAGTCTAGGGTTCTTTCTTCCTCTTTTTTTTTTTTTTAAATTTTAAAACTATTAAGCCAAACCCTTTTTTAATGTGAAGTATTTGTATTAAATGTTAACTTATCTGTGAACTCAGTGCTGTCAAAGAGTTTTTAATTTGTAACTATTCCCCATAAATATATCTTTAATTCGGAAAGAAACTTATAAGAATCTGGACCACGCGTTAGCCCAGCAGTGACAAAAAAGAGCCTACCTAATTAATTATTGGAAATAATTAATTCAATCCACGAGACCGTCAAGAACTTCAGTTCAGTGAGTGATAAGTCAAACGAGCTTGTTTTAGGTTTTCTACGTACAGTGGGGGAATTAATAAAAAAAAGCGCTATTCAAATTAACTTGAATTAAATAAAAAGTCACCACGTGTTGAATAATATCACATAGTTCATAAGAACGTTTTATAAATTTATTTAATATATGTAGGAAGCTTACTTCCATGCACAGCCCGAATTCATATAAATCCCTGAGATCTCATGTTTGAATATTAATTTATTAATTATAATTTTGTTAATTGAACAAAGTATATTATATCAAACCTATAGACCAAACAGGTTTTTATTGGCAGAATTTTGTATTGATTGGAAGTCTAAATATCAGTATTAAATATAATATATTTATGAATTTGAAACACACTATTGTGAATATTAGCAAAACCTGTGATAATTACTCAGATTCTAGAAAACATCAGCTTTACACTATCTAAACAAAACAGTCCGCTTGATTTACTTCAGCCATAATAATTGACCGAGCAAAGTGAGGTCTAAAGCCGTGTCCACACTGAACAAATGTTCGACATACATGTTCGGCAAACATGTTTGTTGAGGAGCTCAGGCACAAACATTTTAAAAATTTTGGACAATCATTGTTTGTTAAACGAAAAATTACTGCTTTTCCAAACTTTTCAAAGTTGACAGCTGTAAAACATAAAACCTGTTCTTCCCACTTACAAATATTTTGTTTGGTGACGCGTCCACACTGGCCACGGGCAAACATTGTTTTTCAAACATAATAAAATTTGCCCAAACTTTTTCAACAAACATGTTAGCCAAACATTTGTTCAGTGTGGACACGGCTTAAGATTCAAGTCGACGGTTTCGCATTCCTCTTTATGTTAATATGTTTTTTTTTGTTGTGACGTCACGTGTGACTCACAATGTAATAAGCGAATAGAATGAATCATCCTAGAGAGCATTAGTGAACTGAAAACGATCAGCCTAGTCAAGTGGAATTATTATAAAATTGAATATTCTTTTTTGATAAGATGTACAGCTATTATCGATAAAGCGATAAGAGATCTATGAAAGATCTAACTATACACTAGTCTAAATTCTTTGACAGGAATAAATTATGGAAATATTGTAATTTGTTTTGGCAGACACAAAAATAAAACATTCATGTAATTACAGGTTGGAATTCTTGTTATGATTTTGTAGGTCGCAATGATCTCAGTTCAGCCGACAGTTTATTCAACTTATTGCTCAATTAATCAGCTGACCCATCAACCAATTATTGTAACAAAATACGTTTTATTTCTATATAATTTATTACAAATATTAATGTAAGGGAATGGTATGTAAATTTGAAGGCATTAATCATTGTAATACTTCAAATATTTATTGGTATCTAAAAAACCACAAAAACAAAAGTAACTAGAGATCACATAGAGATCAATGGTTGAGTTCAAAGCCACTGCAGCGCTAGTGTACTTGGAATTGAAATCGGCCATTGAGGGGACAACCTGGAAGACTATTACAACTAGAGATCTTGAAGATTTTTACAATCTATAATATTACAAATATATATATATATATATATTATATATATATTATATATATATATTATGATATCTTGCGCTAAAATACCTCAATGGCAGACTTTAATTTAAGTAAGAGCTAGCATTGGGAACGCATAAGCATTGTGGGTTTAAGAGTATTCTCGTAGAGATCATTTGGTCGTAACAGGGATCACCGAGACGCCTAATGAGTCTGTCTTCCAGATTTTCAATAGCATTTCTTCGGTAATCAATAGTGATATAACGGCCCAAAGCCTGAGTACTGCACATAGACTGCCGTCGAGAGTCAAGGGCAGTATTAGGCCTATTGTGTTTCGTTTTCTGCGTCGACAAGACAAGGAAGCTTGGCATTCCAGTTTCAGATCATCTGCTATTAAGATAATAGAGGCCCGGGAATATCATCGAAATGCATTTCGCAGGCTCTTCCTGAGAGCAGGTGCTCGCTTTCCAACATCATTCGCCATCGGTCATGCAACTTTTCCGAGAAGTTAAAAAATGCGCAATGGAAAAGAAATATGATTTTGTATGGATTCGGGACAGCAACGTTCTAGTGAAAAAGGATGAAGCGAGCAAGAGTGTGGTGGTGATAAAAAATGAAAGCGATATTTCAAAGCTGTAAGGTAATCATAAATCACTGGTAACTCAACCTTTTATTTCTATAAGTTTGTAATGGATATTTGTGATTTACTTGATGACTTAGAAAATATGAATAGTAATGAATCAATTAATCTATGTGATTTGAACGAAGTGAAAGTTTTTTTTTGCAATGATTCGAATTTAAAACTTTTTCATTTGAATATTAGGAGTATAAGGAAAAATTTTGATGAATGTGTATTTTGTTGTCTGGTCTTGATGTCGCGTTTGATATTATAGTATTAACTGAGTCTTGGCTCACACACGATATAACTGGATTTGATATCTCTGGCTATAACAAAATCATAAAGCCAACAAAATTTAATAAATGTGATGGCATTGTAGTATACATAAAGAATGAACTTAACTAATATTAATTATATGATTACCTAATATTAATTATAATATTTTGGAAGTAGATATAGATTATGCCAATGTTTTGAATTTTAAATTTTAATCAAACCTTGGGTGACTAATGGTATTCTTCGATGTATGAGGCAAAGAGACAAAATGTCTCTTAAGGTTCGTAAACAACCATTTAATGTACTGCTGATGGATTGTTTTAAATCATATAATCGAACACTGAAGTCGGCATTGCGAACTCTAAAGGAACAGTATTTCAAGAATAAATTAGTTGAATGTGGAAATAATCTAAGGGCTGTATGGAAGGTTGTGAATGAAGCAACAGATACCCCTTGTAAACTAATTGTTCTATTAAAGAGTTGGTTACCAAGGATAACGCATTTTGAGATCTTATCAAGTAAATGAAATAGCAGAGGAGCTTAATGAACATTTTGTGAGTGTTGGTAGAAGAATTTCTGAAAAAATTACTAAGGTAAAGGACAAGATTTTTAGGGAAAAAAACTAATAGATTGTTTTGTAATTCGTTTTTCTTTTTCCTGTCATAGCAGAGGAAATTGATATGTGTATTAAAAACTTGAAGAAAGGGGTAGCACCAGGATTGATGGAATTTTTTCTAAATGTCTGAGTTCAAATTCTCGCATAATTTCAGTTCCTCTGGCTCATGTAATAAATTTATGCTTTTTGAATGGTGTTTTCCCCGACGAGTTAAAAAAGGCCACTGTTATTCCTTTGCATAAGAATGGTAACAAAAGTGATCCAGGGAACAATCGCTCAATTTCTCTGCTTTCATGTTTGTCAAAGGTGATTGAGAAATGTGTTAAGACTCGTTTGGTCGAATTCTTGGAAAAATATGAAATTTTATCTAATTTCCAATTTGGTTTTCGTAAGGGTGTAAGTACTTCTGATGCTGTATATAATGTTACTAAGAGAATTATTGAAACACTGGACAGGGAAGAAAAATGTATAGCTGTGTTTTAGATCTCCAGAAGGCTTTTGATACAGTGGACCACAATATTTATTTAGAAAGTTAGAAGGTATTGGAATTAGAGGTTTTGCTTTGGGTTTCTCAAAGCTATCTCAGTTGTAGATCACAGGTGGTTGGTGTTGATGGTATAATGAGCCTTATATGAAAATGGCTCATGGAGTTCAATGACATAATAGATAAGATGCAGAGCTACTATAACAAACAAAATCCTCGATTGGAAACAAGTGACCTTGAAAATTTGATGAGCCAATTTGATGACACTTTTTTCAATGTCAAGGCTATTCTCGAAAGCTTACCATCCACTCAAACAAATTTGAATATTAGTTCTTCCAATGTAGCTTCTTCACCTACAACTGGAAATATCTCGCCAGTTGCCCTACCTAAGCTTCCTTTAATGACTTTTGACGGCGATTTGAAAATTGGAGTCAATTTAAAGATTTATTCGAAGCCACGGTTCATAATAATGGTCAAATTGCTGACATACAAAAACATATGTATCTTCGGTCTGTACTGAGAGGCGATGCACTGTCAGTCATTTCTGTTGTCCCATTGACAAGTGATCATTATGTGAGGCATGGAAATTATTATTGAATCGCTACAATGACTCTTACAATCTGATGATGCATACTTGCAAGCAATTTTTGATATGCCAGCAGTTAATAAGCAACCAGACTCGCTACGAAAATTCATCACTCATTTAGCTGAGTATATTGCAGCACTAAACCAATTGGTCATGCAGTTAATGACTACTGGTCGATTCCGTTATTATTGTCTTACGTAAAAAACTGACTGAAGGATTGAGAGAGAAGTGGCAGAGACTGCTAAGAAATGGAACAGTATCCGATTGAAAAACTTCCAAATATTTTTGAATGATGAAGCTGTTATTTTAGAGGCTACTAAATCCACTGATTTATTGGGATCATCTACATCGTCAGAAGCCTCCTCACGTAAGCAGTTTGGGAAATCGAAACCAACTATGGAAATTACAAGGCTTCAGCTATGATTGTTAAATCGAAATCGGGCGAGCTGAAATGTATTGATGTAATAATTCTCATGAACTGGAAAATTGTGAAGTGTTCTTGAATCTCAAACCATCTGATAGATTAAAACGTGTAAAAGAATGGAAACTATGTATCGGCTGTTTATTGGCAGGGCACTTTATTAGAGATTGTAGAAGAAGGAAGCCGTGCAGTCACTGTAATTCGCGTCATCATTCGCTCCTCCATTTAGAGCCGAGACAGCCGCCTGTTGAAAACACCAAAACATTGGCCGGTAAAAACAATGAGCAGGGTAGACGTGCACGACGTCGCTGATCAAAGCCATCAGACATTTGTTACTGACTCAGCGAAGAAAGTATTTTCGAACGTAAATAGTTCCTTAGTATGGTTACCAACTGTTAAATTGGGAGTTCGAGTAATCAAGGCAATTATCATAAGGTCAAAGTATTATTAGATAGTGCAAGCACCGAGTCATTCATTACAAGGCGATGCATGAAAAACTGGTTTAGTGGTACAGAAAACACATAGTTTGCCAATCTATGGATTATCTGATACTAAACTGGAAGTGACAGATGAAATTACTAACTGTGAATTTGAAATACCGAACTCCCCTTCATTAAAAATTACCGTGTCGGGAGTCAACAAAATAGCAGCTACAAATCAGATAAAAAAATGCGTACTGGGCACATATTGAAGGACTGGAGCTAGCAGATTCTGAATTTTTCCTCTCAGAGGAGTTGATATTTTGTTGGGTGCTGAATACTTCCCCTTCATCTGACTGGAAGAAAGTGATTGGTCCAGCGGGTACACCATCTGCCCTAGAAACAGTATGGGGCTACTGCCTGATGGGTAAGGTATCAGAGGAGAGTTCTACTATCTCAAATAATCTGTGCATGTATTCCAATGCTAATTCAGAAGAGTTGGTGAAGCGATTTTGGGTCGAAGAAGAGCCACTAGGACAAAAAAATTATTGGAAGTGAAATGGCTTGTGAGGAGATATACAAATCAACTGTTTGTCGTTTGAATACTGGTAGATACATTGTAGAATTACCATCCAAGGAAACAAATACGAGGGAGATATCGGGATATCTTGAAGTTAAAACTAATGTCGGAGAAAATGTTACCATGATTCGAGAAGAAGAATGGGAGATAATTTAGAAGAAGTTCCAGGTAAACAAGGTATAGCCTTCAACAGTTATTTACCGATCAACGGTAATTTAGGGAAAGAGTTAAAAGGATTCATAGTCCACATGAAATCAAACAATGGGAAGACCCATACTGAAAAAGGAAATTGGAGAAGATGTTTTTGAAAGGGAGAAACGAAATTTGGAAGAGTTAGTGATGATAGACAGGATAATGTTGAAATAAAATGGACAAAATCCGAAAAGGGAGAAGAAATGAAAGAGTATACTCTAACAACTATGTCGTATGGTGTATCATCATCGCCATTTCTTGCCATTTGTACTACGCATCAGTGTATTGAAGTTCAAAAAGTGCTTTCAAAAATTATAAACATAGATTATATTGCAGCTTGGACTTATTCAACTGTGGCAGTGAGTTGGATTCAGTCTTCACCTCATCGTTGGGCTAGGTTTGTGGCAAATCGTGTAAGTCAAGTACAGGAACACCTGTCTACAGAGCAATTCAGATATGTGTCAACGAATGTAATCCAGCTGATTGTGCTAGTCGAGGACTATTTCTCAATGAATTAATGGTAATTCTCTGTGGTGGAATGGGTCTGATTGGTTAGACAAACCACTGGAGTGCTGGCCACACCAACCCACGGTAATGATGATGAAAATTCCATACAGATTGAATTGGAAGCAAGAAAAATTACACTAGCAACACAGAGTAAAGACTCAGAGGAATCAATTCAATCGGTGAAATTGAGAAATCGATGGAGTTTACTCAAAAGAATTGTTTCTCATTCTGGAAACGTTGGCAATTGGAGTATGTATCTAGTTTGCAAACCCGAATAAAATGATACAGAAACATAGTAATGTTAACATGGACGTATGGCTCTCTTAAAGGAAAGTAACCTACTCCCTCTTCACTGGAGACTTGGCGATAACGAAGATATTCCTGAACAGGATGGAATTGTGAGAGTGGTGGAGGTACAGACTGCAAAAGGAAGTCTCACCAGTCTGTCAATAGGGTATGTTCCTCCCTATTGATGAAGATTCGGCCTTATGAAGAGAACTTCAATAAGTTTAGTGGTTAGTTTTTTTGTTTCTCGTTTTATGTGTGGGAAAGGTTCCCAAGTTGCTTTGTTTCTTGTTTTATTCTATATTAGTTGTATATAGTCATTTATTTCTCGTCCCATCCTCTCCTCTCCGTGGGTCTCCTACTCCTTTTTTTTTAAGTCTCCTCAAGGGCCCCTGAGGAGTGAAGATATTTTCCTTTTTTCCCTAGTCTCCCTAGTAGGGTTCGTTATAGGTGGTTTTTTGTTTTTTGTTATTGGAAGTTCTTCCAAGGTGGGCGGAATGTTCGGACGTTATGAATGCTTCCCTTTCTTGTCTGGCGTTGTGTGGTGGAGGGGGCAATTGTACGGTGATGCGCAAAACATAATTGTGGCCAGTCGTCAATTGACAGTCAATTGAACAGCTCACTTCTCGTAATGTCGATTTTTGCAAAGTGATCTATTGATTATTTATTGTGATTTATTACAAGTGTCGTCTCGTCTCGTATCGTGATCTGGACCCGGGATCCTGGAAGCAAGGAGGATTTGGACATGAAGGTAGGCCTATGTTATTGTGCACTTAGCCATTTTAATTGTTCAACTTGCCACCCGACGCCAGACAACACAAAAGTTCTCGATGTAATTATTGATACAGTCCACAAACCAGAGTGCTGTTTGAGCCAGCCTTTGTCGAATAAACACATTTATTTAAGTAAATTATAGATATATCGAATATTTTATGCACATATTTTTATGGGAATATATTTTGTGTTTTATGTCAGCATACAAACTCATAGAATTCGTTCATTCCTAATCCTCATGCTATCTCAACTGATAAAATTCAATTCCTATAGAATATCCAAGGAAGAAATTCACAAATCGCTATTTTCCCTACAAAGCGTGATGGATTTTGCTTATTCTATCAGAACCTATAAATTCAGAAGCGAGGAAAGTATTTCTATTCTTCTATAGTAATACACAGGAAATGAAGATATTGTTCCAAATAATAATCTGTTTCTAAATAAACGTTTCGTTCAAAGTTGTAAAATACAAAAACGCTATAAAACGAAACATGCAACTTGGAATTTCCCTATTCGCCAAAATACATCAAGACCTCTATTTTGTTTTTATTTTGCGGGTATAGTGAGACAATATTCGATAAAGATGTAGCGAGAATGTTCGGAGAGCGAAAAACCCGACGCAAATGTCAAACACAGTCTGCTTTTTATGTATGCTGGATCATCTCTAGAACTAGCTGTCACGCAACATTGCAAACGAGGTTTAAATGTGGAGCATAAAATGGTTTCTATCTCATTCCAGAACACTCTCTAGCTCTCTCTCTCTCCCTCTTCTCCTCTGGGAGGAAGTACTCTATCATTCTAGGTTCTAAAAACAGATGCTTTTTTGCCCCTACTACAGTAGCTTCAGATTCGAATCTCTTGAGGTCTAGTTCATTTCACTCAGAATATGCTATGTACAGCCATAATAAACCACTTGATTTCATTGTTGAGGATTTTATTGTATGATCTCAATTTATAACACATTAGATCCATCATCAGTGTATCGTATCGTATGATTTTATATGAAATTGGCACTTAATCAATCCATTCACAATTTTCTACGTTTGCAAGATAAACATATTTCTTTATTTTTTATAAGGTGAGATGATAGTACTACAAGTTTAAGTTTTTGACTACATGTTGCTAGTGTCACTAGTACAGTATATTGATCCAAGTGTAATTATTGAATCAGAAGTTGATTTCTAGTGAGAGCAGTTTCCTAAATAAGACAACATTATTACATCTTTGAGTTGCACCAACCCAAATAAATATTAATCTGACTTTATTTGTGCAATGCTTAGTAGGTACCTTATTCCATCAATAATTTGATTTGATTGTAAGCTTGGTTGATGCATCATATAGATATAGAATTTTAATCGATTTATCATCATCTCGAAGCTCTGAAGATTTTCTGACTCATTTTGTAACGTCTGTAAAGAACTAGAGCTAAATTACCTATTTTTTTTATAAAAATTTCATTTGGTGGGCTGTTATCATACCGGCTAACTCCAAAGACGTCTTAGTTCATACTTTCTTAATTGAACTGGAACTCTATCAATAGAAAGATTCTGGTTAGAGATTTCAATCCTTGCATTTTCAAATTTATATCTACAAATATCAGCCTTAACCTTTTCAACTCTCTCTGCTCATCTGTTACATCTAATTATTATACTGTAGCCTACTAGAATCACACAGAATCAGAATCTTTTCATCAATGGGATATGGTAAACTTATTCTAGAATCGTTTCTTACAATCTACAGTACACAGTACTGTTGTTGACACTCTTCTTTTTTGCCTGCTCAATCTAGTGAGAATTGAAGAGCCACAAAACGTAATAGACTCTGTGTAGTTGTGTGTGGTTCTAGATCACTTTCAATCAAACATGAGATTGAATTTTCCCAGAGAAGAAAAGCAATAAAAACAAGTTGGTAGCCAGCTGGGAGAGCTGTAGCCAATCCATCATTCTACACCACCACTGCAGACTGCAGACTGCACACCAGTGATAAATGGCAAGAGTCTTGGCCAAATTACTCCCAACAAATTTGGAAAGCTCACCACGCTCATCTGAGTTGGACTTGGAAGAAATGTTTCAAATCTCTCAATCAAATGAATACAATCTCGTATATACTTCCTGAAGTGTATTATTCTCCTTTCTATATCCTATTTGCTGCAGGATTGATGGGTCTAGTTTCCAAAACAAGATTATTGTAAAATCTATTTCCCGATTCCTTCTTAATTGTTTAAATGGAATTGAAACTATTAAATACCGTTGGTCCAGTTCTATTTCCAATTAATGGCTAGACTGATTAATTAATAGAGAAATTTTCTTTTTTTATCGATATACTTCATCGAAAAATCATCCGTTTCGATTACCATCTTGACATCAATCGTTGTTGTAATTCAGGTGAATAATTCTCTATTGAAATGAAATCAACTGAATCAGAGAATTTAACGACACTTTATTCACAAATCATGGTTTGCTATGCATAGCTATACTTAGCTATACATTCTATACAGTCTATTACATGCTATACAGTCTATTCGAGTGTCATTCGGACATTGTTTTGATTTTGATAACACGGAGCCCTGTGAATCGAATTCATTAGTTTAGTGAAATTCACTACTTCAATTGATTCCAACTACGGTGATCCTGAATATAAATTGAAGACCTACAGATTTAATCAAGGTTGAGTTTCATTTACGAAAAAACCTAGCTTTGTGATCAATCCTGAAATTAATGCATTCAGTAGCCTATCGTATATAAACTTTTATCTGAAAAATCGACAACTGAGTGTTCTGTACTCAAATTGGAGCTTTTTTCACATATTCATCTCAATACCAGTATGTTTATTATTTGTCTAAACATCCATGTACTTCACTATCGAAATCTGTGCACATGGAAAATCGATCTCCAAATGGTTGGACTTACTCCAACACCACTTGATTTTGCTACTCTTTCTGTTTCCTCTTGATGATTGATATGATACTCGTCATTTGTGACGTCATTGCAGACCATGATAGTAAAATGTATTTAAGCAGTGCAGTACAGTATGTAGCGGGACAAATATAGACAGTTCTATGTAGTACTACTCCCTCGTACTCACTCGTTTAACTACGTCAGTCGGTGCCTACTATGTAGTGCAATGGTGTCCTTGTCAATATATAGGCTAGGGACCCTTTGAAGGCTGCTGGGTGCTGGGAGTGGAGCAGAAGGCTCAACTGATAACACAGCACACGTTCGAGAGAGACAACAGAGTGAGATGATACGCAACAGAAGTCTACGTCGATGTTGATTGAATCGGTCGGTCGTGTGCGTCATCAAGCTCCCACACACGCGCATGCGCCACAACACACTTCACCAAGATACGCAACTCATTCATCGTATCAATTTGATAATGTTTGCAACTTCCTGGGGGAAGTGGAGACGTTTCTCATTAGGCACGCCTGCTTGTGCAAACTGAATGATTTCAACTTCAGCCAGGTTGTTTGATGTTATACCAATGTCAAACGTGTTAGAACTCTACTCTGGAAATTTATAATGTCTTTACAAAGTTGGCCAAAAACATGGAGAGAGTGTTTGCTATGAAGCTTCAATCAAGATTTATAAGAGAACATCATATTGGTGCTCGAAGGCATCCTCGATCACCATATATTTACCAATCAGATATTACCATAATCTTTAACAATCATAAATTATCATATTCATCAAAAACTTATGGAAAGACCTTCATTGAATGAGATTTTACTCATTAATCTTTCAAAGCAAGACTCATTCATTTCAACTCATGAATTCGCTCATTTAGTCTTATAAAATCCTGAATCAACATGATTTTTATTCCTAGCCAATATCATCTTTCTATATAATGTCATAAAAGTTATTGTTTATGATCCCATTTATTATTCAGGGATTATTTAAGCTAAAGAGAGAATTTTCAGCTTACATGCGAGTGGAACTTGAATTACCTTATTAGAGGGAAAGGTGTGTGCATTTACAAAAATGAAAACTTTGCAAATGTATCTATGTATGTAATATCATTATAGTAGTTTTCTGCTAAATTCTAAAATTCCACGAATACGAAAATTTATATAGTGTTGGGACCAAAAAGAGGACTATGTAATACCATGGAGAGATAATAGCATAATTGCTTGGAGAGAGAAGCATTACATTAATGCTTATGTTATCTTTTCTCGGGTGAACCCCAATTCAATAGGGCAATGGAATGGTCAAGGGAGAACAATATCCCTACTTTAAAGCCGGTGAAATGGAAAACAATGACGGTCAACCCATGTCAATAGTCATCAATAGGACAGCTCTTGTTCTCATTGGAATAGTTTCAGCGACATGGAATATTCTCAATACCTACTCATAAATCCAATGCTTTGGTTCACAAAATGGAACGGATCTCTCATTCAGTGTTACAACTCTGTTTACTTTGATTGATATTAATATACATTTAGGCCTATGTATCGTTAAAAGTATCAAGTGCAGCACTAGGACAGTCAGAGTTATATATATGGATGTAAATATTTGAAAGTTCATTTTTAATAGAGTATTTCCTGTTTACGTTCATGATTTACCATTATAATTTTGCATCTTTATAAACTTGCAGGAGCTCCATGTTGCACCAAGAGCTACAGAGTACAACAGACTGTCTAGTAGTTGGAAATTATAGCTTAGATAGAAACTATAACCTATATCAGACTGCGGAAATGGGAATCTCCTAGTGGAATAATCAATTAGTGTGAATAATTCACTGAATTCAAACAGATGGGGGCAAACGCTTCATTGTACAAGGATCTTAAACATGTGCTCAACCTACCTGACAAATGGTCTCGCAATTGTTCTCTGACGTAATTGACCATACCATTCTCTGATTGAGTTAGGTTTTAACCCTTTTTTCTCTATGCTAATACTTATTCCATATTTTTGTTGGAAATGACACAGTGAATTCATGATGACTCATGATTGTAATGTTTTATGGTAGAATTCTCCAATCAATAATTTCGCTATAGAAGCTTTTGCTGGATGGAGTTGCTAATTTCTTGTATCATCATTATTCAGTCAAAATGAGAACTGTCT
This sequence comes from Nilaparvata lugens, assembly GCF_014356525.2. NCBI lineage: Eukaryota > Metazoa > Arthropoda > Insecta > Hemiptera > Delphacidae > Nilaparvata > Nilaparvata lugens. The sequence continues at coordinate 38,337,446 of NC_052505.1, read as the reverse complement.
TTCCACTAAAATTTCTGACGATGTCACAGTCTCTTGGGGTGGGTATGTTTTCAATAAGTCCAATCTAATAAAGCATACGGTATTAGTTAAAAGCAGGTCACAGTAGATTTTACGGTTTATAGCAGAGTTGAAAATTCATGAACATATTTTTTTAATTAGCATTATTGCAAATCAATATTGTAGTATGAATTCAATATGTTGAATTATTCTTATCTGGGAGAGGTCATCTATAGTCGACATATAATTATTGATATTGATCAAAATTATTTCAAGAAATCTGAATTTTTTAACCAGAGTTTAATCTCGATTACAATCCAGCAGGTGAATGGAATCAATTATCATAGTTGAAATTCAATGTCACTTTTATAAATGTCGAAGGAAGTCCAGGCAAAGAATCAGTGCATGACTGTGAACAAAAAGGTGTCGGACAAATTGTTGTCACGAACTCCATTGAGAACGGATAATTACAATGTTTCAAGTAGGAATGGCTCGTTTTGCATGTGGAATAATGGCGAAGCACTCATCTAAATGAAAGAACACTACTGTGTAGTAGACTGGAGAATTTCTTCCTGAATTGTCAGCAATAAAACGCTTCATTTCCATAATGAAGAGTGTGAATCGATGATACGGTCGGTGGCAGCGTATCACATTTGCGTTGCGTATCTTGTCAATAGAAAGCGAAGGCCGTCTGGGGTGGAGTAGGTTACTCGCTTTCTCGCACTCGCCACTCTCCACTCGCCCTCACAAGGGCTGCGAGTATTTTCTGCTGCTATCGATCTGTGCCTCACTCACTCACTCAACTGAGGCTACTGCGCATGCGCTGTAGTCGAAGCCCCATTCACAGCCGGGTCCTGTGTCCCCGCCACCAAAGCACAGCTCAAGTTGTGTTCTCGATTATCCTCCTAGATTATTAAGCGTTTCCCATGTGGCCCGATCATTTATTCACAACACTGCCCCCCCCCTACTACACCCAACACCGTCTGCCTGTTACCTTTCTTTTCCACTACCTGTGTTTTATAATCAAGTACAGCTTGCAGAAAAGTTTTACTGCGATTTTTCTTTCCATCTCTGTTTGTCTACTTTATTTTGAATGAGATCATAAAATATTACCCGAGAGGCGACAGTCATTGCTGCATAACTAGGTTGAATCGTGTTCAATCTTGGAAATATTCAAAGTTTAAGAGAAGCTGGATAAACAACCGGAATCGCATCACTTATTGATCTCTACGTCTACGTATATTACGTATAACCGTATCGACCGATCAGCTACGCTAATGATTATTATCGTCACGAATAACCTTCATCAGAATATACAAGCTTGAGTCCTCATAGATAAAAATGACACACACATTGTAATTTAGTCTCATCAATCTTCTTCTCTATATCTATAAAAGGCTAAGCCCCGACAGACTGAAATAACACCACAGCCCAGACCACTGAGCCTAAAAACTTGACATTTTGCACAATTGTTTATGGTAGCCTCAAAGCAACCACAGAAAAATTTCGATCAGTAGCACAGGGGGGTTCTGGAGAGGGAATTTTTCGAAAATTGTTATGTAAAATCACACTACAGCTCAAACTAATTGGCCCAAAGACTTAAAAACTTCGCACAAATATTCTTCAAACATGATAGACGCGCACTATAACGGATTTTGAGATATTTTGTCTCTAAGGGTTTCAAAGGATGAAAAAGGATCCTATTAAGTAAGTTTATGAACATGGTAAGGTCACAGAATAGGTACAGAATGGAAACTGTCAATCAAACGCCTATCCAACCAATTCTTTTTACATGGCACAAATACTAGACACGTCACGTGACCTTAGGAAGTTCCAATCCTGGTCTTCTGATTGGCTCGCGGCAGTGAACGAGATCAATTGATCCGGATCAGTAAAGTGATCAGAACCTCCCATCAATTCTATTACAATGCGGAACTTCCCAACAAGATGGCGGATTTTTGCGCCAGGGTACTAGCCGAGTTTCCATACTGTATGTATACTACGGAAAGGTGAACGCCATTATGAAACTGAGATAATTGACACATGATATTCTAACATATGTCGTAATCATTGGTAAACTTAAAATAATCTTATCCATCAGCTGATCAAATTAATTTTGCGTTGCTCGAGAGCGCGTGCTTGCCACGCGTGTGTTCCATTGTTGTATGCTTGGCCAGTTCGGTTTGCGCCTTCTATCATCTGTATATGGAGTCTCATACATTCCGATTAGAACAGAGCACAGAGATTTTCTTTGGTTAAGAGTTTGTTGATAATTATTTTTTCAAATTCAAATTTTATTACCATCAAAAATCACATTGAAAACTTTCTTCATAGAAAACAAGGATACAAAAACAAAATGTCAAACATATACCTACATTTTTTTATTTGTAGCACGGCCAGAAAAAGACAAACTTGAGTACTAGCCGTAAGTTCATTCTATATGACTTATATATATATATATATTTTTTTTTTTTGTTAATATTTTGTGAATAAAAAGTACGAGTTGATGAGAGATGTGAGTAATTCCTTATATTTGGTCCAAATGGTTATTCATATTGTAGTAGTCGGGGTCACTGCAATCAAAAGTTCTTTATTCTTTAGCTAATAAATTTCATACTTATTGATTGTCCATAATGTATCCAGTGTCCATAATGGAAGTGAATGAGCTACTCAAAATTGATGGCTCACTGGTCCCTCATAGATTCTATAGTATTCCTGGTGATTTAGCCGTCTTTTTTCAGCGTTGACTATTGATAATAAAGCTTTATTTACAACAAGCTTCGCGGCGAATTCGCATACCGCAAAAAAGTCAATGTATCTCATGTCACACTCGACTTTATTCTTGGTGAATCATGAAATTTATCTGACAATCAATATTTTCATTTACATCTCAATACGGACTTCCTATGTGCTTAGTCATGCGGCATCTATCATTCTTATTATTTATTTATTTATTTATTTATTCATTTACAATGGAAACAACGGGTTTCCCCAAACATGTCTCCTTTACAAGAAAATGCAAAATCTTAAAATATAATATATAGAAAACTTATAAAAAATCATAAAAAGAAATAAGGTACAAATGGTGATATTTATCCTATTACATATGGTAATAAGGTACAAAATGATAATATGGAAAAATACAATAATTAAAAAAAAAAAATAATATGAAAAGATGAGATGAATACAAAGCATCGAAATACTACTCATAGAAGGTCCAAAAATGGAAATATAAAATTCTAATAACACAAGTATTAAATGAATGAAATAACCAAAAATATAACTTATTAATGAGTTCCAAGTCCCAAAACATATGCACACCCACACATACATGGAAAAATGATCGATGTAGACCAGATCACATATCAATGCTCAGACCAGACCACTGTATAGAGCTTTTCGGAATCTAGCGCGAGAGAACCAGAAGAGATCTAGGTGCCCGGACAAACTATTGTAGCTTCTCTGAATTCTGTTGAGAGGAGAATTGTAATTTCTAAGTGTTCTGGAACGAGGAACCAGAAAAGAAAATTCAGATCGACGAGCCACAGGTGAGATATAAATATTCATTTTAGATAGCAAGTATGATGAATCAATTTCATTATTTAAGAGATCAAAAAGAAAAATAAGTGCTCTAACATCACGCCTAACTTTTAATGATGTAATATGGAATAAAGTTCTCAGTGACTCTGTTGGGAAATCAAACGGACAAAAACGATTAAATTTCTTATAGAACATGATTCTTAAAAACTTATTTTGAAGCCGTTCTAGAACATATTTTATTCTATCCATATGATATGGATTCCATATCTCTGAGGCATATTCTAGCAAGCTTCTCACTAGTGACTTATAAATCAGAATCAAAGGCTCTACATCACTAAAGGGCGAACAGGTCCTCAGAATAAACCCCATTTGTTGGTTGGCCTTAGCAGCTATTGAATCAATGTGCGAATTGAAGGAAAAATCTGAAGAAAAATTCACTCCAAGATCTTTGAAATTCGTCACCTGTTCCAATGGCCTGTTATTTACGTGGTAAATATTAATGTGCGGTCTCAATTGGCGATTGAAACTTAGGAACTTACATTTGGTAACATTTATCTTCAGACCATTAGTTTCACACCATTGGTAAAAATTGTTGATATCGCCCTGTAAAGCAAGCCCATCATTTACATTCTTGATCTCCCTGAACAATTTGACGTCATCTGCGTACATCAGGCAGGAAGAATTCTTTATAATAGTAGGGACATCATTTATAAACAAGAGGAACAAAAGTGTGCCAAGATTGGAACCCTGAGGTACCCCAGATGCACATATGAATGATTTGGATTTGAAATTTTGAATTTTAACAAACTGCATTCTTGATTGCAGATAACTCTGCAGGAGGTTCACTAACATTACATGTTCACTTAACTAACATGTTCACTTACATTCTGAAAACATATCCTTCTCAATCAACTGGTAGTAATATCTATCAGGTATTTCAAATAGGTGTTTCAAAGATGAATTCAATGTTTTCATAGTGGTTGATTGTCAATAGATGGTCCAGGAAATATTCGATGTACGATGAATCATCACACAGAATTCCATATTCTTTCCATCTTTCATTGTAGGATAAATATATAAGCTACGCTGAATTCAAAAAAATTGAAAATTATTCTGTCATTCTTCAGTAATTAATGAATGCAATATGAACAACTCTCTTTCATGAGGTGAATATTTTTTTTCTACATTTTCCAGTTTCTCATTTATAGGGGAGTGATAATTATTATTTGTATAGGTCTTCTAAGGAACCATTATTTACAGCTGGTACCAATAAACTACACTTCAACTCCAAACTACCTATTAGCGATGTGAAAACGGCTAATGGCTGTTGGGGTTGGTGTATCAAAAATGCTAATCAAAAAAGCATCAAAAGCTAATCTCCTTCAAGACATACTGGCAACAGGACAGCCCAAGTTCAAAGCAGAGAAAGTTCGAGAGACAATACTATGTTATTTTAGTTATTAATTGCATGCGCTATTCCACGCAATCAATAGTTCATTTATTCATTTATTCACAATGGAGACAACGGGTTTCCCCAAATATGTCTCCTTAACAATAAAAATTGTACAGATACAAATGGAAAAAGAAAAATAATGATAAAAATAATACGAACTCACGCAATAGTGAATAATACAAACAACAAAAATACCATCTAATTCAAAAATGAAAAATACAAAGATTTCAAATACTTATGAAAAAAGTAAAAATAAAACAAATTTGGAATTCAAAATTCCAAAATTATAAAAATTAAAGAATATAATAACAAATGATGAACAAAAATTTTATCAATAGAATAAATAACATTTATTACTGATGAACCATTTATGCACATCCACATTGATTCACCAACTATCCTATTATATTAAGCGAACAATTTCTGTATATTTATATCTGGCTATTTTTATATCTGGTTGTTTCTATATCTGGCTATTTTTATATCTGGTTATTTTTATATATGGCTATTTTTAAGACTGGTTATTTATGTTTAACGGATCTCGAAAACGGCTTTAACGATTTTCACGAAATTTGGAACATAGTAGGTTTATGATATAAAGATTCAATTGCTCTAGGTCTCATCCTTGGAAAAACTCGCTGAACGACATTAAAAGGATAATTTATTGATCCTTGGTTGAAACAGCTGTGGATAGTAAAAAAGTGAGCATGTGAAAAATCAAAATATTGCATCCCCGAAATTTATAAGATGATGTATTTCCAGCTGTGAAATAAAAACACGATCATTTTAGAGAATTGTGTTCTGTTTATCAATAAATAAAAATAACGAGCAAAGCTCGGTGCCCCGATATTTTATTTGATCAGATCATGCTTACACAAGATTTAATTATCATATATAACGCTTTCCAGAATTTAGCGCGAGAAAACCAGAAGACATCTTGGCGTTGAATTGCATCCGTCATGGAATGCGATTTATAATCCACTCGACAGCTGATTTATGATAAATAATTCTATAGTCTGATTTTTACTCTAATATTGGTGTATGATGGAGGCTCCTTTTTCCATTTGAACATTGAAACATTTAAACATTTAAACATTTAAACATTTAAACATTTAAACATTGAAACATTTAAACATTTAAACATTTAAACATTTAAACATTTAAACATTTAAACATTTAACATTTAAACATTTAAACATTTGAACATTTAAACATTTAAACATTTAAACATTTAAACATTTAAACATTTAAACATTTAAACATTTAAACATTTAAACATTTAAACATTTAAACATTTAAACATTTAAACATTTAAACATTTAAACATTTAAACATTTAAACATTTGAACATTTAAACATTTAAACATTTAAACATTTAAAACTTAAACATTTAAACATTTAAACATTTAAACATTTAAACATTTAAACATTTAAACATTTAAACATTTAAACATTTAAACATTTAAAACATAAACATTTAACATTTAAACATTTAAACATTTAAACATTTAAACATTTAAACATTAAATATTTAAACATTTAAACAAGAGAAATGCCAAACCGTCGACTTGAATCTTAGACCTCACTTCGCTTGGTCAACAATATGATCTTGAATCATGATCATCTTTCCGTTCTTCGGTAGCCGCTTGGCCGACTATTTTGAAAACATAGGTAGGTCTGTAAAATGGATTGATAAATAATAATTAAAATTTATGTTCAGAAACCATCCCCAATATTCACACAACATATTCCAAAAGTTTCATGCCGTTATGTCAAGTAGTTGTCAAGTCTACATGAAAAAAACAAACATACAAACACACAGACATCCATTTTTATATATAGATTTACATTTTGCTCGAACAAAAGCCTCTCTAAATGGAGGTAGAATGATAAGGTTGAGAAACTTTCAGTTCTGTTGTTTAACATTCTTTTGTTTCTAAAAGTTCATGTAGTACCTACTATTGTTTTTGAGACACTCCTGGCGCTATCATAGTTTCACCAATTTTCTGTTCCACAGTCCTATATCTTGCAGTAAATATATCTATAATGAAGTAAAGAGCTGGCGTATACACTTACGGGATAGGAAAATTATGTTTGACGCATCATCACGTCTGAACTACTGGACTAATTAACTTGAAATTTTGCATATAGATTCTTAATCAACCAAGAATAGTTATAGGCCTATTCTCAATTCTTCAAAATTTCATTACGTCAAGTTTTCAGTTTGTCACATTTTAAAATAGATCCTTGCGGAGCACGGGTTCCTGCTAGTAAATGATAAATGTGTCGTCATTGTTCATTTTTTTAGCAGTTATCGCAGTTAAGCGCAATTCACACTTGTAACAGATTATCATACCACAAGTTTCCTTAATTCCAACGTCGTTCGTTCACAGATGTGACTTGTGCAGTCACCACAAGTGTGCTCATTCACTACTTGCATTCAACATCATCCACAAATGTGGGCATGTGGCTTGTGCAGTTAACACATGTGCGTTCATATTATAACCTAAAAGTAGTCCAGGCAATGAATGTATTGTGAGTGACATGAAATTATATACATAAGTAATTTTTTGATTTCGTGATCGATTAACTAGAGGTGAAGATACTGTAAGTCCCCTATCCTGGGGGGTGAGCACATGGTGTTGGTGGGGGGGGGGGGGTGGAAGATACAGTTATTTGATTTTCCTTGAACTGTTGTTTACCCTAGAAAGAAATGCTTCATACACATTGTGCTTACTGAATTCGCTACAACTTTAGTTTTTAAGTTTGATAATTCCTGAGATATACTATGTCTCTGTGAATGTGGCTTGCAAAAAGTGTGAATTTCTTTAGTGGACAGATAAGTGCCAAGATAGCCAGAAAAATGCCTGAATTTCCATGAGTAGAATAGACTTCAACATTCCTGCATTCTATGAGGAATTCTAACAGGGAAGATATTACAGATCGATAGGCAATTGAAGTTCTAATTTTGTAAGTTTTCAATATCTATCACCAATTAAACCTTTTTAAAACTTTGATGCGCTCTCCTGGAAAATTATCTTTTCAGCAGTTACCACATCTATGAACTAACAAACCATCGATACGATCTCATCGTAAACCATCGATACGATCTCATGAATGTCTCATCATAGTAATTAGTTTCATCATTTGGAGTAAGAAACTACACATTATGTGGAAACGATCTATTCTTTGGATCGATGCTGACTACTATGAAACTAATTAGTTAATGAAATTGTGTCTATCAACACATAGTGACTATTATCTTAGTTATACCAACAATGTCTACTTATACAGGGTGTTTCAGAAGTAGTGTCGAGAATTTTAGGGTATTGTAACTGGATGCTAGGAGACTACAAATGTCATATTTGAAGTGTCCAAAACTCAGCGGTTATCCTTATAGCTGCCATTTTGTTTTTTTCACTTAAAAATTTTTATCTCAAGAACGAAATGTTGTATTGATCTGAAATTTGGCATGAATATTTATGCTATAAAGACTCAACTACAAAAAATAAAAAAAAAAATTTTTCGTTGAAATTTTTCAAAATGGCGGCCATTTTAAATTTTTTATGGCGAATATCTCGAAAACCGTCCATTTTACAGAAAATTTACAAAATACAAAAAAGTTAGCAAATTTTTTCACGATTCCAATGATACCTAATTTATTAAGATTGGTCGAAGAATAACAGAGAAATTAATTTTTTTCGTACTGCATGCATGACCACTTTTCACCATTTAAAGATCAATATTAATTTTTAATTCCAGATGTATTTAAGATGAAGCTTTGAAACTCGGTATGGCTCCATATGGGCAAACAGATGATTTTACAATGGTTTTCAGATGATAATGTTTGTCTTGTAAAAGTATTGTTGTTTCATTAAAAGTAAAGAACCAGATGTAGTGCTTCCTATTTCTTAGTCTCACGTTTCCTAGGTCTTATTTCTATCTTAAATTTCCAGTTTCAATATTTTTACGTTGCTTCTACACAAATATTTAATTATTGTAATGGAATTTAGTTCGCTGGAGTACACCGATATTCACTTCATGTATGGAGCAGCTCTTGGCAATGCGACCGAAGCAAGAAGAATGTATGCAGCTGCATTTCCAAACCGCCGTCTCCTTCCGACAAGGTGTTCACAAGAACTCACAATCGGCTGAGAGAAGTTGGTTCATTTGAACGGAACAGGGTAATTGCTGGTAGGCCTCGAGCAGTTCGAAATGTTGCTTTTGAAGAGGAAGTATTGCAGAAATTCGATTTCAATCCTAGAACGAGTACGAGAGCAGTTGCAAAGCAAATCAATTCAAGTGCTTCTTCTGTGTGGCGTGTACTAAACAAGGAAAGACTTCATCCCTTCCGCTTTCAAAAAGTTCACTCATTGGTTGAACGCGACTATGAGCCAAGAGTAAACTGTGCCCGTTGGTTTCTTCAGCAAGACATTATCCAACCAAATTTTCTAGAAAATGTGTTATTTACCGATGAGTCCAGCTTTACAAGAGAAGGAATCTTCAACTCTCGCAACAGTCACGTCTGGGCCTTAGACAATCCTCATGAGGTCAAAGTGCGTGGTTATCAGCATAGATTTTCGCTGAATGTTTGGACGGGTATCTTAGGTAATCGCGTGATTGGACCATACATTCTTCCTAATCGTCTGAATTCTCCCACGTACATTACTTTTTTAAGAGACATACTACCAGAACTTTTGGAAGATGTGCCTCTTGCAAACAGATATAATATTTGGTTTCAACATGATGGTGCCCCTGCTCATTTCGGAAATGTTGTTACGGACTTTCTGAACATGACCTATCGTCAGCGGTGGATTGGGGGGGGTGGACCAGTACCGTGGCCCGCACGTTCACCTGACCTCAACCCTTTAGATTTTTTTTCTGGGGCCATATGAAAGACCTTGTTTACAGCACGCCAGTAGAAAACGAAGAAGACCTTGTGGCAAGAGTGGTTGCTGCAGCAGGTGCCATTCAAGATGATGAAAATGCTTTTATAGCAGTTCGACGGTCCATGATTGAAAGGTGCAGACTGTGTAATCAAGTTGAAGGACGGCATTTTGAGCAATTGCTGCATTAGTATCAGTGAACCGATTTGAGTGAAATTAATATTTTTCAATGTAAAATAAAATTTGGAGGAAAGTTATTCTTGTATATTTCTGTAATAAGAACGGTTTTCATGAAATTATAAAAAAAATTAATATTGATCTTTAAATGGTGAAAAGTGGTCATGCATGTAATTTCTCTGTTATTCTTCGACCAATCTTAATAAATTAGGTATCATTGGAATCGTGAAAAAATTTGCTAACTTTTTTGTATTTTGTAAATTTTCTGTAAAATGGACGGTTTTCGAGATATTCGCCATCAAAAATTTAAAATGGCCGCCATTTTGAAAAATTTCAACGAAAAATTTTTTTTTTATTTTTTGTAGTTGAGTCTTTATAGCATAAATATTCATGCCAAATTTCAGATCAATACAACATTTCGTTCTTGAGATAAAAATTTTTAAGTGAAAAAAACAAAATGGCAGCTATAAGGATAACCGCTGAGTTTTGGACACTTCAAATATGACATTTGTAGTCTCCTAGCATCCAGGTACAATACCCTAAAATTCTCGACACTACTTCTGAAACACCCTGTATAATATTATCTTACCAACAATGTCTACTGCGAATACATATACAGGGTGGAAATTAAAATATTGTCCCCGAAAAATGCATGTTTCAAGTTTTTGAAGTTGAATAAATAATGTAAAGAGTGGTCGAAATGAGATGATTCTCTCGAACATCATTTCTTGGTTGATTCTAAACACTTTGGTGGTAAAACCAATCCGATATCTCTCACAATAACTGAATAACAAGCGATATAAAAATGTTTGTCAATAATGACCGCCATCTTGTATTTTTCTATGATGTCGAATATTTTCGTTGTTTCCATCATCAATATTCTTATTCGTCTTGTTGTAACAAAGAGATTGAGACCATTTGCAAGTCTCTATCTTAAAGTAGTCATGAAAAAATCGATTTTATAGTTCTAGCTTGTTACCTCACGCATATGGAAAAACGCACCAGAAATTATGCAGGGTTTTCTTTGGAGGGCGCTGGAGAACTCATTTTTCGACGTACAGCGCATGAAGATATATCGTTCCAAAGTTGAAAAAACGCTCTAAATTTCATCGATTTAAAATTTCTTTGTATCTCTTGAACAAAGAAAGTTATAATGGAATGAAATTTGGAAAAAAAGTTTTTTTGGGCTTTTGAAGGTTATAACTAAGATAATATGCGTTTTAGAGGACAATTTTATGGAACAAAAATTGTAGAGGAAGATTTTCAAAATATTTTCGTCCAAAAAACGTTTGATTATCTTGAACGGTTATTGAAATACAAGCGATATAGCAAAACCCTGAAAATTTTGGCGGCCATCTTGTTTCCGAGGTAAAAAAGTAAATTCGTATGGCTTTTGTTGGTGGGGAGTCCCTTGCGGGAAGGTCCCACCGCCTGAATATATAATTTAAGCCGTCAATGGGCCTTACGACTGTCATACTTCAGCCGGGACCGACAGTTTCCGAGGTGTTTGCCTGTGATTTCGACTTATCATCATCACGATCCTTATTACGCTAGACCTAACGAAGAAATCGAGACATCTTTCACGGCTGTTACTCAAAAATGACCACTGAGTTCCTTCTTCATGACATTTGAGCCCGGACTATAGGGCCGGTTTCGAAACTCTGGATTTAGGTGAGTTCTAGACTTTAAACAGCTGGAGTCAGAAAATTGGCTTTCCAAATCGAGGCGTAGTCGCGGCAAAATAATCTTTATTTTCTCATTTTTATATATTGGAAACGTTTTTCCTTGACGAAATGAAACATTCTTAAATAATTTTATTCAATATAGTTGAAACTTTACACTATTTTCTCTTTATTTTATTTTGTGTTCAATTTTCTAATTTTTCGAAATATAATTTAAACGTGACTTTGACTATGACTACAACTATGCCCGGAAAGCCAATTACGTTTCGGAAAGCCAATTTTCGGATTCCAGCTGTTCAAGTTCTAAAACTTGGCTAAATCCCGAGCTCGGAAACCGGCCCTTAGATTACTAACAGATGCTGTAGCAATCATATGGATGTAGTTTTTGAATCATTCAATTCTCTATGATGGACCATTATGTTTGTGTTTTGGAATATCCCCAGTTCAAATAAAAATTCACAATCATCCCATTCATCATTATTATTTTCAGTCCATTCCACCAAAAACGGAACCCGGATTCAGAAAGTTAAAATCAGAATGTACGTTTTCATGACGGTTTTAATTCAAAATTTGAACATTCATAAAAATTCACAAATATTACAGTTTGCAGTACAGGATCCGTACAAAACACAGTCAGAGAAATACTATGGAGCAGATGCTGATTCTGTCATTCGGCTCGGCAGGTCAAGAGTTTGAAACTAACTGTGCACTGCAAGCAATCAACTGGGAGGATCGCACAGTGCATTTGTGCAACATAGTTCCTGTTGCACTTGACATATGGTGGTCAGTGCTTGCTTGCAAATTGCTCTGTGCAATCGAGAATTGCGGTTGACTGTACGCTCCGCATGTGGAAAGCACAATCCTCTTACCTCTGCACTCTGCAGTCCCAATAATTTACTGTCACCATTAGTACGTCCGCTCAGTACTCCAACAGAGCACAACGATGTTACTTGAAATTAATCGACTGTTTTGTCTTTACAGTGATTATTGTGGAACGGCCATTGCTAGTTATGAGGCGGCAATTGAAATCACTATTGCATCACTCAATTGTTTTTGAACACTACTTGAATGAAAAGAAAATACACTGAATTTATCAGTAACACCAGAGATGAACGAATATTGTTTCAGAGATGAAAGAAATAGTATTCGTTTCTCTATGGTAACACTCATTTGAACGAGCGTTAGCAAGTTCTTACTTTTGACTCAAGGCTAAAATCAGTGTCTGTCAGTGTGTCTGTTTGTCCGTATGTTCTACAATAACTTACAATATCTGATCAATCAGCTTCAAATTTAGAACATATATTCTACGTGCCTTTTTACAGATCAAGTTTGTTAGACAACGAAATTAACTCAATCCTTCGTCCTTTTTCAGGATATAGCATTAAAAGTACATAGGAAAAAAACTGTTGTGATTTATGATTTACCTATCAGTCAGCTAGATAATTAATTGCATGCAATTACCCAAATTTTCCCATTTATTCCACTCAAACCTCAGCAGGAGGAACTTTTTAAAAAATACATTCTACTTGACATACGATAATACTTTCCAGTACTGACTGACCTCGTTCAAACTGATCACTCTATTAGTGTAGCATTCTTTGTTCATTTATTTGGACATTATAATTTTTCTTCAAGTTCTCTTATTTTCATTTGACAAACTTTCTTCATAAATTCATGAACTTTCAATTCCAGTCAAACTGATCAATAGATAAGATTAGATAGATCAGAACATCTTCAACGAATAATAATATGGTATCTTAACTCGTTATACAGGTATTATTCTAATCCATAATATCACAATAATACCTCATCCCACATTGTTGAAATTTCTCACAGTGGAATTTCAATAGATTTTCCAATAGGATTTTGAAACCTCAGTTAGTGAAGGTTATTAAATTATTCCACTACTGTTATGTTAGCATACATTCCTTGGCTCGCAACGTCAACCTCTGCATGCCATGGTATTATGCACCGGCTGAATAGTCTTAATTTTCTCAACAGCATATTTATTATCAAGTTTGAAATCTCTTACTAGATTGAGATTCTATAGAAATATCCTCATTCTTACTTGTTTCTTCCTCGTTCTCAGAATTCCTTTCTAGAATAACGTTGCAAACTCTGAAACAGCTATATTTAATGAGCTACCTCACTTTTAGATATCTGATGGTTTGAGCAAAGTTTCTTTTGCGATGTCTCAGTGACAGCAAAGACTACGATAATATGGCTTCCGTTCTAAGAACTAGTGATACCGACCGACGTCTACAGAGTGACCTTAATCCACACTTCTTGTCCACCAAGCACATGCTGATCACGGCTTTCTTTGTCTGGGAGAATTCCCAGAATTATTATATTGATTCCCCATTGGCTAGATGCAGCAAGAGTATGATAGCAACAAGACCAATAGCATGTATGCAACAGACTACAATGTGAGCTTATCTTTGCAAGTCCTTTCTTCTTTAGTACTCGTATTTGTTGTAATATGTGCTCAGCTCTTACGTAATATGCTAATATGAAACAGTGGTGTAATACAATACAATATAATTCAAAACTTTAATCAACAAATTATGAACTTTCAATATGAATTTTGTCGCCTCATCATTAGAATCGTTAATTGAGCTAATTTTTAATACTCGATATTAGATGGTCATGTAAAACAGCAAAATTGAATCATTGAATGATTAATTACATAATTCTCATAGTACACCATAATTTGGAAGTTCGAAATAGGCTGTCCGATTATCGGAGCGTAGAAGCACAAATTGTAGTTCGAATAGGGAATAGGACATGGCATATATTTTTTCACATAGCTATTTTTTCAAATAATGCAAAAATGATGTTTATCAAATTGAATGAAAAGGTGTATGTTTGAATTCAGATTTTAGTCATGTGAATGAAGAATGGGACATACTACTAAGAGAGGACAAAAATAGCTCCTAGTTTTGTCAGTGCACCTTCTGTGTGAGATTCCTAAATTATGTGGATTATGATAATTCTGCATGTTAGAATGTGCAAACAGAATCAATTCTCTCTTTCATTTGCAATGTTGAAGACTTGGGCAGGAGACAACCACCTTTGTTATTATGTCACATTTTTCTGAATATAGGTGGCTAAACAATGAACAATACATTTGAAGTATAAAGTCACATGCTACCCCTTTCAAAATCGCTTTTTCTTCAAACATTATGAAAGATCTTATGTTTTGAAACCTCATTCACATTTTACGGATTCCATTGTTCATTTTTGTGCTGTCATTTTCAGTGATAAACATGTATGTGAAATGTATTTCTTTGTTCAAAGCACCTTTAATTATTTGACTCGAAATACGAGGAGCTACAAAGTTATTGCGATTTCAAGGTCTACTGCTACTAAGAGTTGTGATATAATATATTAAGAATAGGTATAATAATATTTCAGCTCTTATCAATATTGTATATGATTCCAAAGCTCTAATTTTATAGACAAAACTGCAATATAATAATTTATGTTACAGGTATGCTTCAACAGCAGTATATTATGGTCTTCACAAACATCTGATGAAGAATTATTACAAACCTAGGCTTTAGAAGGTAAGCCGAAATGTGTTATCTATCCTTCACTGTACGGAATGGAGTTAAGCCTAACTCGCTTATTTTTATTAGAATCATTCCTCTGAATAAAACCTCCTTATCTGAAAAAAATGAACTTCAGTCTAGTATCGATTCTTCCTTCATGAGCTCAATTGTTCAAAACACTCTTCGCCTGGCATTTATTGGATCATGTCCCTCCTGGTTAACCTCGTCATGTGGTAGATATCATGAGATTGTGAGCATAAAGGTTTCTATTTTGATCATAGCATTGTATACAAGTTTCCATGATAAAGTTGAAAGTAATAGAAACACATTTGAGAGGTGTGTCAAATAATCACACTTTTCACACCAACCACTCTTAATCCATACTCCTGTGAATTTTTAATTCTTAAATGCTAAGTTTGCTGTTAGTACGGTACGGAAGAGGCTGAAAAGAGCAGAACACAATCTGAGAATAGTGAGATATGAAGGTGTAGTAGAGGGGGTAGAGGGGCATAGCGGGGATGTAGCAGAGAAAGTGCACGTGGCATCCCCCCCACATCACGCATACAACCAGAACGCTTCCTTTTCAGTCCGTCACTGAAAAGTTTGTTGCTGGGTTACCCTGTCACTCATCCCTAGAGAGAGACAGACAATAACACGCAATACTAATTAATTGCAATCGTTCTTGTTTTGGCTTCCATTTCAATTATTATTTATTGACGAAAACTCTTGTACAACTCCAGTGTCTGAGATGCTTTGCCATTGGTCAACCAAAGGTTAAAGGTAGGATTTGATTAATTAGTCAATTCCAGTGGGATTTCAGTGGAGTCAACGTCTAATCAACGTTAGTGTGCATTTTGAATTCTAATGGATGATCTGAAAACTACGTACCATGAGAGAATTCTGAAAAGAAGATGATCTCATCGGGGCTACAATTCACAAGTTATAACAAAATGTGTCTATTGTATTTACTTGTATCTATTTTCAATTCATTCTTAAAATAAATCTGTGAGTGGTCTCTCTTCTACTTAATAGTTGATGGACCTCCATATTTTTATTCTCTCGCTACATTCATGACATAACATTTAAAAAATATAATAATCACTTATTATCAATAGGAGTGAAGTCTTATCAACTAAAAATACAAAATAGCTGTCTCTCTTACGTGATTTGTAAGGTTTATGGTTGTGATAATTGAGATTCGTTTCCAATTTTGATTGATTCAGTCACGCTGGTACCAGACTGATTCGAAGAGTAACCTCAGTTGCTTGGATGATATCGTTCGAAACTTTCGTTAGATGGGGGGCCATCTGTTGTGAGAAGGATTAACCGATGATTAATCATTTTGTAAATGATTGAATAAATGAATAATACTGTGGTCGTTTTTAAATCAAAAATTGAAAACAAACTTATTGATACAATAAAAACCATTGTGCGGGAAACGACCGGGAAAGCTGTAAAAACCCGCGTATAAGGTATAAAAACTATTGTCGTCGTCGTCTTCCTTCAAGGATTAGGCAATTTGCCTGTTCCGACATCTAACAGGGGATCTTTAACTTACTGATGAACTTCGAACAGTCTCGGATGGGACCGGAAAAACGGATAAACAAAACGGACTACCAAAGAAAAACAATACATTTTACGAAAATGTAACTGAAAACTTGAAAATGTTCTCCTCAGAAGCGCTTACTACCTTTGGGAAAAAGTTCCCCTGTAGATGTTCTGGGTTACTTTGGTTCGATGCCCCAGTGTTGAAGATTTAATAAGGTTCAAACTTTATAAGACTGTGTGGCAACGTTGCAAAATTGGTTCGTAGTGTGAAAACTTCGATAGTAAACAGGCTAATATATCACATTTGGTTCTTAGTGAGAGCAGTAAGTAGAACGCTGAATTCTTATTTGTTTGCTAATAATCGTCCAATGGAGCGGGACGTTCAATAGGGGATAGAAAAAGGTTGAGATTTCCACTCGAGAAACATCCAATATCGATTTGGAAAAGATTGGTATGTTATACCAATTCAGATATAGGAATGTTATGCTGGATCCAGATGTAGACAAGCAATAAAATACCGATTTAAAATGTCCTGAAGGAAGAAAAAAGTTTTTTCCGGGCTGTAAGACAAATAATGTAGAGGTCCGGAAGTGAAAGAAGTCTGGAGTCATGATTAATGACACAGCATGTAGTCCTTATGGCTTCACTTAAATTGCTGCATTCCACTGGCTTGTGACTTGTGGCTGAGGGCAGAACAAGATGGAATCCAACCTTGATTAAATTCTTAAATATAAAGGTAATCACTCTATTTGACGACGTTGCTAGGCAGAATCCAATTTCATTGTTGATGGCGATTAGTTGATAAGTTGATGTCATAGTCCAACTGAGAGTTAATGGCGGAATGGATTCATTCTATGAAATAATCAATCTTGTCATAAATCGTACAGTAATATTTCATGATCTTCTATCACATACATTTTACCAATTCGATTTTAAAAGTTTTAATGAAACGTCAAGTAAATACTATAGTATCAATGAAAAACTCAGTTATTTTTTCTATTTTGATTTTGGAGTGACTCCAAATTACCATTTGACATGATTCGTAGCTAGTAACTAAATCATGGTCGGCGATACTGTTCATCCACTTACAATCACCTCGCAAAAACTGTACTACTTTTCTATGCTCCTCATTTCTACAGGACATTTTTCCTATATAAGTTATAATGTAAAACTCAATTAAATGTATCATTATAATGATAAGTGCTTGCTCTACGATTGAATAAATACAGTTTCAATTTATGACAATAAAAACAATGCGGAAAGATACAACAGGCATTTGACTGAATTTGTTTTAATTTCTAAATACACAGTTTATGTTTTCTATTTGAATCAATATTCATTTTCATAGTTTTGTCGAATCCAGTATTGATAGATTTAGTGAAACTCCAAGAATGATACGTTCTTCTACCGAAAAAAAATTGATTCTTTCCTTGGGAGAAGGCTACACTCTGAGGTTTCTATAAGCTCTTATGAATAATTCAGAATAATGCTGATTTCTCACTATAGTGAGATTCACGTCATACTGTCAGCATTGGTTTAATGGAAAGAATTCATTCTATTCATAAGAGATACTGACAGTTGAAAGTGAATCTCATTAGAGCATTCTCAATAGAAAACGCATGACTGATACAGAAACTCCCGCCAAAAGTTGATATAGAGAGTACCACTTTAAACTGTCAGCATTGGCAAAATTTGAGGCATTGATGCTATTCACAGAGTATACTGACAGTTTTAAAAGTAACCCTTGTTGGCTTATTGACGGTTTGCGTGACAACTTGTTTATTCGTCATCGTCATGGTTATTTCAAGCCAACTTGCCAAGCCTCCCACTGTTCTCTTCCAGCCAGGCTTGCATCAAATTATCACAGACTACCAACAAACTTTGATATCAAAATTAATCGATCAACTGAACTTAATAATGGAGTAAAGCAGTTTCAATCAAGAGTCCCATATTCCTTGGAAAAAGAAGAAAAATCCAAGTGGAACTTGTATTCAATAAAATAGAGCGAATATGATTATTGAGCTTATCAGTGGTCTGTTTATTTCAGGTTGAAATAATATCACTTGAGTGTGTCTACTCGCGAAGAAAGCTGCTTCACTCACTTTCTAAGGCCGAAACACACGAGGCGTTTTTTCAGACGCGTCGGCAAGGAACGACAGGACAGGAAGCCCTCCGATTGGCTGATTGGGTTGGCGTATCGAGAATCAGCCAATCGGGGGCTTCATGTCATGCCGTGCTGACTTGACTAAAAACGCCTCGTTTGTTTCAGCAGCTAAATCTGAGAAGCTTTTTGGTTTATTAACCGCTTGACGTTGGGCGTTGATGGAGCGGTTTGAGCCAATAAACGAATCACTGTACTGCACCTTTTATTGGTTTGGTAAATAACTTTTAATATCAGTAGAAGGTATCATTGTAGGGTAGAAATATCATAAATAAAATGACTGAAGTGATTAAGTTATTCATAGGCCTAGTTTTGGATTTAGTTTGAAGTTTAGGTGGAAATAAATATTTGACTTTAAAGAAATGTTCAAGTATATTAGTAGAATGTAGATAGTTCCTCTAGTTCCAATTGGCCCAGCATATGTTTCATACGGTTTATGCTTTATGTAATAATTTTTCCATTGTCATATTTTGAAGGTCGTGGGGTTTTCATCACATCATCTATTACTTTGATTGGTAGATAATTTTGCGAAACTCAGTAGGCCTATTATATGTGTGAGTAGAATTACAGCAAAATGAATTATCATATTTTCTTCAGCTTAATATAGACAGGGAGACACTCTTGAAATAATAGTCTCCTCCTTGTCTGCTGAACTATAACCATATATGGTTGAGTTAATAAATAGCTAAGAATATCATTCAACAATTCAAGCCAAAAAACAAAACAAATTATCAACTATTCTATGGATACTGTTAATGCATATAGGATAGCTTTTGGTTTGAAGCTGTGACGTTGCCGTATGCTATCTAAAAATAGAGAATCCATACCACGTTTTGCGAGAGGTTTGAAGTTTGCATGCGACGAACTAATTCATCCTTCTCCAGATTAGATGTTTGAAACGGCACTGTTGCTTGCATAACGTTTACCTGAATTTATTTCTAACAGCTGAATGAATAACAAGCGTATTGTCATGGAAAACGTCCTGTCAAAACGTTTTCTTATACTGTGCTTCATGTTATTATTGAATTTCAAAAAAATCATCAACTCAAATCACAAAAAACAGTCATACTCATATCGTTTCTCTTTTCTACAGGCCTAAACAATTTCTATCAAAACTGTTATACAAACCTGCTTGACTTTAAGGCTGTGCAAAGGCTAAAAATAAACTTTCTACTCGTGATATTTTTCAAAGTTTCTCGATTTGTAAATCATCAAGCTATCAAAATGAAAAGGTTTTCTTAGGAAAACATTTTTTTCTGATCATTAACTTTTGAGATATGAGCGCCTAAAGTTTAAATTTTTGAGACAGACCATTTCAAATTCGGTAAGAGATTAATCCATGAGATTTAATGGATGGATTCTTCATGGTATTGTTGATCTAGTAGAACAAAAATTTTCTGAAAATATAAATTTTTGAAAAAGTTATCCAATTTACCAAAAATAACTCAACTAAAAGTTATTTTCAGTAAATTGAACAACTCTCTTAAAAATTGATATTTTCAGAAACTTTTTGTTTTACTAGATCATCAATACCATGAAGAATCTATGCTCTGAATCTCATG
Source organism: Nilaparvata lugens (assembly GCF_014356525.2). Taxonomy (NCBI): domain Eukaryota; kingdom Metazoa; phylum Arthropoda; class Insecta; order Hemiptera; family Delphacidae; genus Nilaparvata; species Nilaparvata lugens. The sequence goes on along the minus strand of NC_052505.1, from coordinate 38,316,889 downwards.
GATCTATCTCTTGCCGAATTTGAAATGTTCTGTCCCAAAAATTTAAACTTTAGGCGCTCATATCTCAAAAATTAATGATCAGAAAAAAAATGTTTTCCTAAGAAAACTTTTTCATTTTGATAGCTTGATGATATACAAATCGAAAAGCTATGAAAAATATCACCAGAAGAAAGTTTATTTTTAGCCTTTGCACAGCCTTAAGGAGTCACTTTCTCAATCTCTTCTTAGAACGAAGATAAAATCTATACACGTTCTATTGTCATTGATAATGTATTGCATTCATATTGTATTTAAAATATTTACAATACACGGTATTTGTGAAAGAGCTACCTTGTTTCAAATATTGATTGATGAAATTAACTGAATGGAGGCTGAGATAAAATTTCTATCGAAACATTCTGCGGTGAACAAGGACCTATAGATAATTGTTTTTAACTTTAAAAAATATGAGATATCAAACATTTTTAATACATTTTTGCGAATGATGCTCGAATGAGCTTTTAGCTTGTGCGTGGTAATGAGAAGAGCATCTATCAGCCTATCAAGTATCAGACTGAACCAGAATGATTATCCTGATAGGAAAAAGGACGTAGGCACTTCAGGGAGTTATAAGGAATGAAATCTGACAGTAATTTTAGAGATGTGAGCGGAATGTTTCGTAAAAGGAGCTTCCGAACTTGCCTGAATCAACACTCCTTTCAGATAAGAACGATCAGAGGAATGGTCCCAAGCATAGGATAATACACGGACTAGTGTAAATCATAGGCACATGTGACTGTATATTCCCTATTCAGGATACACACACCCACTCAATATACGAGTAGGCTTTTCGGAACTTGGAAATATTTTCTCAGAGCTCATAATCTGACAGTGTTGAACAAGCCTATATGGAAGGAGAAGTATATAATATATCTACCATGTGAATGAAATATACATCAACCCTGTGAATTATTTCCATGAGAAAAACTGACAAGCTATGAGCTTAGGAGCCAACCATGCTATCACTATACTTTGGCTCCAGGAGCATCCTCTGCTCATGAAATCTGTCTGCTGTGAAAATATAACAAATCGAGGAATAGGGGCAGTTGACTTGACCCTCACATAAATTTTCCAAGCCGTTTTTGGACATCTACTTTTTTATAACATTTTCCGGTTAGCAATATCTATGATGATTGACTTCATTGACGTAGTCCACAGATAATATCAACATAGCCTTTAGAGCTTCAATTCAATTTCTACGTTATAAATTATTTCTAAAAAATAGAAGATGATCAACGGTTTACTTCCCATCATCTTCTTAAAAAAGATGTACTTGAAACAATAACTGTCTTTATTGAATGTTATCTATAGAATATTTCATTTATTTCATTTATTCATGGACAATAGATACAATGCAGGTAAAAACAACAGGCATTCGCCCAAAACTGCTTTAAACCTTAATTTGGAATACACAGTCTAGAGGCTATGTAAATGATAACTTAATTCACACACTATTTTGAGTCCAAAAAATGTATGTACAAAAAATATAAAAAATATATTCCAGACATAGAAGAAAGAGTCAGGATACTTTTGCTATTCCAGATCCAAAAAAAATCCAAATTCAAGATCTAAGAAGAACAAAATTAATGTAGGAAGTATATCCTCACTCACTCCAATATCCTTCGTAAATAAATGCTTTTGGATACCAAGTTTATGACCTGGTAGGCCTATAGGCCAAAGTGAATTTTCAATCTAAGCCAGTCATAAAATTTGTCCTGATTCACTGGAATGTTTAACAATGACTTGTAAGTAATAATTGGAGTAGGCTACACTCTTTATTATAAACGGAATAGTACTATTTCTCCAAACAAATATTTAACCATCATTTCAATGTATTAATATCATTCATCGAGTACCTACTTTCACATTTCCAATTTCCACCAATATTTGACTATTAGCATGAAAAATTGAATATTCATGTCCATGTAGTGGCGTAACTTACAACCTCGCCAATCCCACAGTGCGGAGGGCCCGAGCTACACTGGAGGAGACCAAGAAAGAGCCCCGATTGATATAATGTTACATTAATTTTTGACCTGGCCCCCTGGCCCATACTTTTCTGAAAATATAAACAACTAAAATAAAAATTCGTGAAATAATAAAATAAATTATTATTCATCATCAATACTTGGAAGAATAGTAGCCTGATTTATCATGGTAGTCAAATATGATAATGAAATAAATGTTGAGAGAGAAGTCTATTCGTTAGGTACTTAGTTGACAAACAGCTCTGGTATACTTAATCTATTATAGAATAGTCAATATTCTATGTGCAGATCTATAGATAGTAGAATTGAGACTGTCAGATCCGACTTTAGTGTTTGTTTGAACACTTGAACAAATTTCGTGAATTTTATTATTAAAAAAAATGAGTACACCTTGTTATATTTCTAACACTGTGTGAAGATTGCAGGAAAGAACTTATTATTTATGCTGAGAATTTCCTCATGAAATTCCTGAATGGGATTATCCTGAATGCATTTTAAAAAGTGTAATAGCAGGAAAAATGCTCTAATAGTCTCTAAAATTAACATCATAACAGCTTCTCATTAAATAATATATTATTTTTCAATTGAATCTCAATAATGTGTCAAATAGCATATTCTCAAATTTGAAGCCTTGGGGTGTTTTTCTATCGTATTTATAACATGTGCGCTCAAATATAATGATTCTAGGATAAGGAATCAATGTGCGTTAATTGTGTAGCCTATAGAAGTCATCAAATCCAAGGTTTTTATGAAATTTACGAATAATTATTACAAATCATGGACTCTTCAGGTTTTTTCATTTGATAGTATGACCAGAAATAAAAATATCATTATGATTTTTACATGAACTTGAGATTTCAGGAATCCAAGAACTTTTGAGTCAGATTCTAGAGCTAGAGCTCTAGTTCCATCCCTTAAAACATATATAATTCTCGCTTTGAATATTCTGTAGGTGTGATATTCACTCGTCATAAATGATAAAGCCCAAATTTTTCATTAGGGTTTTGCATAATTGGGGTTTCAGGGGAAGGGCCCCGAAAATGTTTTTGCGGGAGAGCCCGGTAGAAAAACATTACGGCACTGTGTTCATGTAATATCGATATCTTATCTATAAGACTCAAATACTATGGTGTACGTCCAGCCATTTCATCCCTCATTTCTATTTCATCCTCAAGGCAATCGGTTCTGAAGGAGAAATGGAAAATAAGATCTCCACATTTCTCATCGCAGCAATCTCCGATGAGTTCAGGAGAGGATATAAACGAGAAAATAATTTCCTTATAAAATCCCTTTTCTTTTGAAAGTGGATTACTGTGTGAATCCAGCTCAGGAAGCTTATCTTATTTTCTGCAGCTTGCCCTTCAGCTTTCAGCAACTAATTTCACCGAATGCGGTAGGAAAGGATAATACTCTATAGAAAGATAATATTTTTTGGCGTTTGTGAAGGGTTTTACTTCTTTATAATTATTGAATCAGCATCTGCCAAGTTTTATCAATCAATATGAAATTCGAAGAGGATCCTTTGTTATCCCAGTTGAATAGTTTTTAGTTGCAAATATAAACAAATTAATTAATGTTTTAGTGTATTATTTATTTGATATAAATCATTTAATAGGTACTCAGTTGAATTATATTCAATAGATAGCCTACTATTGAATAATCTTTTGATTCATACATTATATGATTATAATATACAGTATTATATTATAATATAATTTATTTCATATGAATTATTTCATAGGTAGCTTGAAGCATCTTATAACAAATATTACTGAATAATCTTATAATAAATAATACCCCTCTAGTTTTACTAAATAATACTTCTTCAATTTACTTGTTTGAATTTTCAAGTTACTTGTTATTGTAAAAGTAACAAATGTGAATCAGAATATCAATTATACACCGTACCAATATTTCAGAACGATAGAAAGCCTATCCAAGGATAGAAAGCATTCATCTTAATATCTTGGAGTATCCTATTATTAAATATTCAGAGTAACATGTGACAAATTTCAATCATTTCAACAAATATTAGGTTTAATGAATATCAATCAAGTTTCTCATCACTCTAATGAATATGGTACCATACTACACTACAAGTGTATCCTTTCTTTGGTTGGTACACCCATCGGGAATTCGAATTTTCACAAACATCAAGAATTCAAACAAGAGAAAATCTAACATCAAGGGACCTTTCTACAATCTTCGAAGGTTACCAACAAACACCTATTCCGGAAAAAGTATTTAATCAAACCCCAGTTTATCCTATTCTATATTATAAAACCCTTGAATTAAGCCTAGAGTAGATGGTAACATCCTACTATGCTTTCTATTTCTAAAGATATATGATTTATGGAGACATTATCTTGGTTTCTCTGGCAGTTATTGAAAATTCGATCTTGGAATATTTTAAATGTACATCATCTTCAGATCAGGGGAGTAATTACCAATTGTCAATTTGACGAAGAGACATGCAGCAGAGTAGAATATGCTTATCGGATACTGAGGGGCTGCGGCATCTTAAGAATCCCAAATTAGATGGTGACAAGATGAATAGATAAAACGAGCGCTGAAAGAGGATAGTGATAAATTAGGCAACGCCATCACTGTATATTGTCTTGGGTCGTGCTAATCATTAATGATGCGATGAGTGAGGCAAGTCTAAGAAGGATTGTTGTGTAGCTTGGTCGGAGGAAAACTCTCAGAAAATTGAAATAATCTATCAATCAACTGCAAGTACACTATTGTATTACAACAGTCAGCCTATTGTAAGTTTATTCCATGGAAGAAAACTATAACTTATTATAGGCTCACTAGCCTACTCTTTCAAATTTTGAGCTGTTTTTATTGAACTCTTATTTTATTGATGAGAATCAAATTAATATACCTACTCGAATTTTTTGTGGGTCTCAAAATAGCGAATATACAGAGAAAATCAAGATTGCTATAATGATTTATGATTCATATTTGATTCGATAATGATATTGATTTCATTTTAGATATATGATTGAGTGATAGAGGATATTAGCATGGAATAAGATTTTATCAGAAGATGAATAGCTTCAAACTTCATTAATAGATTCGGATATACACAAGTCTGCATGTTTTCATTGTTCAAACATCATACGATTTCCTCACTATTCTATTGCTAGCGAATTCCCAAGAGAGTTTGAATAATTATACAGCAATGTAATCAATAATATTTCCAAAAAATATTATCCTCTTTGATAATGAAACATTCAGATGATTTTCCAATTGTGATGGAGGATTGTTGTGTAAGATCCTGGAGGAACTTGATGAATAATTGGGAGTAGAAGATGAGGAAAATATATAAATCGAAAATTCTATTTTGGGCAAGTACTCTGTAAGTATATATGTATAATTATAATCAATTTGAGTTTTCAATGATTATTATAAATCCACCAAACTCATCAATTAATTTGATAATAATTATATCCTTCCTATACTATTGAACGAGCAATTTCTGTTTATATGTTTAGATGTTTATATGTTGATATATCTGTATGTGTCAGGATCTCGAAAACGGCTCTAACGATTCTCACGAAATTTGAAACAAACTAGGTTTTTGATATGAAAATTTGATTGCACTAGGTCTCAACCCTGGGATAACTCGCTGAAAGACATTAAAAGGATAAATACGTACTTGGAAAAACAGCTGGGAATTTTGTTGTCTGTCGATACCGTAATGGAAGAGAGTGAACGAGTGCATGTGTGGGATCATCCAACTGATCTCACGAGAAGAAAAATTCAGCAAAACTTATTTCCGTTTATTATTTCTCTTTTTTTCAGAAAACATGTTTACTTCAGAAAGTCCCAAATAGTAACTAGATGCTGTGTGTGTGTGTGTGTGTGTGTGTGTGTGTGTGTATGTGTGTGTGTGTGTGTGTGTGTGTGTGTGTGTGTGTGTGTGTGTGTGTGTGTGTGTGTGTGTATGTGTGTATGTCTGTGAACACGATAACTCCATTCCTAATCAACCGATTGACTCAAAATTTTAAACTCAAGGTCCTTATACCATGAGGATCCGACAATAAGAAGTTCAATAAAATTCAATTCAAAATGGCGGAAAAATGGCGGATAATTACTAAAAAACCATGTTTTCACGGTTTTCTTGAAAACGGCTCTAACGATTTTCTTCAAATTTATACCATGGATAGCTTTATAAGCCCTATCTATTGACATGAGTCTCATTTTTGGGAAAATTGCAGGAGCTCCGTAATATTCTTGAGAGAAATGGTGGATAATCACTAAAAAACCATATGTTTTCCAAGGTTTTCTCGAAAACGGCTCAAACGATTTTCTTCAAATTTATAGCATGGATAGCTATTTATAAGCCCTATCAACTGACATGAGTCTCATTTCTGGGAAAATTGCAGGAGCTCCGTAATATTCTTGAGAAAAATAGTGGATAATCACTAAAAAACCATATGTTTTCCAAGGTTTTCTCGAAAACGGCTCAAACGATTTTCTTCAAATTTGTAGCATGGATAGCTATTTATAAGCCCTATCAACTGACATGAGTCTCATTTCTGGGAAAATTGCAGGAGCTCCGTAATATTCTTGAGAAAAATGGCGGATAATTACTAAAAAACAATGTTTTTCACGATTCTCTCAAAAATGACTTGACCGATTTTTTTCAAATTCATACCCTGTATAGTTATTTATCAGCTCTATCAACTGGCATAAGTCTCCTTTCTAAGAAACTAATGGGGGGCCCACCCCATCCTTGAGAAATGGACTTTGTAACCTCTTTCTCGTGCATGAGGTAGGTAGGTAGAGCAGTTCATAAAAAGAACACATAGTCGAGATATTTCATCTGTAGAACAACAGCTGTTTTGACGACTTTTAAAAAAAAATCATCGAATTTCACAATTTACACAAAGAAAAAAGTACTCTGAAAACAATTATAATTATATACACATATACGCAGTAGTCTGATCGTAGTTTCAAATAAGTTGCCGCCAATCGTCATTATGTTATTCCCCTAAATTATTCTCGTTTAAGAACGGGGCTTACAGTTCAATGAGCAAGGAAAGTTGTGTGAGTGTACCACACCAGATTTTTTTATGCATTGTACCCCACCATGGAAAAACAATACCTATATATTCAGTTTACTCACGCATATTCAGTTAATTTCAAAAATACTGGAGAAATTCCTCAACATTAATGGGAATTTCAAAATTTAAAATATAAACAGATTAACAGATAATACATTACTCATTTTGCAACTCAGTGATAATAATTATGCATGTTTCTCAGGACACAACATTGATTACGAAAACCCTAGTTAACTATAGGTAGCCTGTAGCCTGCTTACTGCTTGTGAGAAGATTTGAATTATTCTGAGTGGCTGAATGTCGACAGCGCAATGCTCCCCCCCCCCCCAACACTCTGTACCTTCACTTCGCAGCATTTGAGACTGCTTGCTTTGTCGTTTGTTCAGCCATTGAGTCTGAATAATGTATACTTGCGTGCTTCTGTTGAAATACAGTGCAGTGCGCCTTTCAATAGCAAGTACAATATTGTAAATTGATAACCTCATAGGGTCTATAGTCTCACAACAGAGAAACCTCCGTCATATTTTGTCTGCATGGCTAAAGAATATTCTAAATGCAGCTTTGTTGTTACTAATGCATCCTCATAAATGCAGTCGACCATAGAGATATAGAAATACGGCACTCGAGAATTTGGGATTGAATATGGTTAGATTGTGTATTTTGTAGGGTTGAATCTGAATTATAATTAAGATACCAATATAGTAAAGTAGGTCATGTTACAAGATTTACTTGAGAAAAAATCACTTGTAATAAATTAATTACACAATAAACTCAACCATTGCAAAAGTGGGAATTTTAAACCTCGCATGTGATCATAATTAGAGGAGTGCAAAAAGCACAAGACAGACTGAAAATCAAATATTGGGACGGGGGTCTCACATAAAGAAAAAGGTCAGCAGTGTTTCAAATGAGTATTGACAAAAAAAATCACAATAAGGGTGTGTGCGTCCATGAGCTTGGGGGAGGGGGTGTGTTCACCCCTACATATTATTATTATGTTGTTCATGTAATGTAAAAAAGCTGTAGGCCTACCCCTACTGGCCTACTTTGTTAGAGGCGAACTTTTCTAATGGAAATCATTACTGGACATAGACAAATTTGTATTCCTAGAAGAAATTCCATTTAGAACTACTGAATATGAGATTGAGATTATAATATTTTCACTGTCTAAAGAGCGGTGTTCATGAATGATATTTGTTATCTTTTTTGTTTGGATATCACCTAGCTGTTTTTAATACTCATTCAACATCGCAAAAAGCTTAGATTTAGAACTACCGTACCTATAAAACTGATGTTTAAAAAAATGTTTTATTTGATTTATGTCTGATATATTCTCTACTGTATTCAACATATAAAATAACTTACTTTTCAATAATCAAGATTAATAATTTATTACGAAAATCATTCAATCATAACTCTTCCATAGAAATATAAGTTAGAATAATGTCGATTATGTTTTCTCTTGTGTAATCTAGATCTTCTTGCAATGAAAATAAATCGATCCATTGTACATTATGGTTTATGAACTACATTTTTTATAACTAAATCGAACTTATATATAGATTATGAAAAGGTATTTTTATAATATAGCCTAAGACATCACTGTATTTAGAAAAAGAGATCACGGCAAGCTATTAAGTTGGAGAAAAGAGAGTGGAACTTAAGCGTTCTCGACTATTCCCTAGAATAGATTCTAATTTGCAGTCTAGAAATAGAAAACTCCAAAGCGGACAAATGCCTGTCGTCTCTCAACAGAAGAAAAAAAGACAGATGTCTACTTCTACAACTGCGACCATGAACTCTTAAAGTTCATGAGCTCCAGAGTTCAAAGAGAATGAGGATAAATAATATTGTTTTTGCTGTGGATTATGAGATCATGACATTTTTCCAGAATGTTTCATGACATGTAACTCACGGGCCCTTTTCTTAGAAATTCACTGATATTTCAGACCAATTTCCAAGTCAGGCCTCATTTTAATATAAAATTGTTTGGTTTTCTCAATAGCAAAGATGAATTTTTCCAATTTTAAATAATTTTTCTTAACACTTTGGCGGCAATGGAACATTCTAGATGAACAATCCAGCTTGAAAATGGCTAAACCCAGATATTTGTTAAAAAAATGGTTTAACTTAATTTAACTACTGATTCTTGATCAAATGTAAATTATTGAAAGGCACAATCAAGATGACTCAATTTTATGTTTCTATGAGTGATGTATGCGTATATTTTAGTCTCCTTATGCTCTTTATAGGCTTACTATGATTATGAATAGATTTATTTCAAATGGTGATACGACTATTACTGATTATTTTATGAGGTCACCATTGAAGTGATGCTATATATGAATGTTCATATTAAAGCGTAATCACGAATCAGTGATTCAGCTCTTTCATTGAAGAGTAGATTGTTACCATATTAATATGTAACTATTTTTAGAGAGGGAGGGGGAGGGGAATTTATATTCACAGAAAATTAATTAAAGCTTCAAGTTCTTGAATTCTATAGTTGAATATAAACATTTTCCAACTCGGGGAGATATGAGAAGTAGAGAGATATGGAGAAAATGGAGTATCAGCTCAGCCAATTAGAGTGATAGGTTCATAGAAACAAGTGCGGTTGCCAAATTGACAAAACAGGCTCAGACGATGCAATGTTTTCATTGAGGAAACTAGTATGCGCGTATCATGAGGTGTTGAACACTCACTAAAGACTACAGAAAGCTGTCCGCTCTAGCACGTCAACATCGCGGCCGCTTCATCCCTAGGGATGCACACATTGCTACTTTCTCTGCTCAGCATATCACTCCGAATTGGAAGATTTTTTAACTTCACTATAATTCATGCTTTGATCGATAACCGAGAAAATTGCATCTTGATACGACGTCCTAAGTGTTTACACTCACACACACACACACACACACACACACACACACACACACACACACACACACACACACACCACACACACACACACACCACACACACACACACACACACACAACACACACACACACACATCTTTCTCATTCTCACCTTGTGAAAAATAAATTTGATCTCAGAAAAGCTCAAAAGCCGAAAAAATCTGGAAAATATTTCTTGAAGACCCTATATTATATCAGGACCATCAATCGAGCATTGCATATCACATAACAATCCCGGACATGATCCCCGATTGTAAATTTTCTATTTTTCATGTCATATATGCATGATACATTCAAAGTATAACAATGCCTTCTGTATCATAACTTAACATTCTAGTCTATAAATAACAGTCTTGTGGGTCAACTAATCGTCAATCAGCATTAGTATTTGCAATGAGTTTAAATAATGTTAAAAAAAATCAACCTGACTAAAATCTAAGGTTATCATACTTTCAGCAAACGGCCAACAACATATAAGATGCTCATTTCTACTGGAATATCTTGAATTGAGGCTCTTAGATGCATTATACCAGGGGTGCACTTCCCCCAAGCTCTTAGATACGCACCACCCTAAATTGAGTAAAATTCAGCTCCTACACCTCCCGCTCCAACTCATGGGAATCTGAAAAAGGTAGACAGAATAGTCGTTTTAAACACTCAAACTGACCTTCTTCCGAACCCCAAAAGGATTTGGTTTTGAGCCCCTCTCCCTCCCAAGAATTTCAAGGACGCTATCTGCAGCGCTCCGTTTGATATTTATACATTATTTCATGTTGCTCAATAAATCTGTTCAGTTGTTGGCTTATGCTGATGATATTGATATTGCTACTAGATCAGTATCCTACATGATGGAAGCATTCAGCCACATGAAAAGGTCAGCAGGTAACATACATGAGTTAGACTGTGGATGAGCAGAAAACAAAGATCATGGTCTCATCAAGGTCGCATGCTCAGAGGTTGAATGCCAATCAATCGCCATTAATATCTGCATGTGGGCTGGAAATGAGTAAACGAATTTGTATATCTGGGATCCTTGGTCAACTATAAAAACGATATCACAAATGAGGTCAAGCGGCGAATCCTATAGGCAAATAGGGCATACTTTGGTTTGGTCAAACATCTCAGGTCGAAGAATTGAGCCGCGAAACAAAAATTATTATCTACCAAACACTAACTTTGCCAGTGCTTACCTAAGGCATAGGCCAGTGAGACTTTCACTAACAAGATCAGATGAGAACCTGATAAGCATGTTTTAGAGAAAGATTCTCCGCAGAATTTTTGGAGGAGTACAGTTGGATGGAGTATGGTGCAGAAGAAAAATCTTGATATGTACAACATGTATGGTCATATTGATGTTCTGGCTCTTATCCGAGTAGGTAGGCTCAGGAAGACAGGCCATGTTGCAAGAGCTGATGAGTCATTTCCACCTAAAAGGATAATGGCTCAAAACATGGAAGGTAGAATACCTCCTGGTAGATCAAGGTTGAGGTGGATGAATGCAGTTGCCGGAGATGCAAGAGTTGTTGGGGTCAGGAATTGGAGGCATGCTGCCATGGACAGAGTAGAATGGAGGCAAATGTTGGAGGACAAGATCCACTTTGGATTGTTGAGCCAATGATTGCCAATGATGATGACATCATTTCATGTATAATGAAAGCCATATAATCATCAGTTGTTGTTGCTCACATTATACAGTATACATACATATGAGGATTTGTCTCTTTCCTCTTCTGTGTCATGATTCCATGATTTTTCAAATCACTTTCATCTTTATAATAAATTATGTTACAATCTTACACTTTTACAACAGTACTTACGATTTTGTTGATTATCGAACGTGGCACTGAGCTACATCTTCAGCGTACAAGAAACAGCTAGATTTATCTGGCTGAAATTATTCTGAATGGGGTTGAAACCCTATTTTTTATATTCAAAGACAATCTAAAAAGAATAATTATGACACTCTATGGTTTAAACTTAACGGAATTTACATGTTCCTGGAAACCTTAGCAGTTCATTGATTAGTCAAATATCATTTATTTTTCTTGATGTGTACACTTTTCCCTCCTACAGCGCTGATAACAAACAATATACACATAACATATTATAGACTGTTCTTTAGAGAGTCTTTTAGAGAAGCCGTGTGGCGTCTTCTTCAGTCCACAATGTCGAGTGATCGATGACTCTTTCCAACTGAGGATTATGATGATGATGATGATGACAGTTTGAAAGAAGATTGATCATGATTGTCAACAGTGGTGCGGAGGTGGGCAGTCAGCCACCAGTCATACTATTATCTCTCACATTTATATTTGAGTTGTCTATATAAATTGTATAGCCTACCTTGATAGTGTTCGCACTTCACCACATTTTTTTATCCCATCTGAAGCCACTTGTATGCCTGAAACAATAATCAGAAATATTTCTAGTATATTTCAAATTGAATAACGTTGAAGTTTAAATAATGTTATAAGTTATTGTATTTGGATCACAAAAAGTGTCATCCTGTAATACAGATTTACAAGATTAAAGATTTGTAACTCTATGATATGCTATTGAATAATCTGTAGGATTTTATGTGGGGAATAGAGCACATCAACTCATAAGAATGAATGAATTCATTTGCCAAAAACAAAATACAAAAAAGCTTTACAAAAATATACAATGAAAACGATAAATTGAGAAATATGGAATATTTTTCTATGGTATCAATTGTTGAAAACTCTCAAATTTGTTATAGCTCACATTTATTTTCGAAATTTGAATATATAAATTGGATCATTCATAATGAGAATAACCATAATTTTGGATGGAACTTGTTGGTACAATTTTTGAGAACAAATCCGTGACAGGGGTATATTATAATGTGTTGTATTTCAAAATCAATCGAATAATATCAATTACACTCTTCCCAGACTAATCACTCAATAATATAAGAAAGAAAACTTCATGGTAGGCTCATATTAATTCCAATCTTCGATAAATGTAAATGAGGTATTTGAATGAATTGTGTATTTTATGTATTAGGTATTTTTTTCTTCAAAATACGTTGCTCGATTATCCATGCAATTCATTGAAATTGACTCGAGTTTGCAATTTCATCAGTTTCACATTGATTATGCAGCATTGAATTATATTGTGCGAACAGTAATATTGATATTTCATAATACGAATGATTTATTTTCTCCATTGGATAGATCAATCAATCAGGTTGATTTCATATTGGTTGAAATATAGCCTACATAAATACTTTGTATATGATGTGAGACTATTAGCTACTTAGTCGGTTCATGACATATCTTAGCGGTGAATACGAAACAACTCTCCTGTCGATCAATATCATCCTTAGGATATAATCGCTGAATTATTTACAATTGAAGGCGCAAAAAAAGTGATCAATAGAGTTCAGTCCTATTCGTTCCGTTGAAGAAGGAAAAAATGGCTGGCAGTAGATTGTGGTTGTTGATAGAGGCCACAGCTGGAAGCAAGCCAGACACTTGCTCGATTTCTGGGCCGTAATCAAGCAAAAAGGATAAAGGAGACACATTAATTAAATTCCCATTTATTCCGGTTCAGAGGGACTGAACGACTGTGAGAGTGCTACTTCTCTTCTTTCTTAGCTGGAGTCGACTTGGAAAATTTCATCTCTTAAAAGCCTCTTCAACTTATTTCTTCTCCAAAATAAAGAATAGATTGAGACAACTTGATAGTAATAATTATCCTTCTGAAACTTATTCAAAGGTATTTTCCTTAACCTTATTCTATATTAAATTTATCAAGGAGTATTGTTTATCAATAGGCTATCAGTGAATAATTTTTAAATGAATAGTAGTTATACCACTTTTTACAAAACGTATAATATTAGTTTATGACTTCTACTTCTAGGAGCATTTGTCGATTTAATTATTTACCACGTTATTCGCCACTTCTGCCCCTTCTCAATGGATTATTCACGTTGAAACATGATTACATCAGGAAGTAGAATAAAATGACATCTTATCATAATTTGATACAGTCTTGTAAGTTGTAGTTTGAATATGAATGATCACATTCTAGAGAAGACCATTCTCTAATCCGAGAAACTCTATATGTGAAGGATTTGGTTTTGAGCCCCTCTCCCTCCCAAGAATTTCAAGGACGCTATCTGCAGCGCTCCGTTTGATATTTATACATTATTTCATGTTGCTCAATAAATCTGTTCAGTTGTTGGCTTATGCTGATGATATTGATATTGCTACTAGATCAGTATCCTACATGATGGAAGCATTCAGCCACATGAAAAGGTCAGCAGGTAACATACATGAGTTAGACTGTGGATGAGCAGAAAACAAAGATCATGGTCTCATCAAGGTCGCATGCTCAGAGGTTGAATGCCAATCAATCGCCACTAATATCTGCATGTGGGCTGGAAATGGGTAAACGAATTTGTATATCTGGGATCCTTGGTCAACTATAAAAACGATATCACAAATGAGGTCAAGCGGCGAATCCTATAGGCAAATAGGGCATACTTTGGTTTGGTCAAACATCTCAGGTCGAAGAATTGAGCCGCGAAACAAAAATTATTATCTACCAAACACTAACTTTGCCAGTGCTTACCTAAGGCATAGGCCAGTGAGACTTTCACTAACAAGATCAGATGAGAACCTGATAAGCATGTTTTAGAGAAAGATTCTCCGCAGAATTTTTGGAGGAGTACAGTTGGATGGAGTATGGTGCAGAAGAAAAATCTTGATATGTACAACATGTATGGTCATATTGATGTTCTGGCTCTTATCCGAGTAGGTAGGCTCAGGAAGACAGGCCATGTTGCAAGAGCTGATGAGTCATTTCCACCTAAAAGGATAATGGCTCAAAACATGGAAGGTAGAATACCTCCTGGTAGATCAAGGTTGAGGTGGATGAATGCAGTTGCCGGAGATGCAAGAGTTGTTGGGGTCAGGAATTGGAGGCATGCTGCCATGGACAGAGTAGAATGGAGGCAAATGTTGGAGGACAAGATCCACTTTGGATTGTTGAGCCAATGATTGCCAATGATGATGACATCAACTCATAAGAATGAATGAATTCATTTGCCAAAAACAAAATACAAAAAAGCTTTACAAAAATATACAATGAAAACGATAAATTGAGAAATATGGAATATTTTTCTATGGTATCAATTGTTGAAAACTCTCAAATTTGTTATAGCTCACATTTATTTTCGAAATTTGAATATATAAATTGGATCATTCATAATGAGAATAACCATAATTTTGGATGGAACTTGTTGGTACAATTTTTGAGAACAAATCCGTGACAGGGGTATATTATAATGTGTTGTATTTCAAAATCAATCGAATAATATCAATTACACTCTTCCCAGACTAATCACTCAATAATATAAGAAAGAAAACTTCATGGTAGGCTCATATTAATTCCAATCTTCGATAAATGTAAATGAGGTATTTGAATGAATTGTGTATTTTATGTATTAGGTATTTTTTTCTTCAAAATACGTTGCTCGATTATCCATGCAATTCATTGAAATTGACTCGAGTTTGCAATTTCATCAGTTTCACATTGATTATGCAGCATTGAATTATATTGTGCGAACAGTAATATTGATATTTCATAATACGAATGATTTATTTTCTCCATTGGATAGATCAATCAATCAGGTTGATTTCATATTGGTTGAAATATAGCCTACATAAATACTTTGTATATGATGTGAGACTATTAGCTACTTAGTCGGTTCATGACATATCTTAGCGGTGAATACGAAACAACTCTCCTGTCGATCAATATCATCCTTAGGATATAATCGCTGAATTATTTACAATTGAAGGCGCAAAAAAAGTGATCAATAGAGTTCAGTCCTATTCGTTCCGTTGAAGAAGGAAAAAATGGCTGGCAGTAGATTGTGGTTGTTGATAGAGGCCACAGCTGGAAGCAAGCCAGACACTTGCTCGATTTCTGGGCCGTAATCAAGCAAAAAGGATAAAGGAGACACATTAATTAAATTCCCATTTATTCCGGTTCAGAGGGACTGAACGACTGTGAGAGTGCTACTTCTCTTCTTTCTTAGCTGGAGTCGACTTGGAAAATTTCATCTCTTAAAAGCCTCTTCAACTTATTTCTTCTCCAAAATAAAGAATAGATTGAGACAACTTGATAGTAATAATTATCCTTCTGAAACTTATTCAAAGGTATTTTCCTTAACCTTATTCTATATTAAATTTATCAAGGAGTATTGTTTATCAATAGGCTATCAGTGAATAATTTTTAAATGAATAGTAGTTATACCACTTTTTACAAAACGTATAATATTAGTTTATGACTTCTACTTCTAGGAGCATTTGTCGATTTAATTATTTACCACGTTATTCGCCACTTCTGCCCCTTCTCAATGGATTATTCACGTTGAAACATGATTACATCAGGAAGTAGAATAAAATGACATCTTATCATAATTTGATACAGTCTTGTAAGTTGTAGTTTGAATATGAATGATCACATTCTAGAGAAGACCATTCTCTAATCCGAGAAACTCTATATGTGAAGGACATCGTTTTATAAAGGTGTCAAAGAGTGGGTGTGACGCTTTGAAAATATTATTCTGAGTGTTCAGAGCACTCTTCATTTTTAGAATTGCTGAGGGAAATTAATTTGTGAAGTGGCTCCACATTGATGGCTGCTTTGAGTTATAGCACTGAAAGGCCAACGCGGAGAGGATAAAGGACATGGCGACAGAGAGCAAGAAACGATCGTCAGAACGGTTTCAAGCTGTGTTGCACACATCAGTGAGCAAAGGGCTGCCCTTGCCTTGTCAACAGCTAAATCAGTCGACCCAATAAACGCCTATTCTATTGCTATTTTGAACAATACCACAGCCGTACCCTATTTACTCGATTCACAATACTAATTCATTTGTATTTTCTCTATACAGATTATCATGCATCAACAATATTAAAAACCTTCTATTTTTGAAGCACCTTATATCAAAACTCTTTCAACCGTATTCAAAATAGTTCTATTGATCTATAATAGTGTTCTATCATAGATTAAAGATACTGTTCAAAGTAATGATACTTGTATTAGTTGTCTCTGGTTCTATTAAATAAAGTCTATTCAATAGTTCTATTTAGAATAAAATGAACTATAGTGAAGTCCACATTATAATGGCAGTGTTTGATTGGAAATGGTATTGCTATCCTTGTCTATCATTCAACAAAGCGGATAGCGCTATCTCTTTCTCGCATTGCTCTGTTGCCAGATCGTCTTTCAACAATGTAGAATTGATAATTAATTGATGAAATTATGAAAATTCATTATGAAATTATTAAAAAATATAATCTCTTGCTTAATAAAATATAATTGATAATTTTAAACGTGAATGAACCATTAATATTACATTAATAAACCTGTATCAGCTACCGTCTATAGAAGACAGAGGATCGGCAACGTTGTTCTCCTATCTTTCTCCACTGCCATTATAACGTGGACCTCACTATAGTCCTAATTATAGGGATGAGAAGTAATGGAGAAACTATTACGACCCTTTGAAATTTTTCAGTTTATTGATCTATTATAATTGAATAATCCATAATAGTGAACTTAAGGAAATATATTATCACTATATCACCATAACAAGAAAAACATTTCTCTGTTTAGGATTTTAAATATCGGGGCACCGAGCTTCGCTCGTTATTTTTATTTATTGATAAACAGAGAACAATTCTCTAAAATGATTGTGTTTATATTTTATAGCTGGCTATGCGTCACCTTATGAATTTCGGGGATGCGATATTTTGATTTTCCACAGAATCATTCGCTCACATTTTACCATCCACAGCAGAAGACAAAAGTCTTAGCAGTTTCAGCCAAGGATGAATTATCCTTTTGATCTCATTCAGCAAGTTTTCCCAATAATGAGCAATGGTGATTAATAACCACCTAGTGCAATCGAATTCTTAAATCATAAACCTACTATGTTCCAAATTTCGTAAAAATCTTTAAAGCCGTTTTCGAGATTAGTTGAACATAAATAACCAGATAAACAGTTATAATATAAACTGATACACAGAAATTGCTCGCTTAATATAATAGGATATTAGCCGTCAGTTCAAGTTTCCCGCTTTTTACTCATATGGAGAGGCAATAATATTTATTTGTAAAGATTATTATTTAGAGTCAAGAAGAGAAAAAATCAATAAAAATACATATATACTTCATTTATATCATCAAACTACTGATAATTGCATCAATTAATACGATATTACAAGTTTTATAACAAAATAATAGTATTTGAGAAATAATGTTTTGGCGAAAAGTATTCAGAAGGCATGTCTATCACAGTTACTTCAGAAAGAAAGGTTATGTTTTTGTTCTGTCAATGCTTTTTGTTTTCAGTTTTCACCTCCAGCTCTTGTTTTTAAAATGTACATCAAGTTGTAATTTATTCTAATTCAATTTTAATGGCATTAAAAAAATCTTGCTACTTTTAACCTGAAGACCTGAGCTGTGTTATTTGTGCGCGGAATACTGTAGGGAAATTTTCCGTTGTTCATTTTTCATTACTCCGTGCCCTGAGTTGCCAGTGTCATTATAATATAGAGGGATTTCAGGAATATTACTCCATCGTTTCGACAGTGGTACTGGTATTATCAAGGAAATTATATAAATTTAGAATAATTGAAAGCTCAAGCAGGTACATCTCATAATAAGGTTAATAACTGATAAGAAGTAGGTGTAAAAATCAAAACCAAACTATTTGCCGACTCTTTTGAATAGCCTACGGTACTGTGTTAAAATTTTATTTCAATACAGTTACAGTAACTTATGTTATCACTCCCAAAGAGCTTGGTATCTCGTTTGCGACAAAGAATAATTTATTTGTGTAAAATTGAATTTTGAATTCTGCAAATAACTGCAACTTTATGTGTTGGGAATTGTGTTTGACAAATTTGTCGCACCTTATTCTTTTAGTCAATTATTAGGAAACAACTAAACCAAAACCTATTTTTTGGTCGAATTAAAAAAACAAATTCTGTTCTATTAGCATTGTAGCAAACGTTGAATTAATGAAATATCATTTAAAAAAGCTCTTCAAGACTAGCATAAACTACCCACAAAAAGCTCAGCATACACTACCCATGTATATCGGTACCGTATGGCTTCTACAATTATTATCTAGGATGATAGAGTATTTGTTCAAAAATCATAAGTTTCCGATGTATTTCATATTCTTCGATAAATCAATGTA
The DNA here is from genome assembly GCF_014356525.2 of Nilaparvata lugens. Classification (NCBI taxonomy): domain Eukaryota; kingdom Metazoa; phylum Arthropoda; class Insecta; order Hemiptera; family Delphacidae; genus Nilaparvata; species Nilaparvata lugens. The sequence continues at coordinate 38,297,619 of NC_052505.1, read as the reverse complement.
ATCGATTAGAAATGTAATTTTTCTATAAACATTTATTTGTAATGGGACTTGATTTGAAGGAGTATGACCTTGTTTTGAAAATAAACGTTCAATTTGGTTAATTCACCAGCAATTGACAATATACACTCAATGGCTAATATTAATGCACCAATACATGGTATAGGCCTATTACCAGTATATTGATGAAAGTTTGATGTTGTTTGAAACAGGGTTGTACCTCAAGGACTCTTAGACAAATACATTAATGTTCCAAGATAATGAAATATGTTAAATTAATTAGCCATTAGCCTATAGTGTGAGTACCTGAACTACTCTACGGTATTGTTTTGTAAGCCACTGAATAAAATAATTATTACTGTACTCTTAGGTGAACTGCAGAAATGGACTGCAGAAAGATGGGAGAACAGCGTTACCGATTCTCTGCCTTGCCACTGTCTTCTACAGAAGATAGATGATACTGATATATCTCATGTAATATTAACTGTTCGTTATTGTTAAACTGAAGGGGGTAATTTTAAACAAATTATAATTGAAACTACTCCAACGATTTGAAAGCAAAAGCTCTGACCATGTGCATAAGCCCTGCTATATTATACGGTTCCCAAACTTGGACGCATACAGAGGTACTGGACGAGAAGCTCGAAACAACGCACACAAGAATGGTGCGCAGCATTCTAGGGATTAAGTTGCCTTAAAGAGTTAGGAAGACAGATATATTAAGAAGAGAGAGGACAAAATAGCCTATCTACAGAAGGAGGCACATATAACAAAGTGGAAGTGGGCAGGGCATGTTGCAAGAATGTCTCACGAACGATGGACCAGGATGTGCAGAGAGTGGGTTCCTAGAACAGAATCAGAAAGAGAGGACGGCCAAATACCAGATGGAGGGACGAACTCTGTCAGCGAGTGGGGCATGCCTGGGCAACAACTGCCAGGGATAGAAAATTGTGGAGCCTGATAGTGAGCAGATTATAATATTACATGGACTCACAAAAAATTGATATTCTCCAACCTGAATTAACTATTGTAAATATGTAAAATCTATTTAATGTCATCCAGAAACGTACCTCATTTAGAGAGGCTTTTGTTCAATTGTGAATGTAAATAAAGCTTTATTATTATTATGAATGCAATTCAAGGGCAAGTAACAGGAAATAGCGTTCTTGTTTCTTCATTGTTACTTGTATCTTATGGCAAGTTTTGATGTCTCAAATCCGCTGGCCGGCATAGCCCAGACGACTAGCCTTTGCACCCTTCAGTCTGCTAGCGATACCTGGTCGTGGGTTCGAATCCCGCTTCAGGCATCAATATTCAATCATAAAATAACCCTCTACAAGCTAAAAGCACACGTGGGCAACATCCACAATAAAAACGTTCATCAATTGATTATTTTTGCCTTTCGACTTTTATTTTATGATTTTTTTCAAAGTTTCTGTTGTTTTGGGTCCATATTTCTCGTACAAGGGTCACTTCCCACTACATATGACAATGCTCATTGTAAAGAATCTACCGTATAGCCTATATTAATCAAGTCTTAAACGCTATTCCAAATGAAGAAATTTCTTGATGCCATTTCGCTAAAATCAACCTATCCATTTTTATCTATAATTTTTCTGTGAATAGCTTAGTTTAAGAGTCTTATTGAGATAGATCATAAGCTTTGTCAGTGATTAATATTAAGACCATGAACAAGTGTAATGTGATGTAATATTCTTGAGGCCGAATTTCATGGGATTCTTCTAATTCTTTAATGTTGTGTTTGTTGCAGAAACAAGCAATGCTGGTGAGACAACTAGAGGAGGAGCTGCGTTTGCGCATGCGCGGCCCGAGTCTAGAAATGCAACAGCAAATGGAAGTGCTCTATGCCGAGAACGAACACCTAACCCGAGAAATCGCTATTCTCAGGGAAACAATAAAGGTAAATAATATTGTTTTCCAATAAGTCAAAATCCAAACAAATATTAGCTCAAACATTATTATCATAAATGTTCTAAAATTGATCAGAAATTAATTAAAACATAGTATATAATTTATCTTAATATACAAAATTTATGTTCCTCTTCAACATATGGTGCTCTTTGCATCATGGTCTGTCGATCATCAACTGGTAATGGCGCCATAAGCATCAATAATGAATTATTTCCATTTGAATAACTATCTGTAGAAAAGGCAACCTATTAAAAAGCAGTCCTTGTGAACGCATCACCCCAATTGAAAAATATCCTAAATTCCTACTCAATCGATTCCACCTCTATTGGTTTTCGATATTCAACCTCTGTTGATGCCTCTTATTTATTTATTTATTTCATTTACACATGCACAAAATCAAAACAATGATTGGGAGAGAAACAACAGAATTAATACAAAACTATTTTCCCCCGAATTTAGATAGTTGATGAGCAGATCTGAATAAGGTTATGGTACCACTTCTTATAATATTTAACAAAAATTTACCGTCCAAATATATAAACAATAGAAATTTGGAATTTTGGTTTATTATAAATATAAGAAAATAAGTATTACACTACAAAATCCATTTATAAATTGAAAAATTCCATCACCATCACCATTAGAACTTGAAACAACCATTAATCTTAGTCGATTCACATCTGATCTTATAAATTGAATTGATTCATTCTAGTCCAGGCAACGAATGCTCAAATAAAGGTATATTGTTGAATGATAGACCAGTATAGCAACACCATTTATAATCAAATACTTTCATTATAACGAGGACCTCACCATAGAATATTGCCACTATACATGGGTTTATAAGCAGGAGAATCAGCGGCAATCATCACGCATAAGATATTTGCCTCTCTCACTCCAGCATGACTAATACAGCTCATGATTATCGATTTCTTGTGACTGGAGAATATCTCTTCTGATAAACTGGAGAATATGGGATGTGGACAATATGAGATTTTAGCAAGTCCGATTCAATGCGCCAGATAGCGCACACAGCTATTGACATTCTGAATGTGCGATTTATTTCCTTGGTTATTTCGAGCAAATCAAGGGATTTGACTCCAAAGGGCTGTATAAGCCGTAAACAATCCATCTCCAAAGTCAACATTACTCAAGCTATCAGAGAGATTCAGACCGATTTGTGCGCCACATTAATGGAAAAACGGGCTTCTCGGATCTCCGCAGCCTCGCGGCCACCAAGGCGGCTATTTGGATATTGTGATATTCCATCCATAATACCGTAGCATTGATAGAGTTATCAAACAAAAAATATTCATCATCAGCTTGTCTATATATACACTACAGCTTGTCTCATTCAATTTAATTTCAATGACAGGAATCGCCTGATGATGAAACTATATTACTATTGTTATCAATATCACAAAGATCTGCTAAAATCGTTTTGCAGCTGTTCCCAACCAAGGGCGAGCTGTAAGTTGAGAAATGAAAGCTGTTGAAATAGAACATCTATTCTAAGCTATCAAATTTCAACCTTTACACTACCGTATTTATTTGAAGATTAATTCATAGTTTGTCTTTTATTTATTGGATATTATGAATCAAAGTTCTTTTGTAATGTCTCTAGACGAGATAACAATAGCATAGATTGAGTAAATGCTTCAGATTAACATTAATCAATAAAAAAGGCTAATTAATTATAATTTCTCACCTGTGGCAAGAGTATAAAATGGAAATAAGTAGTATGATTCAAATATGATAACAAAGTATGTTAAATCTTTCTGTTTAGCGCTGCGCACCGGTATATTTCATTCGAAATTTGTATTTTGATTTTTTTGTGTGTTTTTGTGATGAATTGAATAAAATTATTGATTGATTGAATTAGGTTCCACGAGTTACTTGTCAATTACTAAAGCTAATTACTTACACGACTCAGAGACACACAATTATTGTAATCAGTCTCAACTGACAATGACAATATCCAGACGCGTTCATTGTACTGAGAGCCTTTGCAAATACCAGATTGCCAGCATTATCAGATCAGCACTGTGTAGTGTCGTACATTATCATCCTTTACCACTATTATTCTCTCTTCTCCTCTCTTCCTTTCGGTGTTCGCTGCAAATGAAATTTCTCTAATTACAAGATCAAAGCTTAGAAATGTATGCATGGATTACTGGTTGCTATCTAAAGGATTATTCGTTTTTATAATTAACCACATTTCCTCATTACTTATCAGTATTACAATTTTTAATATGGGTTGAGGGGTTTCCTTAGTACTTGTGCTTTTTGAATGGCAATTAACACTTGTTGCTTTCTGTTGCCAAAGTCAATTTATCTAAAGTACTCTCATTATGATAAATAAGTAACGAAATAAATAATACCATCACTATCGTTAATATTTTATCTACTCACATTCTCGAAGTAATTTTTGAATTTCATTGAGAAGTTATCAACTCTTCTAAAGTAATTAACTTCTAAGGAGTTATTATTAACTCCTTCTAAATCCTCAATAGCCTACTGATATTTTAGATGAATAATTTTGGGAAATTTTCGACTGTCATGTTCTGTTTAAGACGGTCAAAGATCAATAAGACGTGTTAGCCAATGATTCCAATAGTGATTCTTCTTGATGATTTCCAGGTTAGTTTTGTTTGAAAAGTCACTTCTACGTGCATCAATAAATTAAGAACGAGACATAGTGACTCATACAATTTACTGAAAAACTTGAAAAAATCGCGGACCGAACTTGGAATCAACTTCAAGCAGCGATCAGTGTTGTCAACCTCATAATACAAAAAAATTTGAATAAAGATTTTGAATAATAATGTATAGTAATGTACCATATCTGATTTTGAATGTAATGTACCATATCTGCTTAGTTTTATTCACCATATTTGTTTTTTTACAGGAGTTAGAGTTACGAATAGAAACTCAGAAACAAACTCTACAAGCACGTGATGAAAGTATCAAGAAGCTGCTTGAAATGCTTCAGAACAAAGGAGTCGGTATGTTAAATTTGAATTTAACATCTTAGCTTATATACGTAGTTCATAGCAATTCAGCATTTCAGAATCATACTTCGTATTTTTTAATAATTATGATTTAATTTATTTTGCGAAACCCTTTAAAGTATACTCGTATGCTAAATAATACGAATCTGTATCAACAGTTGAATTTTCCTCAACATCAAACATTAATGTATGTCACTATGAATTCGACTAAGAAATACCGGTACTCGTATCTGTAGGATCCATGTATTCATCATTGAATATTGATAAATTCTCTGTGTTATTATATTACTTTATCTAATAATTTTACGATTGGATTATGTTGCTGTATTAGTAAAACATCCTTACGAACTGAGATAGGCTATAGACTTTTAAACCTATTTGAAAGTACACACTCACCCCACTACAATTTAAACATTCTAGATAGTTGAGCCATCATACATATCCCAATCCCAGCAGTTATTATCCCATTTAAGTCTTGAAATATTGAATTCAATCATCAACTTGACATACAAATACCAATAAGAAATTGAAGCCAATGATTCACTAGAAGTATTCAATGTCATCTTCAAATATCAACTAGGCAATATCTCTCTATTTTTGCATTGAAGACATTGATTTCCCTTAGAAATCCTTTTAGGTCTGGAAACTTTTGTATCCTAGCATAACCAAAAATGGATTCATGACAATTCATAAGCATTTTTTAGCTTTAGAAGTATTGTACTGTTTCATTCGTTTACTATGATAAATTTTATAAAACATATTTTTAGAAAGTTAAATTATGCACGATACTATGCATTACATTATTTATACTATTAGTATTGTACTAAAATAATGTCAGTACAAACTGATTTAAACTTGTTGCTATAATTGTATAAGATTTGTCATCTATTGTAAATATCGAATCCCAATCATTCACAGTGCTCACTCATAGTATCATTTCATTATATCCGCTATCATTCCTATATGTATCATCCTACCATTTTTAGATCAGTCATCAATTCGATTTAATTGCTAATTACTTCTGTTGCTATTGTGACAAGGAACATTTTTCCCAAGAATTATCATAGCTATTCCTTTTAAGGCCTAAATTTTTATGTAGAGTAGGCCTACATAAAAGTACCATACGAAAATCGTAAAAAGTTTTTAATTACCTATATTCAACAACATTGGCTGCCTTCAACCACGTGCTATGGTTATAATTACAAGTATACAAGACAATTACAGTATTTATTGTGTATTGCAGACACACTTGTCAAATACAAAAAAATATTCCACAATATTATTCTAAAAAATGTAGTCAATTACTGCTTCTCATGAAACAGCTTTATAGTGTAACATTTTTCATTAAAAATCGTAGAACTCAAATATGTATTATTATTATTATTCTCTCATGCCTATCCCAAGAATTTATTATAATGCTATTTTTGCTTGGAGGCTGGGGATAGTTGAAATACTTTCGTTCCGTCTCTCAAGTCGATTAAAGAGATCAGTATGTAGTAAAATATTTGCAAAGTTTTATTTTCCCTCAGAGATAGAGTTAACAAAACTATTTTCTTCTATCATTCATTATACACAGAATATCACACCTCTGTAATATGTTGTATACTTAGAAGCAATTACGGCTCTTGATTAAAAGTTGTTACCCATTGGTTCGATTCTATACTATGAAGAAAAGACATGGATTCATGATAATTTAATAATTAAAGTGTGCAAACAAATGAAGGTATTAGTCAAATGCAAATAATATATCAGAGTTCTGTAATATGTTGTATATTTAAAAGCAATTACGGCTCAAAATAAAAGTTTTCCGTTTTGGTGCGATTTTATACTACAGGTATGATTAAGTATCTGTATTATTGATAAGGACCCGAATTCATGATAAACATAATGTCTATTCGCATACAAATTTTACCAACCTCTAAACACTGATGTAAAATTCAATCTGATTTTACAAAGTATTATCCCCTACATATTCACTCTATTATTTCAATTTTACCTACATATAATTTGATCTAGAGTGGGTGAACTATAGTAGTCCCTATTCATCTCCTACTCCAGTATTAAAATCATGTGAACATTTAAACTCATGCACTACATCTATTACCTCATGAAATTCATCATTCATTAAAAAAGAAAATCGCTGAAAATAGATTTTTTTCTTAATGTGCAGGTGGATCTCATTCCATTGAATTTATCGAAGAAATGTACAAATTTGGAAGAAGTGTCATGGAAGATAAGGACTAGTAGTTTCATACCCCAATATATACATAGTGATTATTATTTTGTATTGTGCTTTATCTACTGAAAGTGTTCTAAACTATAAGTATCACATTCATGCTGCAATTTGGACTCGGTTCTTTAATTATATTCATATCTGTGTAAGTAAAAACCAACATAATAATATATTGCACTTTCGGCTAAGGATAGCTGCTGACACTTGGTTTTGTGTTATTAAATGTTTGGCAATATTATCATAACTGTTGTGATCTGATTGCTTGTTCAGTTTATTATAAAAGTTGAATAAATTGAAACACAATAGAATATATCAAGTACCCTCTTATTTTATCATAACACGACCAGTTACAACTCTTCAAAGGCCATTTTCAATTGGTGTGATAGAATAAAAGGGTACATGTCAGTGTTGTGAAACAAAATTTCAATCTCACTTGATCATTTATTCCATTGTGTTTCAATACTTTCAGTAGCCCTACAAATGAAAGTGAGTAAATTGAATAAATAAAAAAAACATTTGTAAGATAAAAATGCCTTGTTTCTTTTAATTAAATTTTCTTATTTGTTTGATGTCATTACTGAAATCATAACTATTGTTTATATTGACAACATCCACTATACTCACTATTAATACAGTAGAATATTTGGCAAAAATGTCACCATAATATTTCCAATTCTACTTTAAATCAAAATATTCCAAATACGTAGCTCATCCAATAATTCACAAAGTATTTTCTCATAAATATTTGTATATGAAATTATTTGTAATCTACACAATGATATGATAATCAAGTAAACAAGTCATCTTATGCATGTTTATATTGAATCATTGTACTTATTTGTGCATGAAATTGTCATGAATCCATCTAATTATAAATTACCTTCCCCTTATTACAGCTACTATTGATAAAACTTGTTAATCAATGAATTATTCTAAAAAAGACCCACATTTTAGGAATAGTTTTTCAAACGTATCTTTAGTTTAATTATTGTGAATGATTGTTTCTCATCAAAGATGTTGAATTTGGCATTGATTAGTTTTAAATGTGATGTCCAAATTTGCATCCCGTGGATCAGCCATCCTTTCATGTTCTCATCAATAACCTTAAAAGTCATAAACTCAAACCTTCATCAGCATTGTACCCTCATTGCACCCCAATTTCTACTAATTTCTGTCCATTCATTCAAAACAGATCTCCACCTGCATGTCATGCATTATTATCCAGTTTATTTTTTATTCCAATAATTATTTCAAGTACCTAATTTTGATTATTCTCGGATCATTAGAATAGTTTGATATAAGAAGACCAAGTTTTAAAATAGAAATTTTTAAACTGTATTTTATCGTGCACTATTCCTACTTGCAAATAAAAACTATATACACTAACTATATACAAAAACTGCAGTATAACTTGCAATATTAAAATAATAATCATTCTAAATAAAACAAAAATTCACAACATTGATAAATCCTCTTGTTCCAAGATAAAAGTGATTCCATCAGTATGATTGAATTCATTTTTTGACAAAACATTGATTGAAAAACATGTTTTCATTTTATTGTCCTTCAAAACCTGAATGAAAAAATATCATGACAATTCGCTTTGCACGTACATTTTTAGTTTACAATGTTGCATGCTCTGACACTGTCATCGATGTTATCATCCCAATTGCAATTTTATATTCGGGAAAGTTATCTCTTAGTGAAATAAGGTCTGATGCTGTCATAAACGCAACATCAATAATAATGTGTGTACATACTTATGCGCCAGGAACACGCGCATTTCGCTCTTCATCAGCTGATATGCTTATTATACCTATACCTGTATCTTATTGTTTCTGTACAAGTACAGATATAATAAGCTGAACGTCAGCTGATGAGAAGCAAAATGTGCTCGTGTTTGTGGCGCATAAGTCTGTACACACATTTACATGTGTTGAATTCTAATCAAATTTCATTAATGACGTTATATTAATGAACAAAATATTAATAATATCTGATACCACATTTTAAAAATTGTGTTCAGGATTAATCGGTCATCTCACAATTTCCCACAATTCTCTTTAATTCGAAAAATTTCTAAATTTATTTTGCTTTATCATTCTAGGTTTCATTATCATCACTAAATTAACAAGTTCGTGGTGGAGTAACGAACGTCTTTTATTGAACGGGTTTTGCAAATGAACCGTAATTTTTCATTATCAGTACTATCCTTCCGAAATCTCTTCCTTATGGTTCGGAACTCACCTTATACTACATAGGTCCATTAGTCTCATCCTATTGCTCACGCATAAGTCCAAGGCCCATATTTAGGCCTAGGAATCATTCCAGCAAAGGAAAATATTCACGGCATTGGTGTTTCTACCTTCAAATGCTATCTTGTAGTTTGCATCTTCCACAATTTAAATGTAATATATTAAAGTTTTTTATCTTCCTGTTTTTCGATAAACTTATATTTCAATAGAAAATGTAATTAATTATCTATTTATTCAGTATGGGATTTTCAATGTTTATATTGCAAAGTTATATTTTCACTTTGTTATCCAGAGTTTACAAATCACTTTTATTGGATGCCACACTCGTGAAAATTGGATTTTTAAACTTGTTTTTATGAATCCAAACTTGAAAATGCACTTCACCTTGAATGCTCAATATTTATAAAAAAAAATAATTTGAATATTTGGTGATTTTACTTGCCTCGGATATATTGAATATAATAGTACTATACTGAAAATGCTATCTAGAGTTTTATTTCTGATACTTGACAATTTTCCACACAATAACTCATTTTTTCAGTATCCAATGTTTAGAATAGCATCTCTTCTCTGCCTGAATCACTGGACATCAATTAATTCCTTCTTCCATTACCACTTTCATCCATTAATCTCATGCATAACAACATTTCACTTTTAAAAATATAGCTTTTCCACCCTTTTATTGACAACATCTGTCAATCTCAAATAATAATCTTGCAATGTACTATACCACAAAATTAGTTCAATAATACTCTAACTCTGGCATTGATAGTTTCAAATATTTCTACTGGAATATTAATCTCATTTTTAAACTCAACATAACTTCTCTCATCTGATTCAATTATTACTAAAGGTGAACCACAAATACTGACCCATTTTATATAAATAATTCTTCACTCATTTCATATTTGACATTTTGTAGTGTTCAATATAAAGATATGTACATTTTAAATATCGATTTCAGTAATAACAATCAAAGTGTCTCATGAATTACTCTTACAATAATTTTGAAGAAAATCAACTCTATTAATTATTTTCAATGTACTATAGAAGAATAATGAATTTCACTTGGAAAATTTGTCAAAATTATTCTATCTTTATCAAGTTGAAAGAAATTTTGATAATATATTTCAACACAACGATTCCCCACCAAACGGTACGTAGAACATAATATCCCAATGCTTTCTTCAAGATTTCAATTAAAATATTGTATCTTGGAAAAACCCTTTCCATTAAAAGAGAAATTGAAATTCATTGGTTTTGTTTGTCATTGTGTCTGCTATCCTTTTATTTGGACGTCTGTATTGAACTAGCAGAATGCATTATTGTTATGACAAGCAAAACCAAACAAGCAATATATTCAACAATTTACTTAGTAATTCCCTTTTTTCAATATGTGAATATCCACTCTTCTCCAGATTAAATCATCTATTGGGGAAGTTATTTCTACTTGAGTGCTTGGCTTTACTCATTAAATGTTTCCTAGATTAAATCAGAAGTGTACTACTTCGTAATACTTATTGAATACTGTTCTCAACATTTTGATGTTTTATTGTAAGTGACAGATAAATGATCATAATGTACCATAATCTATAAATGCATTCTATTACAGTGTTGGTGTTTTATGGTAAGTTTAATTTATGATGAATATGATAATACATTTCATACACATACAACCATTGAAAATCTAACCATTGTTTTTTGTTTGTTTTAAAACAAAACCATGTTACAGAGTGTTGATTATCACATTTTTGTTTTCTCATCTGACGGAAATTCTGTTTTAGGGAAAGAGGAAGAGAGGCAAATGTTACACCAAATGCAAGCTTTGGCTCAAAAACAGGTGGTTACTATTCAGTAGACATTATCCCTACTCACTAAACTTTCTTACTTCTATTTTGTGAATATATCTGTTTGTTTTACTATATCGTACAAATAGCACACGATTTGAGTTGAATATCTCTAGATGTTATGTTGACACTCGAGACATGCGTTTGCACCACATAATCACAGTTTGGCATAAATGGTACACATCCTGTCTGTCATACTGAACGTGTGTACCACTACTAACAATGTTGACTGTATTACACCGAACAGTCATGTGAATCAGAATGGCAGCTCAAACTGTAATCGTAACTCACTGCACTGAACAGTTTGCAAGTTATTCTGATGCGGGAAAGGCGGTAGCCAGCACTCACTGTATGTGTTTGTCGTAGTTGTCTCCGAATGGTTGACGTTGCTTTGGATGTTTGTAGGTGGTAAAATGGTAGATGCTGACCAATCTAAGACGCAGTTAGAGGCCAGACTGGTAGAGAATGAGAGTGTGATTCGCCATTATGAAACGGTGGTGAGGAATCGGGATCAAGAACTCAATATGACGAAGCGTGTGAGTAAGCTAGCTAATTTCAATCAGTGTTAGCGATCATTTCTCATGTGCTAATCAATATTGAGCTCCTGCTTCCATCTTCCTCATCACCATTCACTGTCATTTCCCATTGACTAGCAATTTCAAAAGTTGTTCCATCAATTTCCGGCATACGCTAGCTTCATTACTAATCCTATCACCTCATCATTCACTCTAATAATTGCATTCGAAATCATCCATTCAATAACCCCTGTAGCAATGTTTGTATGTAGATAGATTCAGCATTACTATGCCAGTGAGTTTGCATCCTAATTTCTAACAACTCAAGAGCACTGATGGGAGAAGTGTAGTTTATGACATCAATCGCCAAAAATGTATATGTACAGTTATATAATAGACAAAATCGTCACTATTAGAAGCAGCCTCACTGCAACAACTCCGGTGTACTAACGTAAGACGTTTATTCTACATAATCAATAAGTTGATTATAATCGTACAAAGAATTGTTGAAAATCTACAATATCCAATGATAGGATCGACTACAATGATACGGTCACATCAGAACTACAAATACTCGATAAACACTAATCAGAGAAAGTTCTTGAATTAATGTGGATGATTTCAACTTGAGGTGGAGTAGTAATACAAATGTATCAACTTTCATAAACGTGATCCACAACTGTAGTCAGCGAGATCTGTCTATTCTAGACATTTCTTGAGAGATTTTTGACTATAAGTGGAAATGACACTTCATCAATACTGTGAGAAATTAAACATAATTAGAATGTTACCGGTATCAGCTGGGAATACGTTACAATATACTGTGCATATTCAACTCAACAATAAACACTCATCAAACTCATCAACAATACAGAATTTCCAGTTAGATGTGGTTAACTTGCATTATTCCGAGAAGTCGAATAGTGTGAGGGTTGCCAACCTCGTAAAATTATATGCTAAGCAATAGGATACTTACTGTATTCAAAATATTGATTTTTAAAAGCCTCCACAACAATATTGGTTTACAGGATTTTCAAAATAAGATTATATTAGTTAGTTTCAGATTTTTTATAGGTTCTTCATGTTCAGGGTACATTTCTATTTTATTAAATATAACTATTTGGATTAAAGTAGCCTACATAACGGATAGGCCATATTGATTTGAAACTTTCCTTTATGAAAGACCTTCTATATGGTCCTCTATCTCCATGTCCTTGGACTATGGTGATTTATTCTAGTTCTAAAACTTTTTTAAAATAGGATATCCCTGATTGTATTCTTCCATAAATGATATATTCCAGTTCTAAAACGCTTTCATATAATATATCCGTTATTATATTATTTTCATAAATTTTATAGTTAGGCCTACTCTTCTGTATTTGGAAACGGGGTGTATTGCTCAGAGCTTCTCTCATTAGTGCATGTTAATTGTTTTAAGCTTATTGTGATAATATATGCTTCTTATCACTCAATGTTATAACAATACTGTATATAAATAAATTCTAATACAATAAGTATAGGCTATATTTGAAGTAAAAGTCAATATCATAGTAACAATTATTTTTGTCAATATAGTTAGACGCAAGTATATTTCGATTATCTAACTTCTAGAACAAGGTTCTGAACCCTTGTTCCATTATCAGTTATGAGTTTGATAGCTATTGTTGTCAATGGTCAGGTTAGGTATACAGGATACTAACTATTATTAATCTCTGTTGGCGAAGAGACCCACAGGTTGCTATACCTCATAATATAGGTATACCTTAATGATATCAAATGTTTGAGGAGAATGTCGAGCCAAAGATAATCATAGAGGTTAGGTTAGGTAATGTTAGGTTGGTTATACGAGATGGAACGGATTGAATTGTTCATGAAGATGTATCTGAATCCTTATAATAGTACATAAGTTGAGATGGTAAAAAGTTGTTTTGCTGATGTTTGTCTGATGTTTTTGTTTGAAAATGGATGATCAGGAGTTGAAAGCAACAAATGAAGCGCTAAGAGCGCTGCAACAGCAGCTAGAAAAAGCGCTGCACAATCAGAGTATGGTGGGTCCCACGAACAGTACATTGACCGCGATTCTGGAAACCAAGGATGCAAGGATTGCAACTCTGGAGAAGGAGGTTCGCCTCCTGGAACAGGAGCTGGGCAGGTTGCAGGGAGGGGGACAGGGGCAGGATGCGTCCCCCCTCCTTGACCTTGACCTGCACTCGCCACTAGCGCTAGCTGTGTTGGGAACTGGCACTAGTGCCACTGGCCTAAAGCACCAAGTAAGTCGCTACTTTGGCGACTGACGCACGCACGCTCACCAGCCAGCACGCGCCACACCTCTCTCTCTCTTTCTCCTCTCCGCTTGGCACCTCCTCCCCTCTCTTACTCAATGTTCAAATAAATTAAACTAAACAATACCATTCATCCCCCTCACTCATTCTACTACATTCGATGCTGCTGCTGCTTTATTGTCCACCTCCACCACTTGTTAGTGAGCACGTCGGTACCGTACCTATTATATGGATGGAGCACTCTTAGTTGTCTCATCTCCCTTCTCTCTATTGGCCGGTTACAAAACCTCAATCAAGGTTCCATCGGTTATCAGTTATCCATTATCAACCATTCATATATCATGCTCGATGCTCGATCACTGTTCAATTAATAATATGATACACAAAAACTACTTTGAAGAATGTTATTCAACTCGGTGATGTCCGATCTCTTTTCAGTTGATGATCTGTAATATATGAGATATAATTTGGTTCTAAAAAAAGAATTGGATATAAAAAATTGATCCAACTCAAAAGCTTATTCAGCACATTATAATGATATAGAACTATGAAACCTTGATTCCTAGATTGATATTTGTACAACCGGCCTTCTCTCTCTCTCTCTCTCTTCTAATACTCTCGCTCTCTTTCTCTCCAGCCTGTGTCACGCAAATGATACATTATTGTCTGTTCACTCTCAGTCTCTGTCATGTGTGTATGGTGTGTGTGTGTGAGTGTTGTTTGTCGATATTACATTTGTGTTAGGACTAGAACGCTAATATGTCAATGTATTACACACACACAAAAACATGAATCACGCTAATCACACTCTTATGTCTGGCCAGCTGCCTCAAGTTTATTGCTTTCGAGCGATGCTGAACTTGATGTACGGATTTCTGACAGTCGATTATTTTTTGTTTCAAATTATAAAACGATCGGCCTGCAAAAGGCAGTAATTATCATTTTTTTTTAATTTTTAGGATTTAAGTCACATTGTTGTAGGTATGAAAAAAAATATTTATTTGGCGAAGTTAGGACTTTTATGTCCTCTCCAGCACTCAACCTCGATTAGGCATCATAGAAATATGAGAACATAAATAAAATCATAATTTTAATTTGAACTGATTTATCTGTTACTGAAGAACCAGGAAAACAATATTTCTTGCTGGGCATTTGTAACCACACTTGGAGTTGCTTACTTCAGGCCTATCCATTTATCTATTTATCATTTCAGACAATATCTATCTATCATTTTCTCAATATTGATGACTCTAGGTAAATACATTACAAGTTTTGAATCATAATTCGAGTTATCAGGAATATTCCAATACAGTTCACAATATAGTTAAACAAATGTTATACACTCAATCACATACAGCTAATACACTTCTGAAACATAATTTTTCCGGAGATATTTCTTCCAGATGTCATCGATTGCTGCTTATTGCCTTGCACAGATTTTCATTAAACAAATTGCTGGTAGGCTATATATGTGGCTGATGACTACTCCAATCAAATTGATTATTCATCTCAATCAATTAATTGATTTTTGATTAATAGAGCAACTTGATTTTTTATCAAGAAATCATAGTTTCTCTGAAGTTATTATGTCTGATTTCTCTGGCCTTGCAGTAAAATATTTGAATCCTACTTAGCTTATATTTGATTATCCATCTCATCAGAAATGTAGGCCTACTTACCTCCTTTAATATTCAAACTTCTATGTTTATCGTTATTTAAAATTCTCATAATATTCATAATTTTATTTATCCATATTTTGGACTTCCAAATCTGGTTTAAAATTTATTTTTTTAGGTATTTATTTCTCCCATATTGCATACCACCTATATCACTCTTGAGGCAATCTCAAATACAGTCATTCGTACATCAAATTCATAATCTCTCTAACTGTGTTGCCAATGTTTAAATAAACTGTGCTTTTGACTTTTCAGTAGCTTTCAATGGTATTGATTTATTTTCGATTCTGAACTCAAAACTCAAATAGATGTACAATCTGAAAGATTACAATAATGGTAAATTTCCATTACACAAAGCAACCTCAATCATTCAAGAAAACTGTAGTTGGCATCACTCTGGTAAGTGCATGGAGTAGAAACATAGAATTTGATATGAAATTCAATTCCAAAGTAATTTCTCCCATTGGCATGGTGATAGGTATAGTACCTACATTATTTGACTAGTAGGTCTATATTTGGATTTTTGAAGCGCATTCAATTTTTAAAACCAATTGTCCAGACAGCAAGTAGATTAAAAATAAATGTTCAACTATTAGTTTACTCTAAACATGCTTAATCACCAACTATGAACATTTTTTTCCCTGTCAAATTTTCTCCTCTATTTGCAATATCATGAGACAATTGACGTATTCTCAGTTTTCTCACAAAATTACATTCTTATCTTCTTCTCTTACTTGAAATTTTTCATGAGGAATAATCAATTGTAATAATTATTGTACCTCACTTATTGTAATCACGATAAACCAAATAGAAAGTGAGAGTAAAACTGTTATTAATTTATTTCATTATTGTTATTCTAACAATCTCTCTTCTAAAAGCAACTTTAAACAAGCAGATAGATCATTGCGAAAATAGCATTCCATGATCACCAATATAAATACCGTATTTTATCAAACTAACTAACGTTGGTAACAAAATAATGGTGTAGGCCAAGTCAGAAACAGTCAACTTCTGACTACTGTACTATAGTATATATTGTTATTCAAATGAACTAAAAGCATTTTTCATATTCAGGAAAAGATTTGTTTATCTTTTAATTAGATACGTTATCATCAATAAATATTAAAGAAACGAAATACATCACCAACATGTATAGGAGATGTTGCCCTCTCATATTACAGAACTATATAAATGCTTTTAGAATAATTGAATGAACAATAAAATGTTCATGACAGATCCAAACACTTTGCATGCTCCTCATAACAACACTTTTGAGTAGGGTACAATATTGTTTGCATCAATTGAAATTCACCATTAGCTGGTTTGCAGAGGTGTTGGAAAAGCAATAGGAATTAATTGTATTGCTGGCATGGATTAGAAGCATTTGCATGAATGTATTCAAAGCACAGTAGTCTTGCGTGTAATAAAACTATGCTTAGTTATAAAATGATAGTATTGCTTCATTCTTCTAAACTAGTATTATGACTTCAAATGACATGGAGGTTTAATTCACAATTCAAATGATTACCAATTCATTATGGAAGATTATTCTCTATCAGATCTCTGAATAATCTCAATCAGATAATTTTAATTCTCATATTTTGTCTAGCTTTCTCTCAATTTTGTTTAGCTATCATATTCCATTGCAATAATTCAAGCAGATAATTACAATTGTTGTAGATTCAATAGTAAAATTGGAAATTACTTTAGAATATTTAAAGAGTTGGTATAATAGAGTGAGTAAACAATACAATCCTTACTTATGTAGAGTAGAAATCACGTTAATTTTTACGAAGAAGAAAAACGCTTACAAAGAGCATTGTGCTTTGAACTAATTTTTCATCTTATTTAGTAACTGAAGTAATATTTCTTATCAAGAAGATCGCCTGCTTTAATATCAAGAAGATAGCCTGCTTTAATAGGTTTGTTGTGTTTTCGCTAGCACTAGCATACAAAAAAGTATTAGTAATGCCAAACATTACCATAAATTATATTTGCTAAAAATTTATGATTTGGCTCAATTCTGCTTACTTGAAAAGATTTCAATAGCTTTAATCGATCACACTACCATAGGCTATTTAAAAATAACCAACATTACTTTTGTATACTTTGTTATTGGGAAACATTTATTACTATTCATTTAGAAATAAATGTTTCTCAATAATGTTATCTTGTTTGCTATTATCGAAAGGTTTACTAAGTTGATGGATTGAAATATCTTGATTATTTTGATGTGACAATAATTTGAACTTACTTTTTAATCTTGCTTTTTTGAAGCCAACATGGAATCAGGTGAGATTAATTGAAGTAATTGTGGTGTGATGCACCTTGGTGTCTGTAACGAAACTAATTTTAAATGTCAATAGACAGGCTCTATTTGTTCTCTTGCTCATCAATTTTATTAACTAATCATTTAATAATTTGTGTTAATTGTTTTTGGTGTTAAATGGATGTCAAAAATCTAAATGTTCAAATTATCAAACTATTCAAAGTTATTTTTTGTTGGATTTTGGAAACATATATATATGTATACTAAATTTAATAAAACCAATTTTGAATCATTTTTCATAAAAATCTTAGTGAATATCACTGAAGATGATTTACGTAAATAATTTTGAACTTGTTCATTTCATTAAAAAATTCTGAATCTTTGAACGTTATCAAAAGCACTGCAAGGGACCACCAGAGCTTTTAAGTTGACTGGTCTATTGTGTATTCATAGATTATAAATTTGTGCATGGATAAGGTTTCTTTTATTAATGTGAGCAATTGAAGACTTTGATCTAATGTAATATTTTAAAACATTTTGACTTCATTTTCGAATATTTTATTTTGAATCAAAATTAAAAGTTGAATGCGTTGAAATTCACTGATTTTATTGCACGTTTTTCATTATATGCTACATGTGATTGATAAAATTGAAATGTGTACGTTTGAGAACGTCAATATATTGTACATAAAAATACATTCAAAAAAGGAAAAAATTGTCAACATACCTAGTCATTATTATAATACTTATCGAAATTAATATAAATTTAATCCAACAGTTTTAGATTTGTAAAAATGTTTCATCATTATTTGGAGAAAATATTAAAGCATTTTGTTCAAATAACGATATTGAGGCTGCGCTTAGACCAAAGTTATTAACAAAATGTTAATAACTTGATCCTTATAGATTCTATTAGATTGAACGGAACTCGACAAACATATATGTTCATCATGTGTATGATAAGTTATGTTTTATCGAAAAGAATCTATAAGGATTAAGTTATTAACATTTTGTTAATAACTTTGGTGTAAACGCAGCTTTACACAGTTCTCGATAACCTAAAAATCACGAAAAGTATCTACAATATAAAATATTGTTATTATTGCAGATCAAACATCAATTTCCATTAATATTCATAGTCTCCACCAATCAATTGATAAGAAGTACTTTCAGTACCATTAAACATTCTGAAGAAGGCAGATATTGACAAAATAATCAATAACTCATTCTCAATAGTACATGGTGACGCAGGGAAACGAGCAATTTTGAAATAGTGTCATTTCCACGAAAAAAAAAAAACATGAAAATAGTAGAGTACTAATATCATGGCATGTATTCATTATGTCATTTATGTTACATTACCGACAAATATACTGACTATTATTATGCTACATATTATGGATCATGCCGACAAAATGTCCAAAAGTACCTCTTTACTTTCTAATACGACATCGGAAAGATGTGCTCACATTTAGCAATAATTGGGTGGTGCAATAGAACAGGTATAAAATTTACCGTGGTGTAATTTATTAACAAAATTTCATTTCCACAATTAAATTCATGAAACTAGTAAATTATCAATGGAATGGCATTTATTCATCATGTCATTTATGATACTACTATTAAATTATCCAAAAATGTTCCTTATTTGTCTTTCTAAGGTGACATAAGAAAGATGTGATCTCATTTGGCATTTGCAGCCTGTTGTACCTGTTACATGGAAACTTTGGAATGACAGTGCTGCAAATCCTGCGGAATGGCAGTGATCCAGTTGTAGTTGTTTTCCTTCAGTTGAAGTATTATTGCAGGACGTGTACTGTGCACCTTGTCTAAGATATCCTCACACAGATACTTCCATGATGTCAAATGCCGTCAAAATATTATGTATGTGGCAGTTTTATAGCCATTTCACATAAAATGCTCATCACTATTGCATGTTCCAAACCTTATTGAATGTATAATGATCCTTGATTATTAAATGGCGATGTTTTCACATTAGTTGTGCATAATTTCGAACATTCACCGACTCTACAGCGCTGCCAAGTGCTGCATTCAAAATGTCTCGTTTCCCTGCACCACTCTGCCAAAGCACATTCAATAATAAAAGTTACTTTTTATTTTATTAAAACAATATTCACGGTTGCGGAAGTCCTGGGAATGTTTGATTTAGTACGAGGAGGTGGCGCAACATTTTCTTACATTGCTTCAAATGTCAGCTAGGGGCCATCTTATTTTACGGCCAATATAGTGAGATTCACGTTATGTTAAGTCAGTGGAAATGGTAGAACGGCAAGGTTGCCAATTTTCTTTTTCTACCGCCTTCTATAGCAGATAGATGTGATTCAAGTCATCCTGGTGTATATGATACAATATCATGGCCCAGTTGCACAAAAGTCTACTATTGAATTTTAAAAGGGATTAAATGCCACGAAGCTAGAGAAGTCTTCTTTGAAAAAACTACCATTCTGACTTATTATCGTGCCATCTAACCACCATTAAAATTTAACAGACTTTTGTACATCCGAACCTAATTGTTGATTCTTGTTAATAATGATCAATTCCATTTAAAAATATCACATTGACTCAGAAAGTATATTCTTACTTGATTTTTTTTATAATAATTGGGATGAAATATTCTGGTAGCTCATTATATTAAATCTTCATAGCCTACAAACAAGTTATTAACAATGTGGAGTTAATTAAAAAAGGAAAGAGCTACGGTATCTGCTTTGCCAGACAAGGTTAGAAAACCAATGCTAATTCATAACTTTGCCTTTATTATAACTTGAATTTCACTATAGAAGCATCCACTTTTATTATTATTTATTATCATTTAACAACAAGTAATTGAATAATTGCTGTATCTATTGACTTTTATGTTTGATGTAACTTTGTGACGTACCGTATGTGTGTTTTTGTTAGTCGCATGTTAGTGTTTGTTGTTTTGAGGGTAAGATAATTTCGCTAATCGATTATTGATTACTGTGACAGCTGGATGAGTTCAGAGCAGAGCTGCAGCGTCGCGACCAGGAGATCTTGGCGATGAGCGCAAAAATGAAAACACTCGAGGAACAACACCAGGACTACCAGAGGCACATTGCTGTGCTCAAGGAGTCTCTGTGTGCCAAGGAGGAACACTACACCATGCTTCAAGCTGATGTGAGTCTCATGACGTTCCTCATTAAAATTAATGTTTTGATTTTGTACCTACCCTATACAAAAATACAAATATGGTTTGGATTTAGATTAAAATACACTTTAATTGTAAACAACTTATTTTTATTTGAGTATTTAACGTTTTGTGTGATCAATCTGATGGGTATGATGATTATGATTTTGGTGAGTGGTTTAAATTTGCAATGAATTTAAGTTTAAGGGTATGTTAACATTATATTATTATTATTTTCAATTATTTATATACTGTAATAACATAATATTATTATAATAATAGTATAGTTATGATTACATTGGATACCTAGCGTATATGTGCAAGTGCACGTGAGGCGATACATGAACTAAGAAACAAACTATGTGGAAAAGTCATTGAAACACGTGACTTATTGTCCGTAGCTGCTCACATTGAACGCAACTAGCAAGTGCACGCGTGCACACGTGTGTGTTCCTATTGCTCTTGCTAGATTTTGTTTCTTATCTGCGTGCTTTAGTCCAGGCAATGAATGCTCAAAAAAGGTATAAAGGGAAAAGTTCGGAAGACAATTTTCTACTACCCCGCAGTTCTGTTTAAGGTAGTAAGGAAGCTAACATTAAAATAATATGTGCATCCTATATGATCATACCCTAAGTATTCATAGGATCCATTACCGTATGAAAAGGTGTCCAAAATTATGAAATGCTAAGTATGTCTCGCATAACTTCCATCCAATAAACGTTTGAAAACATATTTTATATTATTTTATAAAGCTAAATGATGCGAGTTAAAAGTTTAATAAATGTGGATGTGACAAAAATAAAAATTTGTATTTTATTCTTAAAATAATTTATTAAAATACTTCTTCTTTAAATTGCACAGATTTCCCAGTTTTTCAAGAACTCGTTTTTGAACATTAGAATAATGATGGGCCTATATTTGGAATGAGAAATATTCTAATGAATCAATAATTTTTCGAGAATAGATTTCCATTGCTCAGAACAAAATGATCGATGCTCTGTCAAAAGTCTTCTCTTTTCATTCAAATGAAGTGATGTATCCTTGGAAACTTTCCTCGTTGTGCATTACAATTGAGTGCAGTGCAGTCTCAGTCTCCATGCAAACCTTGTCTGTTCAAATCCTTTTCCTCTAACTGGAATTCATCATTGATTCAATTCTCAGTTGTCTTGGTAACTCCATGACCAGTAAGCTTTTATTGATCTGAAATTGTATTGAAAGTCTTCATGCGCCTTGAATGATTGTTTGAACCCAGCTGAATTGCTAACTGCAGAAGGGACACTTGTCCAAAATTTTTATTTTTATTAGCTGAATGAAGTTTATATGGATAGATGTATCGTTTACTGTAGAAATGGAACTTCTACACAGTCAATAAAGCCTTAATAACAACATGTGATATTGACCACTTACTGCAGATAGGGAACATGTCCTGAACATATTACCTTTCTGCTGTAAATAGAAAAATTCTCCTGTAGGTAGTGCTAGCGGCGCTAGCATAAATAATGTTTAAATATCGGACAGATGATCTGTTTCATCCAAACCACTTGATGCGCATTTGGGGATCGCGACTGGGCCGCGTAATGGTTGATTCAAAATGGCGGATCCAGCGTTCATTAAAACGGTCATAGAATGGCTACCATTCATGATAGAGACCTCTCGTAAACGCGAATCAAATCACAATAAACTATCCACTAAAGTTTGTTTCTATACATTTCCACCTAAAACTTGATTTTAACCGACAAAAATGCACTTTTTCGAAAATATTTCATTTCAAGAGTATGTTTTCTGAATAACTACTTTCAATGACGATTTTTAGATATAAAGTGCCAAACAAAAGTTCTTTGGAATGAAATTTATCATCCATTCCCATTTGTTTCAAGTCTCAATCATCTCTTGTTCTGGAGTTATGATTATTTTCATGATGTCATTCTAGCCGCTTAACCAAGTAACTATCATTTAAACTGAACTATAAGTCTGCGTGCTGATAAATTCTGTTTAAGAAATACGCAGTTGAATCTACAACTTCCGTAGGAACACAAGGACAAGCTACCTACCAATTTTCTAGAAATGAAAGACATGAAAAAATGTCCAACTTACGTTCCGGATGATAAGATGGAATTTTGGAATGAAATTTTAAAGTTTCCAACAGAAAAAGGGAATATAACTGAAGAGCATGTTCAAGTCCCATACAAATAAATTCAATTCTTATCTAATCACGAATATGTATCCACTCACATATAATTGAGTAAAATGAACTTGTTTTTTCCAAGAAAAAAATACTTTTATATTGACTTATGACTGTTTACTGCAGAAAGGTAACATGTCCAATTGAAAAAATATTTTTTTGAAACTTCTGTAGAATGAAATTTAGGTCAGTAATTACATAATATCATGTACAATATTCAAAAACTATACATATTCAAATAAAATATCAAATAATTCTACTTGTTAGTTTTCCTATAAAGTAGTTTTTTGCTTCTCCTGTAAAATTAGGAAAACTGGACATGTACCCCTTCTGCACTTAGAGATTTAGCTATTCATAATTGTTTCTTTTTAGTAGATTTGGAAACATTATTTAGTATCTTATTCTATTTTTATTGCTTTCCCCATTATCCAATAATCTTTCAATGTAGAGCTGCGGTAATAAATGAAGAGCTACTTTTCTTCAGATGTGAAAAGTGGTTCTACAGAATGGTGATTATTTTGGGATAAATTTAATTGTTTACACAATGTGTCAATCACATTCTTCAGAGCAGAAATGGTGGCAATTGAGGAAGGAGGCATAATATTGTAACGCTAATTTCCAAATTAAATTTTCTTTATGATCTTGGATCGTCACTTTTCCTCTATTCATCTCCATCAATCTTCCAATTTTATTCGAGCTGAATGAATTCAATTCTAGCATTAGTTTTTTAATCAACAAAAGATAAAAATCATGACCAGTTTTGGATTTGAATTTGGAAGACATCATATATTACGTATACTAATGAAAGATAACTATTCTGTTAGTAATAAATCACTAATGGAAATTTCAAAACTAATTTCTCTTAATAAATCTCATGAATCTTCCTTGGTTTCCTTCTCTATTTATTTTTAGCAATCTCCATTTTTCGGTGATTCATTGATACAATTACTTTACAGAATTATACATTTTAGCTCTGGTTTGGTGTAGATCTTCATTTGTGCCTTGTTTAATATTTACTTTGGTTAATTAAGATTTTGTTAATTCCACCAAACAAACATTTTACTGTATGCAGTAATTTTCTATCTAGATCTCAGTTGACTTCTACTATGTAGGTTTCACACAATAGAGTCCAAACCCATTCATCTCTTAACCATTTTTCGGTAGTCTGTTGGAAAAGATGCATTTCTTATATTTTTCCAAAAATGGTGAACTATCCAAACTCAGTCAATTTATGTAGTTGCATAATAATGTATTATATTATCGTGATTCAGATTACATTTTATCTTCAAATCTATCAATAATTTATAAAATGCATGCAACAGTAATGCTTAATAGTTTATTTGTATTTGAGTTTTTCTAGCATAAAATTTGCTCATATCCTCCTGAATCAAGTCGTCGTTATATTTGAATTGCAGGTGGAAGAGTTACGTCAACGGTTAGAGGAGAAGAATAGATTAATAGAGAAGAAAACGCAGGCTGCCGTCAACGCTAGCCAAGATCGAAACCGCATCAATAATGAGCTCAACGAAATCAGAGATCACATGGACATAAAAGACAGGAAAATCAATGTTCTCCAGAGAAAAGTATGTTATTCTCAGCTATTCATTCACTAAGAATAAGTTGAGATACTGAAAAATCAGAAAATCTTCATTGAATTAAAACTTCAACTGTGGTGCTTTGAATCCAACATGCATCTCTTTTATTTTTAAATGCTGCCTTGAATGTTCTTCTAGTTTTGTTCCTGTACTAACATTTATAAGATTTTTTTTTCTCACTCATGTATTCAGACTTGAAATTAACAGAATGAGTGTTTCTCACAGTATCTATGCAGAATTTAACTTCTGGAAGTGTAGTACTTCTAATAAAGGTATAATAGATCTCAAATCAATATTATGATATTATAGAAAGTAATTTCATCATTTCTGTAGTTTACATAACATCAGGGCCTACTATTTATTGCTCATGTGTAATTTATAACACGAATCATCAAATAATAACAAAGTGAGTCGACACAGGTGAAAAAAATTGTGCTATTGCTATAGAAATGCATTTTAAATAATATTCATTATTCATGAAATGAATATCTCTATATTTTTTAAAACTATGAATCTTAATTAACTGACTATTGTACCTAGTATGATAGTAGAATATCCTCATGAAATTATAAATAATAATTTATTACTGACCGATAAACTGATACATTTGTTTGAGATCATTTCTCCTCATTGTTCTTAAAGGTAGCTCTTATTTTAAGTTCATTAATGTTTCATGCTATGAATGTGTATTGCAAATTATGACTGTGATTAGAATTATGTTACCGTATTTTTAAGTTGCCATGAATTGTTTTGTATTAAGTTCAATGTTTTCTTCCTTATTATTTTAGTTTGTATTCCCAGTTATCCAGTTTACCATTGATTTATATTAGCTTATTTTTGTATTGTTTGGTTATTATGTTTGTGTAGCAATCAAACGAAAAATGTTTATAATTTGTTCGCAGAATAAATATTCTACTCGATTATTTTTTCTTTATTTCACCTCACTCCTGGTTTTTAAAGCATTTTCTCAAGTTTCCATTTTTCCTTATGCCTTTTATGTTGAATCAGAACATTTATACTAAACCTCATTTCAAGCATTTTTATTCCATTTAAGAGATGATCTCTGTCTAATCAGAACTCGATTAGATGCCCATCAATTCATATTTTCCCCAGTACTTTCTCATAATGTAGCCCAGACTCCTCGAAACGTTATATTTCCTTTCAGAAAATCATTATAATAGTTTTCATTCCATCAACATTGAATTATTCACACTCCAATCACAACACAAGTACTTCGGTTGTAATTGACTAAAAACAATTTCAACTAATCTGGACTCTTCAGCAAAGAAGCCCTCAATAAGATTTTTTTCATCCACTATCCACTTTGAAGCAATTAAATATTCTAATCTTTATCCACCGTTTATTCTTATATGCTCTTTAATAAAATTTTATTTCAATTTCGAAACATATTCACATGATTTCATACACTACTATTCACTGCATCATACACTACTATAACAAAATTTGTTATGAAAGTCCAAATAAACTTCAATTCTCCACTTTTTTCTACTCTCTCTATTATATCACTTTACCATTCTCAAAAATGTTACTCCTACAATACGTTTTACTTTCTTATTTATTGGCCCAACTCTTCACTATCCACTTATTACCCATTTTCTCCCCTTCTTCGCCTGCTTTCTTTATCAGTTTTATTCGGCTCGCTTGATTTCTCCCAAACACTTTGTTTTTGTGTATTTGAGATTTTAGTTTGTTACCTTGCTAGCTTTGCATTTCATACTGACCATCGTACTCATGCGAAGTCGGGAGTATCATCCTCATAAAACGCAATGCACAAGCCAACTCTTTATACAGCACAATTGCTCCCGACAGTGGCGAGCTGTCCGTTGTGTTTGAAACGATTTATTGACGTGCAGATCGAAAATCTCGAGGACCTGCTGAAGGAGAAGGACAACCAGGTGGACATGGCGAGGGCGCGGCTGACTGCGATGCAGGCGCACCACTGCTCCAGCGAGGGGGCGCTGTCCAGTCTGGAGGAGGCCATCGGAGACAAGGAGAAGCAGATGAACCAGCTGAGGGAGCAGAGGGACAGGGCTGAACAGGAGCGGCAGGAGGAACGCGAGTTGCATGAGCGCGACATCGCTGAGTACAAGTTGAAGCTGCACGCCATGGAGAGTGAGGTGGAGAAGTTGACTGCACGTGTGGAGAGAGCACAAGCGGAGAAGGATCGTCTGGAGGCGAGGCTGGAAAGCTCCCAATCCGAACTGGGTAAATCGAAAGCGGAGTTGGATAAGGCGGCTAATGAAGTTGGCAGAAGTGGAGCAGATTGGGAGGCTGCAAAGCAACGGTTGGCGAGGTTGGAGCTTGAGAACGAACGCTTGAAACACGACCTGGAACGTTCGCAGACAACGTTCGGCCGCAGCACGCTGTCCACCTCCCAAGAACTCGATCGCATACAGGAACGCGCCGAAAAAGCGACCGCCGAACTGCGCCGCGCCCAGGCCGAGCTGCGCGTCACTCAGGCCGACAACGACCGCGCTCGCGCCGAAGCCGCTGCGCTCCAGGAAAAGGTGGAGAAGTCGCAGGGCGAAATCTACCGCCTCAAAGCCAAACTGGAGAACGCGCAGGGCGAGCAGGAGAGTCTGCGTGAAGAGTACGACCGCGCGCAGACGTCCGTCAACCGACTGCACGTGGAACGCGACAAGGCGGTCTCCGAGTTGGAGAAGGCGCGCGAGGAGCTCGAACGCACGCAGGCCACCCTTGGCAAGGCGCAGCTGCAGCAGGAGAAGCTGCAGAACTGCCTCGACAAGGCGCAGACCGACGTCGACAAGCTCCAGGAGAAACTCGACAAGTCGACCGGCGAGATCAGGCGGGTGAGTCCCGCTATACAATCATCTCCAATTTTCAATTCTATTTATTATTCTCCAACACTTGAATAGCAACTCAATCTAATTGCAGCACACATTTATAATCATAATGTGATTATATTATAATATTTAATCATAGCCATGATTAAACTTTGATTAAAACCTTAATCATGAGTTAAACATTTGGTTTTGCTGGTAACGCCTGTACTGCTATTTTAAGAAACATGCATTTTTGTCACGTCTAAGTTAATAATATTATTCAAATGGCGTTTTTGTTTTGAATAATTATTGTATTTTCATTATTTAGTTTTTATTTGTAAATATACATATTTGAGGGCACCAGGAACTACATCCCATTATTGCCCTCATAATTATATTAAGGCAAATTACTTATACCTTTGCCCAAGAGTAGTAACCGATCAACTTCTATTTTGGCAAAAATGAGTCTTTTGTATCACTTACTCAGGGGGAAAATCAATGATATTCAATTTAAAATTAAGAAAGACAATCATTATAATTTTTTGTTTTTTCCTGATTAAGTAGTAATCCTATAAATTTTATCTGATCAAAACTTTTTTATTCAATTGATTTTTGTCATTGACTAGAGTTTATAATAATAAATTAGAACAATCATTGTGACCTGTTGGTTCGAATTGAATTGAATTTTAGGATGAACTCACTGAAAATGATTCTTATTACTGTGATGAGAACTTCCAATCACAGTAATTGAAATTAATTATTCCAGCTCGAATTATTGCACGAACTTTTGTAGTCTATAATATTGAGATTCAAGGAAATTGAATATTCAATTTCACACTATCCTACAAAAATAACTTGATTGATTAGGACTGATAATATTTTTTTTCATTAGTGATTATGAATAAATAAACAGGTAATGCTTCAATATTGTATGATGCTAGTAATGGATATCGCTCTAATATCATAAGACTTTTCAACAAAATAAAGAATTTGGAATGTACTTCAGGATAGAGGACTTGAGCTTTATTATGGTTTGTTTTGTAAAATGAACTTTGTATTTGTTAGAATCAAATACATTATTGTGTTAATCAATATTATTGAAGTGTTAAATGAATTGTCCAACAGATGCAAATGGAGAAAGAAAAACAGAACTACGACTTTGAGAATATCCAATCGCAACTGGACAAATCACTTGGACAGGCAACCAGACTGCAGAAAGAGAAAGAAACTTGCCAACTAGAAGCCGACCGGTTGAGAGACAAATTCGAGAAGAATCAGGTAAGTGCCACCCTCAATACATCAAATGAAACTGTTTGTTGCATCTAAATGTAACACTGTCACTTTGTGGGTGTGATCCATATGTGTCTTTAACTCTCATTAACTTGCATCTGGATGATAAATTAACTGTGTTTTGTGTGTGTGCGCTTTAAACCCGTTCTCATACGACTTGTGTTTTCTACATCTATGTGTAGAAATTATTCTAGAGGTCGCATGATAAACATCACAAACATTCAGAGACTGCAGAAACTACAACAAAATAATATGCAAATGTTTATTGATGTAAAAGTGAAACTCATTTACGACCGGATACAAAGCAATCCAATGTCGACTATCCACTTCCTAACTCAATCCAATAACATACCGTATGTATCATAGATGTTATGATACATCAAATATATTTTGTGAGAAAACGCTAACATTACGGAAAACAATACTCCACTATGACCTCTAGAAGTCTTTCCTATCGCTGTGTTTTCTCAACTTCTTCAGCATGGACCCCACTTTCTACTGCTTTTGATATTTGTGTATTAATGTTTTTGAAATATTTATGTGCTTTAATTGTCACCTGTTCCGATATTGGTGTGTTCTTGCAGTTTGAACATTCATATTAAATTTGTACTCCATTACCGGGACTGTGCAGAAGTTCAGTAACCTTTTGAAGTAAGTAGATGAAATTGCTTGCAGGAAAACGTTATGTATCATCATTATCTGGAATGAAAGTCAGTTCATCAATCTTCTGCAATCGTATTTGAAAAAATCTCTTGATAACTAGGTACAAAATACACAACTATTCTGTACAACACAGCTTTACTGTAGTTCTCTTTCATTAAACATGTTAACATAATATTGAAACTAAAACTATAGAATTTGGAACAGTTTTATTCTTGGGTGAAATTGGAGGCTCAACAAAAACTTTAACCAAAAAACAGAAAAAATTGTTCAGCTAATCTCATACTCAGAATATTCTTTCAAGTAATTCACTGAACGTGTTATACAAAGTATTATAAAACAAAAATTTTCATAAACTAACAAACGATGATACAGTACTCATCAGAAAATAATCCTTACGTTAATAAAAATGGGCTAATTGTAAAAAACTCAACTGAATAAATATATTTTCACCTCATTTTGGTCTTTAAAGTCGTTTAAAGTTTCATCCAAATATTTCTAGATTAGGCTCAAAAGGTGTAAAGGAATTACACATGTGACGCCACAAGTGTAAACATTTTTTTTAAGATCTATAAAAACTGTTAATTGTAAGAGTTTATAGATGAATCTAATAATTATTTATTTTGAAATGACATCAATATCACTAGTATTCCTAAAATAAAAGAATCAAATCTCTTATCATGTTATTTCATGTCAACTTAACAATATCAGGAATATGAGTAAATACACAAAATTTCCAATAAAATGTTATTATATACACTATTCACAGAAATAGAACATCCGCCAAATTAGTACACGAATTAAATCGCGCATCGCTTAAAACTGTGTTGAAACATTTGTAGGTCCCAAAAAATGCAGATTTGGTAGGGCCCTAGAATGCGCAGGTGCTGAAGCCGCTAAAAATTGGCAATGATAGTAGTGATGGGTAGACGCAGCCGATGAATCATTGTCGGTGCTATTTTCTAGATGATTTTGGCGCGATTACAAAAAGAAAGAGACCAATATCACGAGGAGTGCGAGAAGTTGCAGGAGCGCATCGAACTGCAACAGAGTCAGGTGTCAAAAGCCCAGCGCGACAGAGATAGCATGCACACCGAACTTGACGTGTTCAAAGAACGCTGGGAAAAGTCCCAGCAGAACCAGCAGAAGATGCAGGTAAACACACCAAACACACCATCACTACAATTTGTTGTGAGATTCATCTCATCTGTCAGCATTCGGTCAATGGGAAACATTCATGAAGAACGCTGGCAGATTATAAAATGAATCTCACTTTAGCTCAATCCAACTTTACACAAAAAGCAAGCAGCTTTCGAGAAAGGTGTACTGAGTTTGATTTGCTCATTTGATTGAAGCTGTGCAATGGATTTCTACTATCTGGGACAGGAAAAATACTATTGTTTTTTATATGAATGTGCATGGTGTTGGAATAAGTGTCTCCCTTATCTGTATCGCCTGAGACAATGCTCCAGGATCTCTGAAGCCAGGACGATGGATTATTATTGATAGGTAGAATACTGTAAGCATATTCTTGGTTTAGTAATACAACGAATTTCAGGAAAGCAGACTAGAGAAAATGTGTATTTTTTAGAAAAAAAGTAATATTTGTAATATACATAGAATGATGTATCTTTTAGATCGATATATTTATTGAAATGAACTAACAAAACAGACAAATTTTTGGCCAAAAAGGAACATTTTTGTCCTGATAGGAATGTATCAGATTGCTAATACCAGGATTTTTCAAAAAGGAGGCCATTAATATTGAGCTTATAAAGTAAAATTTCATTAAGATGAACTGTTCAAAAAACTCTCAAGAACAATTTCAATGTATCCATAATTTATAAATAATAATAATTGGACTTCAAATCAACAAGACAAAATAGAAGACATTAATCATCAATCTAAATAACTATTTGATATCGCTATTTGAAGTGATGGGACAACGATCATTTTGGTAGTTTTTCATTATTTACAGTGAAAGTTTAAAAAAAAAATAATCAAATTTTCAATAGATTCTTGATAAATAGTCTATTAAATAATGAATAATCAACTATTACTGATGAATAATCTTGAAAAATGTTGTGTGTCTCATTAATCCTCTCAAATGAATAAAATGAACACTGACTCGCCGAAGAAGAATAACATTTTGAAACAACAAATACAGTAATTTCCTAATATTATAGCTTTTAATAACTCGAACATTTCTTTTCTCATGTTTCAGTTGGAATTAGCACAATTAAAAGAAAACGTAATAATACATCCCACAACTTTTTTACTATTCTACTTATTTTTCAAATTATCTCTCATTAAATCATAGCGACTGCTTTATGCCGATCCATTCAAAATGATATGAAACTTTATCGCCTTTTGATTCAAGACATGGTACTTCTCAGCGAAATTAAATTTCTTTGGTATATTCCAGGTTTTTTTTATGTAGCCTAACAAGTGCAAGTAACTAGATCTCAAATACTTCATCTTGAAAATGCTTTCGTGCATCTAGTTCCTTTCCAAGTAAAACCAATTGAATTAATTATAAAGTTTGTCTTATTTTTATGATTGATATTTTGAATAATTTAATATCAATATTCACACAATACTCAATAGATATCACACACATATCATACTCTCTTATATATCTGTTATATTTTTTCCATTTAAACATTGTTGTAGAGAGCTTCTTACTATGCCTTATGTGATTTGAAAATCTATTTTTCGATTTCTATTCTTATCCACATCTAATCTACTCCTAACACCCACATCAATTCCGATAACCAGCACTGTTGTAATTTGAAGCTATTTGCCTGAACTACTAACATTTACTGATTGCAGCTCAATTGTGTGATCTTTGAAATTTGATTGCATCAAGTATATTGTAATGAATTCACATAATGATAATTGAGAGCCTGTTCCATGAAATATTATCGCAACGGCCTCTAGATTCCAAGGCTTGATGATAATTTCTGATTACCTCGATAGATTAGATTAGTTGAAAGTAGATGGACTGATTTTAATCACTCAATAAGTTGGTTGCTTTCTATTTAAATTTTTGTTTCCTTCATCATTATTTAGAATTCTTCAAATATTACTATCAAATTGGGTTCAAATCCGTTGTGCAGTACACTTGAGTTATGTTTTACAGATGGAAAGGGACGATATGTTGACTGAGGTTGAGATTCTTAAAGAGAAACTTGAAAAGAATCAGATGATACTCCAGAAGGCCTTGGAAGACAAAGACACTGCCAACAAGGAGTTCGAGCGAATGTTGGAGAAATATGATAGGTAAAGTCAAATTCGCACAAACATCATTTTCCAATTTCGAGGATTTGTGTTCAATTATACTTCTGCAATGTTTGAGAAAGTAGTTACAATAGAAATTATCTATTTAGATAGATTTCTATCAGCATGTAGTGACTTTTCTATTGAATAGGCCTTTTGAATTTATAATTTTCTATTGAATTCCATCAATCATATATTATATTTTCAATAATTATCTACATAAACTCCTGTACATTTACGAAAATATGACGAATCACCTACAGACAGAATCTGGTTATATCATTTCCTAAAACTCATATGATGATAATCATTAACTTGTTGTAATCATTGAAGAATAAATCGAACATAGTTGGTATTACATGTGGATGTTCCATAAATATTCAATAAAGTTGAAAAATTTAATTCTTTCATGGAGATTTATTCCAATAAATTTGAATTAATCCATCCTTTTTGAACAGGATTTTTTTTCTAATAATGCAAGAAATTGAAAACACCTCATAGCTCTTCATAAGGCCTGCAATAACTGTGCTTTGTGATTGCAGGAATCAGAACGAGGTGTATCGCCTTCAAACAAGACTGGAAACAGCAGAAACCGAAAAAGATCGCATCGAAATGGAAGTTGAGAAAGCTCAGCTGCTCGCCACCAAGTCCCGTGAAGAACAACGTAAGCTGCAAGACGAAATGCAACGCCTGCAAGAAATGTACGACAGAGCCATTCTGCAACTGGGCCGGACAAAGGAGAACGAAGACAAGTTCAAAGAGGATATGGACAGGATGGCTGTTGATTGCGAGATGATGAGAGAACGCTACGATAAATCACAGATCGAAATGAGGCGAATCCAGGCTGAGAGAGATAAACTGCAGGCAGACACTGATAGAATGACTTTCGAGTTGGAACGAGCTCACGCTCAGAGCGCTAAGGCACAGACCACTCATGAGAAGAGCCAAGAAGAAATGGCGAGAATGTCGATAGAACTGGAGAAAATGTATGATAAGCAAGATAAGCTGCAGGCTGAACTTCGCAAGGCTCAAATGGAGCTGGACAGACACCGAACAGAGGCCGAGTCGCTGCGAGAGGAGGCAGAGAGGTATGCGGCGCGCGCTGGCAAGTATCAGGACACGCAAGAGCGCAGCAAGGAGGAAATGGAGAGGCTGCGAGAGACCACCGAACTGTTAAGAGGTAAATATCAAATCGAACAGGAAAGAAGTGAAAAGTTGGCTCAGGCCAACGAGAAGCTGGAGAGTCGGTACCATGAAGTACAGCTCGAGCTGGAGTTGTCAAGGGCTGAAGTCACCAAACTCATAGAGTCGCAAGAGAAGCATCACATAGATCTTGAGAGACTGCACATTGAGTGCGAGAAAGTACGAGACAGACAAGAAAAACTTCAAATAGAAAACGATCGACTCAGAGCAGAACTAGCAGGAAAGGGTGGAGCCGATCTAGAAACAGAGAGACTCCGGGAGAAGCTAGACAAGACACAACAGTCACGTGAAAAACTCGAAATTGAACTTGGAAAACTGTCAAGAGAATTAGAAAGGCTCCAATCAGACAATGATCGACTCAGGTCAGAGCTGGGAGGAAGAGCTAGCTCAGGAGAGGCTGAGTTGGATAGGCTAAGAGACAGGATGGAGAAAATCCAACAGGCCAAGGATAAGGCAGAAATGGACTGTAGCAGACTCACTAGAGAATTAGAAAAATCACAAATGCACCTTGGAAAATATCAGGAGAATAACGAAGCAGCTCAAATAGAGTTCCAGAAGATGAATACTGACCTATCAAAGATGCATGAGAAACTAGAGAAAGCTCAGACTGAATCACATAGGCTGGCTGAAGACAAGATTCATCTAGAAACAGAGCTGCAACAAACAAAACGAGCCCTAGAACAACAAATGTCCTCACTGCAAAGTGCAGATCATCGGTTGAGAGAAGATACAGCTAAAGTACAGCAAGAATTGAATCAGGCGATAAGAGATAAAGAGAGAATGGTTTCCATTGTGGAGAAGAGAGAGAAGCATCTAGAGAAGGTTGAAGCTCAGATGGCAAAGATGGAGTCTGAGTGGAAGCAGCTGACATTAGAGCGTGATCAGTTGGTTATCCAGCTTGAAAAGTCGCAAGATATGTTGATGACATTCCAGCAAGAGCTACAAATGTCTGAGGCGCAGCTGGAGAAAGAAAGAGATGAGGTGACAAAACTGAAACAAGAACAGAGAAGAGTGTTAGCTGAGAAGTCGGGTAGTAAAGATGGCTTTGAGCGGGAGATGGCTAAACTGCAACAAACTATGCAGAGCAAAGATCAGGAGTTGAGTAATTTGCAGCAGAGTTTGCAGGCGAAGGATAGGGAACTGACCAAGTTCCAACAGCAGTTGCAGCAGTTTGGTAAGGCTCAAGAACAGGAGCAGGTTCAGTGGCAGAAGGCGGTGGAGCAGGAGCGGATGAGGGCTGATGAGCTGCAGAAGCAGCTGCAGATGATGCAGTCGCAGCAGACTGGGGCGCGTGATGAGGTGCACAAGCGAGTGCAGGCACTTGAGAAGCAGCTGCAGGCAGTGCAGTCTGAGTACAAGGAGACCAGAGACGCGCTCACCAAAAAGAATCAGATGCTCGAGAAGCAGCTGCAGTCGCAACAGGCGGGAGCGTCTGGTGCCAAGGAAGACGTGCAGCGGCTGCTGTCTGAGCTGGATAAGGCGCAGGCAGAGCTGAAGAACGCTGCTGTTGAGAGAGAGCGGTTCCAGGCGCAGCTTGAGATGCTCGTTCAGGAGCTCGAGAAGAACCAGGTTAGTCGCAGTCTCAACTGCACTTGCCAATTCCTGCCGCTGCCGGTCTCAATCGATTCTCATGTTTTGCTGTTGTAGGCATGTCATTGTTATTAGTATCTGCGCGCAACATTTAGTAGCTGTGTCACATGTCTCAGCCGTATCACAATATTATTTTCATTTACTGTACTGTTATGCTCAATGTCTTATTATTTTGTAATATATTTATATTAATTAATTATGTTTTCAATTTTACTATTTCATGCTCGATGTCTTGGTATTTCTCTATATTCTTATCAATTTAGGTGTTTAATGTTACCAACTTACATGCTGCATTTTTATTAGCTAAATATTTCATTAATCTATGTTTTTTAATGTTTACAACTTATACTACTACTCACTTTGTTTCAATATTATTTCCTCGTTCAGAGTTTATTATATTTTGATACTCATATCGATTTATGTTTCTAATGTTTCCAACCTCCACGACTCACTTTGTTTCAATATTTTCCTCTTACTGTTATGTTCAATGTCTTTTTTTCTCAATATTTTTTTTTTTTTTTTTTTGAACCTATACGACTCACTTTGTTTTTGAAATGTTAAACATATTGCACTCCACTGGATGTTTGTACAGTATAAAGGATATATCTCACTTTATTAATGAGTAAATCATTACGGTATGTTAATTTTAAAAGCATACTCAGAAGCTGGAATTGGTGAGTAGAGAATATTTACATGATGATGTGCTGTGATTTTTTTCTTACACTTGTTTGACTTATTTTTATGTTATCTAATGCTCATTCAAATACTCAGTATCCCACAAGAACTCTTATTCATTCAGAATCGTTTAACGCTACATCAACCCTTAATTGTATCACTTGTTGGACTTGTCTACTTAGTATTTTAATATGCTTGTTAATAGAAATTGGAAATATCAATGTTTACATAAAATTTATTAAGTATTATTGATTTTATTACTGTCAAGGGGCTCTGATATAGAAAATTCACTTGAAACAGGAGAGAGGGATGCTATGTTTGAAAAAGCATTATTTTCTCTCCGTTCTATGCATGTCTGAATTTCATTTTTTTTCGATAGCCTACAAATATGAATGCACCCTATTTTGTTTTCATTTGCCTCCAAAGACACTTCTCAGCTTGAGATTTTGAATCTTAATGTGATATTCTTGTTTGTTGTGTGCTTTATTCATTCTGTCTCACTGTAATCTACTGTATTTGCATCGAATTTATCCATCTTATTTATAATAAGAAATATTCAATTTCTTAAAACTTGGACAGTTTCTTAATTGGACAAATTTCTTATAAGTACAATTGGAAAACATTTATAATTATTCTCCAAATATTATTTATGTCACTTTACTGCAAAAGAATATTATTCTGCAATAAGTTTGTTGTCTACAGATTTCAGTCAACTGTACAAGTTACTGACTATTAGATTGAATTGAATTTATTGTTTTATAAAAATTACACATTTTTTTAATATTAAAGTTTTAAATAGATTATATCTATGCTTAGATCGAATGGAATTAAATTTATTGTTTCACAGAAGAATTACAGATTTTTGAAAGATAATATCAAGTAGATTATATCTATGCTTAAGTCATTTCACAAAATAGTTGGAACTGAAGTCACATGATCCTGTTGGACTGTTTGAGAGTAAGATTTCGCATACAGATATTCAAATTTGATTCACATAGATAACTTATCTGTGATGCAGAGAAGTAGGTTTACCATTTTAAATAAGTACAAATTATACATTCGAGCTATTCTTCTGTTCAAAATTCATTTATATAGTTTCCCAAACAGGTAATATACTTTTGGGCTTTATTGTTTCTGAATGATAATATAATTATTTTGTTAATATTTCATGTATGTAAACTTATATATAGATAGATAGGCTGCCGTTTTTCAACCTGGAGGGCGAAGTTAGGGCACAGCCGGCCCTCTCTGCCAATCAACTCTCCTATACAATTCTAATGCATTCACATCGTAACAACATAAGGAAATAATCTCTATAGAATAATAAGAAATATTATAAAAAAGTATGAATAAATAATAATTAAAAAAAATTGCATGGTTGCCTGTAAAGTTGGTATACGGGCGAAAGTTTTACGTGACAACGACTTTGAGTGGTAAAATAATTTTAATGTGAATATTCATTCCTATAGTAGGAAGAAGGATGAAATAATAATAGTAACAATTTAGCTTACTTAGTAACATACTTAGCTTTTGCAGACGACCTTGCTATAATGTCAGATTCATTGGAAAGTGCAATAAAACAAATAGAAATTTTAAAAGAATGTGCTGAACAAGTAGGCTTACAAATATCATTTGAAAAAACTGTTTTCACAACATCAAATATAGAAGTTACTAAATTACAAACAAAATATGGAACAATTAAGAAGGTACCATACTTTAAATATCTTGGGGAAATTATATCAGAAAAACATGCACAAAATGAAAGGATACAGAAAGCTCGTAAAGGCCTAGGGCTAGTGCAATATATTTATAATAAGAGATGTATGTCTATCAATACCAAAATCAAACATTATAACGCAGTAATCAAGCCAACAATGTTGTATGCCAGCGAGACCCTAACACTTAGCAGAAAAACAGATACTGAAAATTTGAAAAAAGAAGAAAGGAAGATAATTAGAAAAATACTTGGACCAAGAAAGACCGAAGATGGTTATAGACTACAGAAAACAGCCAAAGTTGAAGAATACTCTAACATAGAAGCAGACATCAGGAAAAGGCGCCTTAAATTTTATGGTCACATAATGAGGCTTCCAGATCACAGACTTACAAAAAGAATAGTAACATATGTAGCAACCCTTAGTAATGGAGGTGCATGGATGAAAAACGTCAAGAAGGACTTAATACTTGCTAACATTAACAATGATGAAATATACAACAGGAACAGTTTCAGAGAAAAGGTTGAAAAATGGGAAGTTAAACCAGAGATGACTGTGCCAAGAGTGGGAACAAAATGGAGTGAAGCAAGGAAAGCGGAGTTCTCACTGAAAATGAAAAACTGGTGGATTGATAAAAAGAACAAGAAAAACAAAAAATGAACCAAATTTTGCTCAGCGTCTTCCATCTGGGAGCTTGACGGCTAATAATAATAATAATAATAATAATAATAATAGTAACAATTTAAAACATTTATTTATACAAAGAATTATATTTAAAACATTAATTTATACAAAGAATCTCGCACTGAATTTCATATTAACAAAATTTTATTTTTACCTTCACACATCCTCAACAAAATCACTCTGTCTCTCTTGCTCTTAGGCGGGCTAACTAACTGTGCTCGGTTCAATTTTTTATATAGCAAGTCGCGCTCATTTTTTCAAGTTGAACAAATTATTATTGGCTGAGAAACGATTTATACTACTTTTGTGATTGAAAACTACCACAACATTGTGATTACTACAACATAACCTATTCACTTATACCTATTATACTTACACTTATACCTATTCACTTATACTTATTCACATAACCTATTCACCAAGTAGTGGCGCAGTCGCAGGAGATTGCTCCGTTTCACTCTCTCTCTCCAGGTGAATGCCCGGGCTGCTGCTGCGTTGTTGCTCGCCACTGCTCCTATTTGTGCTCTTTCCAGACGACCGTGAACCGAAACGAACGCTCTCACTCGCTCTCATTGTGAGCGCATAACGTGGGAGCGTAACGCAGTTTCTTGAACTGTCACCTGGCAAACCAATTTATAAGACGTTGTCACGTCAAAAGGATAATTTAATTTTGATTATGTTATAGATTGAAAAAGAAGAAGTTAGAGAAAATAAAACTAGAAAAAGTTTTGAAAAAAGGGACATTAAAAAAGTTTTAAAATCAATCATTCTATGGTTTGAATTGGGTTGTGTATGGTGTATTTTAATAACTGTAAACATTTTTATTAAATGTTTTATTGGATTTTGACAGCTCGATCTGCACGAGGCCAACAAGAAGCTGGCAGCTGGCGCAGCGAAAGCTGGCGAAGAAAGTAGTGCGCTCAAGAAACAGCTGGAAGAACAGAAACGTCAGCTGGAGGATCAGCGACGCAAGCTGGAGGAGCACCGCAAAGGAGTCGACATCAGGGTGAAGCAGCTCGAGGAGAAGGAGAAGTCGATAGCTGACTTGGAACTCAAGTTGAAGAAGAGGAAAGAAAAGATGGATCAGCTCGAAGCGCAAATGGTGAGTCAACCACTCGAATTCTATAATCTTATTTTAACAATCTGTCTTATTATATAACAAGATATTCTCCTCAGGTAGGATGACAAGCCCAACAAACTAGTATTGTTGTTATAAGTTCTATGTTCAACTGTCTAAAAATTATTCACAATTCATTTTAGCCTGGTTTCATTGACTCATCCTTTGCTAAAATTACTTATTCATATTTAATTTCACTTGTTATTCAAATTTTTAATATTACAATTTGCCATTGAAGAGTTCCAATACACTATAAGGATGATTTATCATTCAAATATAACTCAAGGAATATTGGTGCAAGGTTCATTGTGCTTTATATACATATAGCCTACATTAGCCTTGTTGCAATGTGGAACGAAAGCAATACAATATAATATTAGGAAAAATAATAATATTCTCATAAGAATAATCTTGGATTTTTCACAGTATAAATATCGAAATCTTTATAAGTCAACTTTATTATTATAGAATAAATATTACTGAATAGTAATAGCAGTAGAAAGTAATATCATAATATTATCATCATAGTTTCTATTGTTATTGGTAATAACAGAAAATATAACACATATTGAAATAAATTGATTGGCTTTGAAGATTACTAGATCCAACGCTAGCAAATCCATGAGTTTTACGAATCAAAAATTTATCTTTTTTTGTTGAATTTTTCAAACCGATACTTCGTGATACATCAAGACTTATTCTTTGAGCTTCTGTTAGAAAATTTGACTACTCAACTTGAATACTTTACACCAGCAAGTAGAAACCTTTTATGGGTGTGGGTGAAATGATAGTTTTCATGAACTATCCAAGTATTATTCTTCAAATCATCTTTCATCAATATTCAGCAACTCTATATAATTAATTTGCTCTAAAATGTGAAAACTTTCCTAGTTTCAATTTCAATTTGAATATTGATTTTTTCCAATTCATAGCACATAATATTATTGTTGTAATATTCATTTTCTTATATTCTTCCTAGTTTAAACTTCAATTTTAGTTTATTTTTTAATTTATAAGACACTATATTTTTTCCTGTAATATTGATTTTGAATGTGGTAGGTAGCATTTGCAAGAGCTTGTGATTGTTGTTTGCAGCAACAGCGGGCAGCGGCAGGCGATACGGGTGGAGGGGAGGGCTTTGCCAGAGTGCAGGAGGAGGTGAATGCGCTGCGTCAACAGCTGGACAAGTCGCAGGAGGATGCCAGGCGCTCGCAGGAAGAGATGGAGAGGCTGCTGCAGCTGGTGCAGATGAGTCAGGAGGAGCAGAATTCCAAGGAGAAGACGATACGCGAATTACAAGAGTGAGTAATTATTATTCAGATTAAAATATAATTAATAATTGAGTTGAGCAAATATTACTTTATCATACAATTTAGACATCACAAGAATTATTGATGATTTAGTGTACTGATTTACTGAACACACTGATGATAGATATTGTCATCATGACATTCATTGTTATTTGAAATTTTAAATTAATTTCAAAACATTTTATTCATTGAATCGTATTTCACTTTTTTCTAAGAGCACTGCTTTCCAACAAATTTCTGCTCTTCTTGGCAGAAACAGGAAACATTGTTTCTCATTGGAGTGTTCACACATGAACAGAAAAGTATTGTGAACTCATGTGTATTTTATTGTGTATTCATTGTGAAGTAAGCCTTTAGATTCTTGATAATAGATTTATTGTTCACTTACTTGATTATTGAACTTATCCGTGGAATCAATACAACAGGAATTTCACTACAGTTGAAATAAGAAATAGGGAGAGTTATATTATTATTATTAGCGTATGGCAAACACATATACACACACATACACACACATGAATTCACAAAAATATATGCAGGTTTTTGACCTATGTCAGCTTGAAAAAAAATATATATATAAAACAAAATAAAACCATCTATCTAGGTTATAGAATAAAACTCATTTCACTACTTCTTCTTGTGTTTGTGTGTGTGCTCCAATATTGACCAGGAGAGCAAAGCTAGTCTGGTCGCCAACCGAACTAAGACAGTGTACAAACTTCTCCGAAAGTACCTCGTTCATTTATGCAATCATTACCAATCTACTAACCAATACCATACCCACCGCCAAGCGTTTATAAGGACACAAAAGGGTATAGAAACAGATCTGTGTCCTATGGCTGATGTTATTTTGCCTGTCCGCTCTGGAGTGTGTAGGGAGAGTTTAAAACATTTTAATTACCTGAATTTCATAATTATATAAATCGAGTTAAGCTCTATAAGAAAATTGTATTCTGCCATATTTTGGAACATGAAGAAAGAATAAATCCGCTCAAGTTCAGTTTTTTCTGGTATAAAATGTATGTATATGAATGAAATTAAAAAAAAAGAAATGAAAAAATTCTTTATCAGGCGGAGTTAGGACTTTCAAGTCCTCTCCACCACTCAAACTCGAAATGTGAATATTCTTGTGCATTCTTCATGAATGTGAATATTTGAAAAAAAAATTAAGAGTATTTTTTCGTTATATAATAATTACTTTCTTTTTCAGAGCACTAAAAAATGCACAAGCAAAAATGAGAAGCCAACAAACTGCCAATGCACAAAGGGAACAACAAAGAAAAGCAGAGGAGGTAAATTATAAAACTATTAATCACAAACTCACTTGATATAATGTTGTTAAGCATTAGTTATCCACCTGAACGGTATTCTTTGTGATCCAATTAATTAATATTGGAAATCCCATGTACTGATGTGATAATTATCATATTACCATGTACGTCTATTCCCTTGAGATAATAATATTCTACAAAAAATGTATTCAACATTGTATGATCACCATTTCCACAGTTTCACATTTGGCAGTAATATATTTGAACTTTTGCAGGGCAATCTCAAACAGAATCATGTGATTGTTCAATTTTCATTTCTAATCTACTTCAACTAACACAGATGTCACTATTATCTCCTACACTGCACAACAGGACCTCCTGTTATACTACTAAGGTATATAGGAAGTCTTGCTGCACAAGGTCTATAAAACGTTTTTATAGACCTTGACACTGCATTCACTCGTTTCATTAACAAGTCACTACTACAGTTAACACTACTTACTAAAACTAATTTATTCTATCATTAAGAGTACCAGATACATGTTAATAAAAGCATAGATCTTTGTTTATAGTAATTTATCATATTATTCCAAAAATATCTTACTAACAAACTAATTTTCACTTTCTTTCCCTTTAACCCTAACTTCTTTCTTCACCATCCTCTTTGCTTTTACTTCCCACCTTCATTTATTATTTCATTACAATTGATTCGTTCTTTGAAAACCAGGCTGGTCCCGCTGGCTTCTTAAAAAGTTTATTTTAATTGAAACTCTTCCTTGTATAGGTAAATTCAAAGTTATTGCTTTTCAGTATGTACTGCATAAACTTATTTTTATTGTTAACTGACGAAGCGTGTTTATTCCGTTATTAAACTGTTGATAATATTATTATATTACTTTTTATACAGAATTTACAATCGTAGGTATTGTTGATAGAATAAATGAAATGCATTTGGCAGAAAATTTTGAGCTGGCTAAAAGTGTTGCAAGAAGGATTCGATTCCACAATTGAATTTTCCTTTTTTGTTCGGTCCGGTGTTTTTATGATTTTTTTATAATTTACTTTTGTTTGATTCTGTTGAAATATTGGTTTGTGACCCGATTCCTGGCCTTATCCTCTCCCACCTTAGATTGAAGTGACCGGAACAGAGCCGAGCAAATTTGAAGAGGCCGAGTTTCAAGATCTACTTGGCGTGATCGAGCTGAAAGAGGAGCGAATAGCTGAACTGGAAGAGGCGTTGAGAGAGAGTGTACGCATCACTGCAGAGCGAGAGAGAGGACTCATACAAGAGGAATCTCGCAGGAAGCATATCATGGAAAAGGTTAGCTTCATCACAACTGAATAAAATCCTCTAAAAATATTAATATTGGCTTCTCCTATACTATCGTATTGTCAAACATTTTCAATTGATTTTATTAGTAGCTTTAGACTGATTTTCAATTATTATTATTAGTCTATCAATTTTAAATATTCTATTATGGATATCAAACGCAAATTTGTTTTTATCCCATTAAGAGCATTGGAAGACTTATAATTATGTCTATTAGTAAGCAGCTTCGATGGGATTATCAATTATTGCTAAGTTGACGTCTTTGGAATTTTCTCTATCCTATATAAATCTTCAGAATAAATCAAATTCAAACATGTTCTCTAGCAGTATTCCTCGGACATTCATATTGTGTTGTGTGGTAAGTCATTATTGATCCTGTATCATTTATGGAATATTTCATCTCAACTATAATGGGAATCAGAACAGGAGAACTCTAACCCCGCGTATTT
Organism: Nilaparvata lugens; assembly: GCF_014356525.2. NCBI lineage: Eukaryota > Metazoa > Arthropoda > Insecta > Hemiptera > Delphacidae > Nilaparvata > Nilaparvata lugens. The sequence continues at coordinate 38,253,279 of NC_052505.1, read as the reverse complement.
CATCTTCGTTACTTCTTACTCAGTTCAAATTCCAAAAAAAAACTGAAATCAAAGTTGCTCTTTTGTCTTTCTCTAGTGTAAATTAAAATATAAAGGTATAAATGGAGCGTTTTGTGTGGTTGGAAGCTTTAAAAGTTTTTAACTTATGTTTTTAACAAAAAAAGTTCTATTTTTGAATATCAGAGAAGAGTTATACTTTCTTTAACTTATATCTCTATCAAAAAAGGGTAAATATTCTATTTTTCTATATTGGAGACCAGTATCGGGGACCGAGCTTCGCTCTGGAATACAGTAGCATAAAACATTTACAATATTACGAAAGAAGAAATTATAATAATATTTATAGTTCATACAGAAATAATGTTCTATCTAATCACAGTGAATTGAGATTAATTCCCAGAGGAATTAAAAAAATTTCCCTCACAAAGGCCCGGTTGCACAAAAGCCGGTTAAATTTTAATCCTGATTAATTTCACGAGAACCAAATCAGAGAAGACCATTTCAAAAATGATGATTCTACTGGAATTAATCAGGATTAAAAATAACCCGGCTTTTTTGCAACCGGCACTAAGTACCTGATTGAATGATTACGAAAGTTCAACAGCTGATTCATAATTTTGACACAGTCCCATACACATGAACTCGCTCACTCACTTCCATCATCAACTGACAACGAAATAATTATTATCAGCTGTTTTTCCAAGGATGAATAATAGTGCAATCGAAATTTTATATTATAAACCTCTACTATGTTCTGAATTTCGTGAGAATCGTTAGAGCCGTTTTCGAGATCCGGTGAAATACAAACATTTATAAACATATAGACATTTATAGACAGAAATTGCTCGTTTAATAGTATAGAATTTCAAGACTAAAATGGAGCCTAAAACTCAAAATCATACACAATCAACAAAATCAGAGCTTGATTTAATTTTTCAACAGTTGTGAGCATACACTCTTTTTGGATGATCCTTTTTCAATGAAATGTGCCAAATTACAAAACTGTTTCTCTTTTGAATATGTTGTGAAGTGCAATACTGATGACAGGTTGGCAAACTGGAGCAGCGGCTGTTGTCACTGCAGACAGCGCATGCGCTGCGCTGCAGCACCTGTCGGCCTCTGCTGACGCGTATGCACCATCTGGAGAGGCGGCTCACTCAGCTGCTACAGGAACGCACCGATCACATACAGGAGTTGGCTCACATGAAGTCAGTACCCTACTTATTTCTTACTAGTTTACTAAAATTGTAACTCTGATCAGAATAAAGGCTCTTGACACTTATACAGGCTCCAATAGCCTTTTGATCATTTCTAGCCTAGACAATATATAGCCCAACTAAAGTAGAAATTACTACTGAATTACAAAAATATGTTGAAAGTTATAAGAATTGTTGAAAATAGTATGTTGGTAATGATGCTTCGAGTGACTAAAGCTTGATTACCAAACACCATTGTCAGTGTTCGTGTCCGATACAGTAATATAATTCCCATAACTTAATCTTCTTAGCTCATAGTTCCATTAAAAATTATGGGAATGATATTCTTACTGTACGGGGAACATTCACTGATACACTTTTGCCGGCATGCCGGCCAGGAAAGCCGAGACGACTAAGTCGTTCCTAGCTAAGTCTTTGCACCCATCAGTCTGCTAGCGCTACCTGGTCGCGGGTTCGATTTCCGCCGATAGGCATGGACTTTTGATTATCCCGTCCAAACTCTTTTGAATTTTCAATTACCCACGCAAAAGCAAAAAGCTTATGTGGGTATCCATCGCAATAAAAAAAACAGCTTGAAGATAATCACACAAATGGTCTGTTGGGCGCTCTAATAAGCGAGTAAGATCATTCAGTGAGACCGTGTTTCATTACAGTATGAGTCATAAGACTCGCAAATTCACTTCATAATTTTATTTATTATATTTTATATAATGTGAAATAATATGAAGAGAGGCTTTCATTCTCTCGAAAATTAGTGAAAAAATAGTAATTTTCAAAACAGTATTCAATTTTTTAGCCAAATTAATTCAGATACTGTTCTAGTCTCAGTACTCATAAAATTTCAATGTTGAAAATCCCAAAACGCAGTAAGAGAATAAAATATTATTTTTCATCTTTAATTCAAATACACTGTAATACTATAGCTATTAATAATTCATGAAAATTATCTTCTACAAAATAAGTCGATTGGATTTTTTGTTTGGATTTATAGGTCTCTCATGAAAAAGCTTGCAAAATATTGGAGAATACATCGAGTTTTTTTATAATCAGCAGATTAATAAGATATGTTTGTAGTTGAATGTATGAGGATGCGTTTTCCATTCAAGACGAACGGTAGCTTGAAACTTGTTAAATAAGCAATTAGTTAGTAAAGTAAGCTGAGTTGAAGTAAAGTTAGTATTAGTAAGTTGAGTAAGTAAAAATGGTTGAATGGTTGCTGTTTTCAGACAAGAAGCGTTGGAAGCTGCGATTAGCGAGAAAGATGCTCACCTGGCGCTGCTGGAAGTGGGTGGCATCCGCAACGCCAGGCAGGCCGAACAAGCACAAGTATTGAAATCGGATCGAGACCGACTGATGGCAAGACTGAAAGAAGAGGTCAGAAAATATTATAGTTTCTAAAATCCATTAGGGTGCGCGTACACATATGTAGGCGGTGGTCAAATGCAAGCCTTCTAGTTGGATTACTCAATTGAAAAACAAGATATTGATTGATTCTCTATTACAAATGACAACTTATTGCCAGGTCTTGCAAGCATACCAACACTACATTTTTATAGAAACAAATGAAAAAATACCTTATTCAGGACAGAGAATATGTAGATGAGTAGAAAACTTTTAGAAACAGAGTAGAACTTATTTGTTATTTACAGAATAGAAATTCAAGTAATACTAAGGAAGATACTATCAGAGAGAAACTAGTATCAGTAGCTTTAGTATGAATTTTATAATATAAGGAACTAATATGATGAGCTATCTCTCATACTAATTCATCAATAGACTTTTCAGTTTTGAAAAAGGCATTCTGAAGTTCTATGTCTTTTCTCCCGAACTATTTCATGTTCCATTAATGGAACTAATTCCATTAGCCGATGCGTTCTGACCGTCAGTGAAGTGTATTATCAGCATGTATTACCAAGAACCTGGAACTCGGAACGCCCCTCACTTCGTGCGCATAACCTTAAATTCAATGGAATGAAACTTTAAGGACTCCTTAAAACTCCTTACGTTGTTCATTAGTTGAAAAACTAAATTAAAATTTAGTTAAAAAACTAATTAGTTGAAAACTCATTTTATTAGTTGAAAAACTAATGAAACTTTAAAACTTCTGTTTTTATCGGGAAGTACAAAGTAGAAAAACTATATACATCATAATAATCTCATTTGAAATAAAAGTGAAAATCAATGCGTGTTCATGAGATGGGAAAACGAATTCGCAATGAAGGAAATCGCACAAGCGAAATAGTTTAGAATATATCTATATTAACTGACATACTGTATAATATATGTGAATCATAAGTTCCCCTCTAAATAAGGACGTTTTCCCAGTGATATAAACTCTATACTGTCAACTTTGGACATGATCAATGTGTTTGAAACGAGACTTTTCTTCCTGAGAATTGGAAATCTAGTGGATTTTGAGTAAGTTGAGTCCTCTCTTTTATATTCAGTTTCAGATTTCTTTAAACATGTGCTTAACAAAAAAAATCAAACTTACGTTCTAAATGATAAAGAGTAAGAGTAAAAACCCTAGAGAGGATTTAACTCTTCCATTGAAGACAATATTCAATGTACTACGTACAAATTCAGTCTTTCCCAAAAATCAAAATTCCAAATCCCAATTTCAAAGTTCAAATATGTATCTCTAGAATTTTATAATAATTAGCATCAAAAACACTGAAAATAGGAAACAGTGCTTCTTAAAATGCTACTTTATAGTTCAGTTATACAAAACCATACACATAACTTGAATAGAAATTTTATATTATTTATCAAAGGTCTCTCTAGTACAAGTTGCATGAAACTTCATTATATCTATGCTATTTATCCACTAGGATAACTCATTGCATATTTTTTAATGCTTTTCAGACTGAGTTGAGTATACAGCTATTACAAGAATACTCTCCGCCCTCCCCAATCGACATCGACATCGATGGAAACGTCAGCCCAACCAGTTGCTCTGTTACCGGACTCACACTAACGATGGTAGGTGCAAATCGTATTTTCATCCATTCTGAATTCAGCAGAATGTATAACTTTTTCTGTCAATTTTGATTAAAAGTAGCGTATTTCAATCATGCTACAAAACAGGTATAATTTGAGATGGAATCATACCAAGAACCAAGTGTTCTTATTAGTGAATAATTAGACAAAGAAAATGATCAAGTAGTATTCATTCACATTCACATTGAGAAAATTTAAGTTCCGTCTGTAGAATATAGCCTATATTTTTGTCTTATAACTCTCAATAAATTAAAATAATGAGGTCTTAGAGAATGTTACTATGAAGCTATAATTCGGCAAAATAGCGATTTAATAGTTTATATGTACCGTATAATCTAGGTGAGAAAATTATTATATCCATATATAGTGTGATACACATTCTCTTCTATTAATTAGACAATATAGAGTTGTTGTCTTTGTTACATAATTTATGTTTGTTCAACTTGAATAATGGATAACTGTATGAATATGTTGTGAAACGCTTGTGATGAGACTTTATTAAACCAATAAGATGAATATTGGGAAACCCAAATCATAAGTAAGTTTTAATTTGATTAAAAATACGTAATTCTTGAGAGAAGTTATTCAATTGACAAATAAATATTGTTAAGTTTACTAATTCCAATCATAATATACTTTGAAAATCCTCTCAAAACTGGTTTCTGAAATCGTGTCCGATTTATTCATGATTATCATTTATACAATAATCATAATAGGAAACTGATTTTTTTTAGGACCACATTATGTAAAAAAGTTTGTTTCCTTTGTTTCGATTATGTATGGAAACAGAAAGAAGAATTTTGTCAGGCCAATATTATTCATTCATTTTTAAATATCATTTGTTGTTTTTTTATAAACATATATTTTATTGTTGCAGGTGGATAGTGAAGGCTTTGATGAGAAGACTGGATCGGACTTCAGCTTATGAATTCTTCATACTTCTCCTAGAATGGATTCTGTTATCATCTGTTGGCTTCTCTTGAACCTCTGAACTTGATTTTCCAGCACAGAATTTTCTGCAAATCCTTTTGTTGGAAACTTGTATGCGAAATTAAGAAAAGCGCACAAGATTGAAGATGTTTATGTTGTTGCTTTTTTGGAATTAAGAACTTTTCTGATCCTCTAGACTCCGTTGTAACAGCAAGTGCCACACAAAATAATGATAAATTGAGTGTAAATAACGTGTACCTATAATATCAGCTGCAGTGCGTATCTGTTCTTCTGAGTGGTGTTTGTGATTTTCTATAAAAAGTTCAAAATTTGCGATCAGTGCTAGAAGCTAACGTGTAAATAAATATTGTTATATTCGACTTGAAACTTGAGAGCGTTTGAACGTTGCGATTCTCTGTCACAGATAAACTGAACTAACTGATAAATTGTGATGTTGAAAATTTTTCGTTCATTTCGGTAGTTTAGTGTGAGACTTTATGATAGCAATAAAGCCATGTGAATAATACTAACGACTAGGATAATAATTTAGACTATTTGGATGTTGAAGCTGGCCATCAGCGTTACGTTTGTTATTCATCGTGTAATAATTCATTAGTTTACCCACAATGTAAATTGAATGCTGACAATAATTATTTCAGCTGCTGTATCAAAATAAAGTGCATCTAAATCCGATCAGGAAAATGCTTGTTGATATAAATTTGTGTGATCGACCAGCTACGATCAGTAATGCTTGTTATTGTTAAGTGAAGGGAGTGCATTTGTTGCTATAGCCTTTTATAATATACTGGGGCCAAAAATAGAAAATTGGCATTCTTTTTTTATCTATTGAGTAATTTACTAGTGAACCTCCAGGTTCAATAGCATTTTTATCACATTCCATTTTCTCTATTCAGGTCTGATTGATTATCTACAATTTCGAATAAAATAACATAGTTTCAATTTTGTTTAATCACTGCTACATTAAGCTAACACATATTTTGACATTCTGTCAGTTCTCATTTGACTTGCTTTGTTGAATAACTCATAATTCGAATAGTGCGAAATCATAATTTTCCACAAAATAATATAATACATCAGTTCTCTTGTGCTTTTTTCTGCTCATCTGGAAGCTAGTTCTATTGGCTTCATTATTCTGCTCATTTCATAAATTTTCAGATCAATAATTTCATTTTAAACTGGATTCAATCTCACCCCAATCATTGTAATTATTAAAATTTATTAATAATAATTGAAAAAATAAAAACTTCATAGATTTCGCCCATTCAACTTGTAACTCACATTTTCATCGTAAACAGTATTAATGCATTATCGATCATAAAGTGAAAAAATCTATTTTTGAAATGTTGATCAAAATCAATTCCAGAAAAGGTTTGGTTCCATCTGTTGTAATAGATGTGCTTTTAAAGGAATATCCTGAATTCTGTTATTGATTCATTTTAACCAAAACGAATGATATACTAGACTGTTTCCAATCGATAACTAAATTCAATCATTTCAGGATAAAATTTTCGTTTTTTCACCTTTGCTTGTAGTTATTTTGAGCCGTATCAGTTGCGAAGCAAAAATGAATGTGTGGAATCCAATAACATGTAGATTCAAATGATCATCATTTCCGACAATAATTTTTCATTCATGGTTAATTAGCATTTCCTAATTTATCTTCGGAATGTTGTGAATTGTATTAGAATCAACTAGAATGTGTCCCCAGATAAAGACAACAATTTCGATCAACACTCTTCTGCAATCGGCTATTTCTGATCAAGCTGACATTTAATCTCATAATATCTCTAAAACAGAATATTCACTTACTATGGGTAGTTTCTAATCATGTAATATTTCGTGTATCTGAAATGATTTGGCCTACTTGTGTTCACGTATCTTAAATTTATGAATAAATATATGCATAAGAACAATTATATAATATTAATAAATGTTATACATAAGCAGACGCTGCCATGTTTGTGTGAATTTCAACATGACAAACTAATAATAACAAATAATACAACTCATAGAAGGATCTGTATCGTTGTTGAGTTGAAATATCAGCATCCTTTGAAAACTCCAAATAAAACAATAACCAGAATCGCGAAACATTAATAATATCTATCTTAAAGTTGTTTTGTCCTTTCTGTATTTCTGACTGATTGGACTTTGGCATCACCTTTGCTTATTACTAAACCTTATCTATCATTCGAATCTAAAAACATGTAATTCAACGATCATTCAATTCTCTATAAATTGTTTTACCAAAAATATCCTTTAAAAATATTGTATGTACAATCGTCTAAAATACTGTAATAACATCCATGTTCAATCAAGTGATTAACAACGCCTCTCTTTCTCTTAGCCACATGATTTAATCATGAATCGACCTCATTGCCACAACATCAAGCGTGCGACATATAATTTAGAATTTACTACTGTTGATAATGGACATAATGCTTTGATACCAAATCTATGAATCCTTCAAATTCAGCAGAATATTATAGACAACTAGACTTTTACGGCATTTCTAATATTATCCGCAAATTGAATGTTTCCTAGTAGCAAAATATTATTTTCGAATCCAGTAGGATAAATGTGAATCTATTACAATGCTGAGTAATGTTGTTATAGTTATGATGTTGATGACAATTTTGAAAATGTTAGTGAAGTCAAGTACGGTAGGTCTATCTACCTATCAATAAGAGACCTGCGTATTGATGAGTTTTAATAGTACCTACCTAACGCTGTACCATTTCAATGTAGAGATCTTTCATAAGAAGTTCTGATTTGTAATTAATATAGAGCTATTTTAAACGGACATTTAGAGTGAACTTATAGATGTTTATATCCGTTAATCTACTTCGTATGTCGGAGATAATATAATTATATGTACGCCTTCTACTTAAATGAATGACATGAAACCATGTTGGATATTACCACTTTCCCATGATAGATATGTTATGTTAGCATATGTAAATTTATTGTTGTTGCATAAGTCTTATATGTTAATAGATAAATTGTATGGCTACTGGCACCTGATAGTTAAAACAGTTAATACTGATACAAAATATCTCATTTTTTATCAAGTTATTTTGGAAACTAGTAATGATGAAATGCTTTTTTGTTTTCCATTATTTCCGTACGGTACTGGGAGAAGAATATCGAACAAATCATCAATACATTTTGATTGATTAGAAACTGATTAATTTCATACATATATACCCTAAATATTCTAATTTTCAGTATCCATAGAATGATTATAACGGGTTGATTTCTTACATCAAACCTAATAATCAAACAATAATTTTAAAATCCACAACTCTCAAAATTCGAACCTCACACGACTTTTTATGAAATTTTCCCTGAGTTTGATTACTAATAATATTTATTAATCAAGTTTACATAAACTAATTAGTAATTGTTTTTTAGTTCACAAAAATTAGCTGCAGCCTCTTGAAGTCTTCAACTTAATCTAAACTACAAATTCTCTCATTAAAAGTCTATAACCGTTTAAAAAGTCTGCATTTCATTATCAGCAATAGTACAGTATACAGATGTACATGTGCAGATTACGCCTTACTGTTATTAATAATTATTAACCGAATTATTCTTTCACTGTATAATTCCTACTATTGTAAAGCGATGTAAATGATTTAAAAAATTAAATAAATAATTATTATTGATTTGAGAATAAACTTCTTATGATTCCGAAAAGATAAAAACAGAGATAACGCAAGACAAGTCAAGTAGGTAATTGAGAATAGTAGTATTACGAGAGTGAGTTTTCCGATGTCTTATCCCATCTTCTAAAATTTCTGTTTGAGAATGAAAAATATATCTATCTCTTGCCGTTATTTGTTACCATAATACATTTAAAAATGGTTGTAATTAATGATGGTTTATTGTTATTGTTGTTGAATCGTTCATGAAAATCTATGTTTTTATATCTTCAACGTTTATTATCAGCCATACAAACTGTCCTATTGAAAGTTAGACCTAATGAGCTTACATTGTAATGATGTAAGTGACTTGATTAAGTGTAAGAACTATCGACAAGCCTTTCTCTCCCTTAGTAAGAATTTAATGGAATGTAATAATGGATGTCTTCAGTAATACAATAATGAATGCTTATTGGGTGTAACATTATGCTATTGACAATATTGCCTGCAATATATTCTATATAAATCAATTCTATTGGAATGAATAAAATCAGACTCCAGCTATCTAAAATATAATTTTACATTCAATGCTGGAATGTATAGAAATTACTTGTTGTCTTTGAAATAAATCTCGTAAGATACAATTTGGCTGTTTTGTTCTGTCATCTATGTCAAAGCTTGTATGTCTATTAAAGTTCTTATGTATGCTATGTGACTGAATCACATGTAAATTTAGAAAAGAACGATTTATGAATAATATATATATATTTATATATAAGTATGGAAGTTCAGATTAGCAGTTCTATATCATTCATTCAATCATATCACAGCGTTTTTAAACGACTGATAGATCTAGATTTAAGTCGGTTTTGTTTATGGCAATTTAATTGAACAGTTTCATAAGCCGCGGTTCTAATCTAAGTTGTGTTGTATTCTTGGATTAGGATACAGACTTACACGATCAGATATTCTGTGATATATTTTTGTTCACCTGTACCTTAGAATCATTTTGACATTGATCAGTACATTTATACATTTAGACGCATCAATGTGTAATGTTCTATTAAAGTTCAATTTTTCCTTTTGACAACCACAATACAATATTTTCTCTCTAGTATGATGAATGCACATGCTCGATCGTTTTACCAGTAGTACTAAAAAGTGGTCGAGCTTTTCCTTATTCAAATTACAGTTTCATTTAGAAAACTTCTGTTACCCCGACAGAACAAAAGTAATGGTTGACAGTATATTGTTACTTTAGAATTTATATGTTTTACAAGTATGTCAACTTGTTTGGCTTAATAAAGCTCCACGTTAAAACAAATACAAATTCATGTTTATCATTGTATCATTAGTGATCATATTATCACATGTTTTACACCTCTCTTTTGTAGTATTCAGTATGAATTTTTATCAATCTTTCTCGCTGTACATATCTCACTGATCGAAAACTCATCTTCAATATTACTATCGTGCAACTTTTGAATAGCCTACTATAAAATCGGGATGAAAAATCCTTCATGTTGAAGAAGAAAAACTTCACCATGTTCTATGGCTGCTGTCATGTTGTTTATTTAGAAGAAATCCTCTGTACTTTATACCGAGATAATCAATACCTACCGTAATTCTGATATTTAAAATGTATCCTCCAAATGCGATTGTCTCATCGTTATTATTTTATACCTGGGATTATAATGTTTATTCAAAGTGATCTACTTGTTCTGATATCCTTTGCTCTCTTGATGTCTCTTTTGCTGAAAATCTATCAAATCTCTGATAGCTCATTTCAGCTACATTTATACAGAATTCATTTACTCACAGCATAAAGGTTACCGAATGTTATACTAGGTCATCTTACGAGTGTCTACTTGAGCATATCGAGTAATTTTTCTAAATGTGCATAGCAATTTGTTGCAAGTATAGAAATAAGCTTGAGGAGGGAGAATTATTGAGAAGCTCCTAGATTCTCAAAATAAATAAAAAATATAGAATAAATTTTGTATCAGTGGCTGCTATCTGACAGGATATTTCATAATAATATGAAAATAAAATGAAATCTATAAAAATGATACTTTAAACCGATACTTAAGTATCCTTTTAAATGATACTTGCTATAAGGATACAGTATGAAATTGATGAACCCTTTTAATCCAGAACTCAGAGATAGAGCCTCTATACTGTACTTTGTATCCGTCATCGGAACTCAATCGGTTGAAAAAACGGGACTTGTGAGGAAATGGGCGAAAATGCTTGAGTGGTTGTGCAGAATCGAACCTTGGACTAAACGTCATTCAACAGCCAGGAACATCGACCGCCACCACAAAGCAAAGGCCGCAGTCATGGCTCATGGCTCATGGGATGAGTATCCGCTTTATTTGCATTCGACCGGAATTCAGCTTATAGGACTTGGTGAGGTGAAAAGAGAGGAGGAAGAGTGTGGGATGAGAATGTGGAGGAGACAAACAGAATCGACTGCAAGCTGTGGAAGCAATTATAACCCGCTCCTGGCAGCGTAGAGTCGAAACTCAGGTCTCTGACGTCAAACTCACATCGTTATCTCAATCGGGACGTCATAACAATGAGCGTAATGCTTGCTCCAATTAACTTTTTTGCCATATTCATGGAGCGTTTCCAATAAATGATAATCGAGATTCTTAAATCTTGATTTAATCTCTGTTTACATAAAAGGGGCAGATCCTCCTTCCATGAATCAGAAGTATTATAGGAAACTTTTCTATTTCATGTTCAACTTTGCATCACTTCGGATAAACATGACCAGCAATTTCATTCATGAACTTATGTGTTATTATCCACTTTCTTTGTTTTTATAAGGATCTTTTTCTATCTCATATCTCCTCTCCTCAAGAAGATTCAAAAATTCTTTGCACATGATTCAGAATCATATTTCTCTGCAATGAAAAACATGGAAGAACAGCTCTATCGATCTTCCATCAGGACTTTAGAAAATGCTTCATTTCCTTCAAGCCTATTTCAGGAGATTCAGATTTATTATTATTCAAATAATTATTCTGGAATCAATATAGTATGGATGTGGCCAATTTCTGTTTTTGAAACTTTCATGTTATTGCTGTGAATGGAATGATATATATATATTCGTTTATCGAAATCTAAAGTTCTGAGTCACCCCTAACTCAGCGATCTGACCTCTATACTATACCTACCTCATCATTAGATACGACTGTCTGTGACTTTATTATCTATTGATTCATTCAATTCTCACACGGAATTATAGACTATAACTTTCAAGATGCTGCATACTAAAGGAATAATATGTTTCACATTGTTCTATTTGGTGCATCTTTCTGGATCCTCACACATAGAATTTTTGAATCCAATCAGAACTTAGGGTACATTATTCAACAAATATATATACAATAATTATTGCAGTATACAAATACAGCAATCTACGTTCACGACACGTTATATTGTTGTTGATATTTAGTGAAGATTTTGAAAAGTTAGCCAGTGTTCGTGCTGAAAATTACATATAGGCTACACAAGCGCTATTCGTGTGAGTGTTCCGATTTGGCGTAAAAGAAGTGCGTTCTTCGGCACTTACATTGGTTCTAATGATATGAATTGAGCTCGACCGCAACCAGCAACCACCAAGACCTTGAATTTGCCATGTTCACTCCAAAATTACACTTATTATCTGTCCATCTTTTCGCTTGTTATTGTTTTCATTTTTTTTCAGCGCCATTTTCCTCCCATCTTTCGGCTAGGAAAAACCAGTTCTCTTATGCGAACTCTGTATCTGTAATGCTGAATGTTCGCGGTTTGTTTACAGCACGCTCACCAATTACGAAATTACAAAATTGTGAGCGTTCTTTTACAACTTGAAACGCACTTCCCTAAACCATAGTAGACTAATAATAATTATTGTTATCATGACGCATAGAGCGAACTATTCCGTGCAGACTGAAAATCTCTACCTCAACCATAATCTCTTAAATTGTTTTCAAGATGTAGGTACAAAAATTACCTTGGGTCCATCTTAGTGGAATTCATTTTTTTTTAAATTAAATACTGACACGGTTGAAGGTGCTATAGTTTGTTTTTATTATTGAGAAAAATATAATATATTGGCCTATGTGCGTATTGAGTATGCTACTACGTAGGTGTTGGTGGTGTAAAATGTAGCTTTTGATTCAATGACGTGTTATTAGAAAGCATGAGGGCATTTTGTTTCAAGTGAAGAATTGCATGTCACATGCTGCTTTTAATTATAAAGATTGGCTAAAAACTCATATCTTTCAAAGTTTCGAAAGAATCATTTCAGACATGTATTGGTTTCATACAAACTTAATTTGATCAATATGTTATAACTTAATAATATTTTATTGATCTTACAATTGATCAATTATTATCCAATCTTAGATATTGCTCAAGATGCAGTCAATCTCCGTTGATTTTTCATTGAATAATAGCTGAGACGATATTTCAAAAATCGATAGCAGTATATCACTTATAGGATTATTCAGAGCTAATATTCAGAAATGTTGTTAGGCCCACTTCATCTAAACTACTATACTTACACAATACTCATCACAATCACGACACTACTGGACTTTTGGATGCTAATCTGCTTTGGGAATGAATTGCCAAACAAGCTAATATTAAGCTACGTTTACACTATGTAGCTGGAGAGCTATATAACTGCTATCGTGCTATATAGCAGAGCTATATGAAATTTGAGCTACATATAGCTCTGCTGCATGTAGCTCTGCTATAAGTAGATTTTACGCTAATTTTATGTAGCAGAGCTATATGTAGCTCTGCTTTAATGTCATTACTTGTAGCAGAGCTACATATAGTTTGGAATAAACCAGTAGGCCTATTCACTGCTCAGTTCCCAGCCAGATGCCGAAGAAAAAGGTAGTTCTTTCATCAGCCGCTGCTTTCGCCGCAGCTACTGTGATATTTTCAGCACAGAGAAGAGAAAGAATATATTGGATAATATTGTCTCTATTCCAGTCAAATTCACTCTCCATCATTGCACAATAATATATTAATAAATCAAAAAGAAATGCTCATAATGCACAGTAACCTACTAGCACTCTGACAACAAATGAGTACCTACAGTATAATTATCTGGTGTGAACCCAGCAGGCACTAAACAGCTGCAAACAGCAGTAAACATCTGCAGCAGACATGTAGCAGAGTACGGTAGCTATGCTACATTCTCTTTGATGTTTACCGAAAATTTTGGATGGCTCATTTTCTGCTATTATATAAAGCTGAGAAAATAGGCTTAAAACTGCTACTGTATAATAGCCGGGCTATACAGCAGATCTCCAGTGTCATTTTTACTTTACTTGCATATCTCATCTCCCAATTAACGGAATGACTTGAAATTTGGAACTCAAGGTCCTTACACTATAAGGATCCGACACGAACATTTTCGATGAAATGCAATACAAGATGGCCGCTAAAATGACGAAAATGTTGTCAAAAACAGGGTTTTTCGTGATTTTCTCGAAAACGGCTCCAACGATTTTGATCAAATTCATACCTAGAAAAGTCATTGATAAGCTCTATCAACTGCCACAAGTCTCATATCTGTAAAAATTTCAGGAGCACTGCATCATCTATGCAAAGTTTGATTTTAGATTCTCAATTATTAGGCTTCAGATACAATTTAAACAAAAAATTTCAAGTGGAAAAGATTGAGCATATAAATCTCTACAATTAATGTTCAGTAGCATTTTCACCTAAAATTGAAAATAAGCTCGACATTCGAGAAAAAAAGATTATTCAATTGCAAACTGTTGGCAACTGTTGATTCTATTAAAAATTAAATCATTCACTATGAAGAGATAGCAGACTTCGTGTGTCTGCAGCGCTATTGTCCTGTCACCAGCTGACTCAGATCTTAGAAAAGTAGACCTGAGATGCGCGGGAACACTAGCGTCAGTTGATCAATTTTCATAACGGCAAGGAAAGTTGTGTGAGTGCACCACACCAGATTTTTTGAACTTGTAGCAGAGCTACATGTAGCTACATAGTGTAAACCAATCTTTACGCTTCCAATCTAGGAATCATATTTTGAATATTATGAAGTTTTTCGAGTGCTCTCTTATTTGTTTGTTTATTTCGATCCTCCATATGATGAGTGTTCCTTTACCACAAGTTTTCTTCCATTTGCACCTCCCTCAGATACATAAATTGCATTTTGCTTAACATTAGTATTTTGCTTGTATTGATTCCAATATTTCAATCCATGAACAAAGAGGTGAGCTCAGTCTATTAATAACTATCGATAATTTCCAACCAGCTTATTTTCTAAAACAAAGCGATATCGATAATGAAAACTAGATGGCTATTAAATTGATAAAATATAATGTTGCCTGGAATAAATTTATACTGTTCATAGCATGTTTTCTCATACTAGTAGTATTATTTTTGCAAATTGGCGGGATGCCAATAGAAGCAGTGCACAATCACACTGCATAACCGGTTACACGACACTGTCAGCTGACGTCACAATTAAAGACGCTTTTTATTGAGACCTACTTAATTTAACTCGTTCCAATTATCATTTATCTCAATAGTTTGTTGCGGAAACTTCTGGAACACCATTTTCTAGCAAAACATAAAAATTGAAAGCCTACTCGTTTACATATTATGTTTATGAACCAGTTTTCGAAACGAGTATGGTAGCTGCATGAGTGAATCATAGTCATACGCAAATAATGATAGTCATAAATATAAACTGACGAGCAAATTATTCAATTTGAGTGTCCTCACAGGAACTTATAATCAAATCTCATAATACTTATTTATGAAAAGAACCTGGCATTTAATAAAATTGTAAATTGTACATTCGCAGTCAATTCCTGGATTAATCAGAGATACCACCAATTCTCTGATACTGTATATGGTATTAACATCAAATTGTTGTTATTGTTATGAATTTGTGGAGATGATTTGCACAATGAGAAGAGAAGATCACTTTTCTAAATGCAAATTGTCCCGCTTTTTGTAACATGGAGAAGCATGTTTATGATTTGGGGGCTATGAACACAAAATAAAAAGTTTTACTTCTCGGAAGACGACGGGGTTTTCTATACCGTAAAACTGATTTTCTATACTATGGGAAAATTGATTTCCTAGGAGTATGAATATAATCGTCTACTTGAAAAAAATGTGTAGATTGAAGGGGTGACTGGCACTAAATTTAGACGTATTCAAGGGCGGTGTGTCATTAGGCTTGTGGGGATGGGCACCCTGCTGAATTTGATGATTGAGTAGATTTGATGATTGAGTTTGATGAATTTGATGAATTCTGCTGAATTTGATGATTGAGTAGTAGGTTTACACTTCTCAAGATTCAATAGTGCTATTTCAATGAACCAATTTCCTTATTTAATAATATCGACAACTCCTATTTCCAATGGAAATTGCTTGAGAGACAAGTGAGGGTTTTGAAAGACCTTGTTGACAATTTTTGGTGGAAGTGGAAAAGTAAAACAATTATTTTACAGTTGTGAATATGTTACAGTTGTGTTATGTTATGTTAGAGTATTGAAAATGTTTTAATTTCTAAAATGTAGATAATATATTTCAAATGTGATACCAACATAAACTATTTGAGAGATTAGCAAATTACTCTTCTCAGTAAAACAAATAATCTGAGGCATTCCTCTTGTTCAGGGGATAATCAGTATCCTTTGATCGTGGAATCATTGTGTTTGATACTCCTTCTCATGCACAAACTACGTACTTTCTCATGACGCCAAACAAATAAGCATCGTAACAAAAAATAACCTTGATATTATAGGCTGGTATTTTTCCAACGAACCAACTGATTGCAAGAGAAAACAGAGTTTTAAGAATAGCTGGTAATGATTATTACGACTAGAAGGGGGTAAGTCATGGCATGACAATAAAAGGAGTCAATTGAGCAGTAACAACTCATCATGAATGTGATGTTTGTTGAATCATTTGAAAGGATATATAGCCTACTGTAGCGGCAACAAATCGATTGTCAGTCGCTGAATTCCAATATATTAATAATTGTCTGGAGTCTCTGGAACTAAGAATAATAAATTAGAAACTGCTATATATATATATATATATATATATATATATATATTATATATATATATATATATATATATATATATATGAATTATAAATACTGTATAATTACTAAATTATTCAAGTTGAAAAATCACCAAACTTGTTACATTACATTGGAGCAATCATCAATTTCTATTCTCAAATCGTATCTGAAAGGTTTTCTTCTCTGTTACTAAACATTTTCTTTCTATTCTTATGAGTTTTAAGTTTTTTCTTATTCTTACGTTAAATTCAGTATTATACAACTATGCGAATAATTTCGGCAAGGGAATGGTTTTTTTTCAAATATAGATAAAATCACTCCTACTTTTTTACAGCAAAGACTCAAAGGCTCTCAAATTCTTGGTGATTTAACGTCGCTGGAGTGGGCCTCATTGAAAATGTCAAAAACTTGGATGGAGATTATAAAAAATAAAGTGATAGGAAGATATTTAGATACATTGCTCAATTTCATTCATGATCATACTGCCTTGATTGGGTCACTGATAAGGGGTTGAGGAAAGGCAATATGAGCATTCATGACTCATAATTATTGTTCAGAAAAATCTATTCAAATTCTCACAAAAGTGAGAATAGCTAAAGTTGAATAACCGTTTATTTAACTGTATAACACAATTTTTTAAACGATATATATATTCATAGATCAACCAAACAATATATTCGGAAAAATAATATCTAGTAGACTATTCCTGTATCGTCACAAATCAACTCAATTTTTGCAGACCAACTCCAATAAAATAACACTCAGAGAGACCGATATTCGATTTATTCGATCATTAATGATTATTCTCTTACTTTTGAATTATTGTTAGGCTAACTTTTAAACCGCTAAACTTGGTGCTGGAGAAATCTATTTCAAACCCTCTCTTTACAGTTCCTGAAAGAAAATATAGAAAGAAGTTAGTCCTATATTTCCTCCACATCTAGAAAAGGATACGATCTGACATTTCTCCAAATCTGATTTCTACTGAAAATACGTAATAATTTACTATTCCTCATTCCACTATGATCTGCTACAAAAGGCAAGTATTAAACATTGTAAGCTTAATATCAAGCTTCAAATTCTTTTCTGAGTAGGTAGTCTATATTCTGAAGCTGGAGAATCGTTTACTGAATTTTCAATTTCTGACTTATTCAATAATCGTTTTCCTTTCTTCATCCTAGGGAGGTCCATTATTTCGTTTTGATAGGCTATTTATCATGTAACAGACCAATTGTGCAGTTCACAATGATCAGTAGATGATTTGCATGTAAATTTTCCGTGTGTAATAATCGTTAATAATAATCAAGGACAGTGAGTCAAGTCAAGATGACTGGCCGATAATGAAATCAATTCAAGAATGATGTTGATGTTGTTGATTACCAACTGGCTCCAATCAACTATTTGGTGTGAAAAAATAAATGAATAATGCTGAATGCGCCCACTCTCTCATTGATGTCATTCAGAAAAAAAATAATAATTTGCATTGATGCAAAAATCATGTACTCGTGTTTATTCGATGAGTGTCAAGCAGTTTTTGCATGACATGAACATTTTCTTGAAAGTAGGTACATTTGTGATAAAAGTCCAGTAACAGTTTCTAAATGCATTGGAATAGTCGAATTTCCTTCAACATTGGCTGCCAACCCATTGACAAGTTCAAGTGACGAGTTCCCACTTTCGAAAAAACATACAGCATTCTAATCATCCACGAACGGTTTTGATAAAGAAACGCCATATATCAATAGTATCAGTAAATCAATAATGAGGTTATCTTATTTTATTCAAGCTGTTACCCACTTGATCCAACCCCTCTACTTTCACACTGGTTTCTCTGAATTTCCAACTTTCTTTTCATATAGGCTACTGTCCATTCCTGTATTTTCAATTATTTTCGATCAGTGCTGGTAACAGGAATATTCTGAAATTCGATTTGATTTTCCCTAATTCTATGATTGTTGTACTACGAGAATTTCATGCATCGCTGTTCAGTGTAATGAAGATTACGCCGCAATAAACATTGAAAACTCCATGGTCTTTAATAATTACCTTTTCTCAACTGTTCTCCATTGATCACAGGAGGAAAAATAGTCACACGTAACTTACCATTTAATCAGTGAACAATTTAAATAATATGACTCTGAGAATAAGAGATTACACTTTTTTCTGGAGCCTTATAAAAAGATCTTCTGGAACTGAATCAGTGGTCCCAGTCACCCCATAGATTGAGAACACTCACAAAAAAGTTGTCAACTTTCTTTTGGAACCTCCTTTACTGGAATTAATACTTATGCAATGAGATGAGCTAAATTTAGGTAGTCATTACTTCATTAAAAAAGTAAATTCGTTTGGCTTTTGTTGGTGGGAAGTCCATTGCGGGAAGGTCCACCGCCTGAATATATAAATAAAGCCGTCAATGGGCCTTACGACTGTCATACTTCAGCCGGGACCGACAATTTAACGTGCCCATCCGATAACACTTGATTTAAAGTTACAGTTGTAGGATTCATTTAGAACATGGGAGAATCATGTGTCAACAAAATCATTTGCCAACAATTTGCTTCTATTAATTTATTTATAACAGTCTATTATTTATATTAGACTGAATTTATAGTCACATTCACTTATGGAATAAGCTAACTCCATTTGATTCTTCCTCCTGGATTATTGTTGCTAGATTGAGACGGTTGGAAAATACAAGATTTAACGAGTATCATAAATAGAGTAAATTCAGTATTACAGTATTGTCAGAATAAGTTGATCAAGGTCAGAAGTCGAAAAGAGTTTGCTTCCCATGTGCAGTATCAATTATTAGTCACAATTAAAATGACTGACAAAGTGTTTCCAATGCATTAACCACGGGCGTTTACTGAAATAAAAATAAGGAAACTAAAAAGGATATAAACTCTGCGGCAAGCATGCTTCCAGCAATGTTATGGCAGTGCATAAAAAAATAAACTGTAATTTGAATGTCCTATCAAATCGTTTAATTGCCGCTGAGAGCTATTCGGCTGTTTATTTCATTTCAAGATGGTTTTTTGACAAAAAAACATCATTTTGATGGAAACCCCTTCTGACGTTAGATGAAGAACATTCAAGGATTTATCATCAGTGAAAGAAGCCTCCTTGATTTCAGTTGGACTAAAATTTACCTGGACATGTGAACTTGACCTAACCTTATATGCAGCTCGAAAGTCGAAACACCTTTTGCGTTGTTCATGTGTTCATGCGGAAATAATCTACTCATAGCTAAACAGCGGAAGAACTCTAATTAAATCGCTTCTATGGATTTTTTTAAAACATCATTCAAAAAATTTTTGGGTGTGATCTCGTAGGATAACACACCAAAAATATTTTCTTCAAACGGTTATCCTGTACGTTAGGAATCGTGAATTCCAATCATATTTCATAATATCCTAAGCTACGATGGTTCATGCCTTTACTACAATTGATCATTAAGTAGTAATGATTCTTGGATTCATGCGATCGATTTCTCTCTTCTTACATAGGCTAAAAAGACCATTATTTGGGAGATTCATTGTACCTAGTCATTGATACCACATTAGACTCTGGACTTGTAAAAGATATTGAACATTGAATAAAATTGCAATATTGTTCATAAAAATGTAGCTTAAGCATAAAAAAATGGAATCGGATAAGAGCTGTGTAAATTGAAACTTCTATCTATTGCAAAAATTCTTCTCATGCACGTTTTTCTCATTATAAACAATTTCAAATCTACATTTTACTGAGAAGAATAAAGGTTGATGAGTTGATTGTTGATAAAATAATAATACCTGGTCTCACAAGGAAGGTCTCACCTATATCTCCTAGGAAAGATTAGATACATAAGCTTTTCTGGGACTCTTAAGTAGAGTGTGCACTAGATCGGTGAAGCGGCGCGACGCGGCGCGGAGAATTTCCTACCTGGAATTAAATACATGTGATCAAGTGTACCTCCGTGCACTAGGAGCGCGGCGCGCAGCTCGAAAAGTTTCTGGACTTTTCGGGGTCGGAACGGCGTCGCGCCGCGCTCCTAGTGCACGGAGGTCAGGTCGGAAAAATTCCGCGCTCGGGTAACTTCGTGAGGGCTCGGCTGTTTCAGAGCTCTGCTTCTTTCGAACATGACCAGACTATATAACCATAGTTGTTGTAATTGCTTTGTTGTATATTGCTTTTTCTCATTGTATTTTTGTGTGTTGTGAATAAATTGAATAAATAAATAAATAAAAACGTTACTGGTTATTGAACGAGCGTTATCGAGTTCTCACTTACTGAAGGCGAAAGTCGTCCGTCTGTTTGTATGTTCTACAATAAATCCTTCAGGAAAAATAACATTGAAAGTGCATAAGAAAGAATTGTTATAATTTATCATTTAGTCATCTGAAGATATTACACATATGACACATGATTTCAGCTGGATAATAATACAACATAATTCACAACTTCTACATCTACAAAATGATATGACTTGATATATCATTTTCTGTCATTTATTTTCTTCTGAAACACTGTATCGAAATAATGTATCATGAATTTGGATTCATATGAGCATATTTAAGATGTTGAAGCGATAGAGTAAGTTAATATTTGAAGAGTATATTTCAAATAGGATCCCCAATAACACCTACTGTTAAATATTATTCTTGTAAGAGAAGTATTCAGCTGTTTCCAGAATTTTCATCAACTCTATATTATTTTAAGTTGCGGGTTTCAAAGATTACAATACAACAGTTCTTGAGCGAGTTATAATCCATTATAGTGCATAATTCACAACTTTTACATCTACGAAATGATATGGCTTTATATATTAATGTGCGGTTTCTGCCAATTATTTTCTTTTGAAACTCTGAATCGAAATAATGTATCATGAATTTGGATTCATATAAGCATATTTAAGATGTTGAAGCGAAGTTTGCCAGTACATAATGAACTGAAGTTAATTGAGGTATGTAACTGAAGATTTGTCAACTTTTAATTTTATTATATGTCTAAGACAGCGAAAATTTGATTAATCGATAGAAGGTTGATTTGAAAATCAAACACCATTGCTGAAAAAAGAGAAGGTTAATGTTGTTTCAGTTGTTTCATATAGATTGAGCCGAAATTTTCATCGGTACGCCGTACGGTTTAGAACCCTTCACCCCTAGTTTTTTACGTGTATGCAACTTGCCGTAACATTATTCGCTGCTCTGTTGGTGTTTGTAAGATTGTTTACCCTTCCTACTCCACGTGGAGAACATTTTTAAGCAAAGAAACAAATACACAGCTCTCAAACATCAAATCAAACACGCTTTACTTTTTCACATTACGTAATTTATACAGTTTCAAGTGAGAATTATAGGTTTCAATTGGGAAGTAATATAAACATAGATGAGATTAGGTAATAATATGATCATGTACAACAATTGAAATACATATATAGAGGACACGTGCAACGCGTCAAGACAGTGAATTTGTATGACATGAGACAGAGAGGTATTAAAAGTATTCAGATACAATAAATACTCGTATTAGTTAGGGTGTCAGTATGGAAGATATCTCACTACACACTACTTCCAAATTGCACAGTAACTGATGATCGAAATGTCCATCCAGCTAGCATAAATTTTTGTGTACATCAATTGGACTCATCAACTGTCTGTAATTATTGTTGGCCATGTTGACTAGTTAATATTTTTGGTTATATTGAGAGTTATTGAGATTTGGGAAAGGAAACAGAGACAAATGATAATATGAGAATGATACTACAAAAATGATACTATCAAATCTCTACTCTATGGAAGAACATAGTATCACGCAGAATATACTCACAATCACGAATATTAAACATCTTACCCACGAATTGCAAATCAAAACTCCAAGTTTTTTCACATTCATAAAAATTCTAGTTACAGCAGCTAGTTCATGTTCTGGGAAGAATCTGCGTTTGAGATTGAGTAATAAAATTTTTTATTGTTGCTGAAAAAAGAGAAGGTTAATGTTGTTTCAGTTGTTTCATATAGATTGAGCCGAAATTTTCATCGGTACGCCGTACGGTTTAGAACCCTTCACCCCTAGTTTTTTACGTGTATGCAACTTGCCGTAACATTATTCGCTGCTCTGTTGGTAAGATTACCAAATTACCCTTCCTACTCCACGTGGAGAACATTTTTAAGCAAAGAAACAAATACACAGCTCTCAAACATCAAATCAAACACGCTTTACTTTTTCACATTACGTAATTTATACAGTTTCAAGTGAGAATTATAGGTTTCAATTGGGAAGTAATATAAACATAGATGAGATTAGGTAATAATATGATCATGTACAACAATTGAAATACATATATATAGGACACGTGCAACGCGTCAAGACAGTGAATTTGTATGACATGAGACAGAGAGGTATTCAAAGTATTCAGATACAATAATTACTCGTATTAGTTAGGGTGTCAGTATGGAAGATATCTCACTACACACTACTTCCAAATTGCACAGTAACTGATGATCGAAATGTCCATCCAGCTAGCATAAATTTTTGTGTACATCAATTGGACTCATCAACTGTCTGTAATTGTTGTCCATGTTGACTAGTTAATATTTTTGGTTATATTGAGAGTTATTGAGATTTGGGAAAGGAAACAGAGACAAATGATAATATGAGAATGATACTACAAAAATGATACTATCAAATCTCTACTCTATGGAAGAACATAGTATCACGCAGAATATACTCACAATCACGAATATTAAACATCTTACCCACGAATTGCAAATCAAAACTCCAAGTTTTTTCACATTCATAAAAATTCTAGTTACAGCAGCTAGTTCAAGAATCTGCGTTTGAGATTGAGTAATAAAATTTTTTATTGATGGAAAGACATAACACCTACAGATTTTATTGCCAAGTCCAAAAAGCAGACAAATAGTATTGTCGTCAGACTGCTCCCATACTATTCCAAGAAACTATTAAACGACTGACTCTGGCCAAGTTGTGGATAAACAATTAAGTTGGTTATTGGATAATGATAATTGGTGGCGAGACTACTTGAGTGTTTTTGTTGTGTTGCGGCAGGAA
This sequence comes from Nilaparvata lugens, assembly GCF_014356525.2. NCBI lineage: Eukaryota > Metazoa > Arthropoda > Insecta > Hemiptera > Delphacidae > Nilaparvata > Nilaparvata lugens. Next base: position 38,229,325 of record NC_052505.1, on the reverse strand, counting down.
GACAAGTTTTTGAAAAAAGTTGAGAGTCGGTTGGATGGGCGGGGAGGAGTGGAACGGCAAGTTTTGACCCCCTGGTGACGTCAGAGCATCTGAGTGGCAAACGACATTCGAAAGGGGTATAAAGCGGTGAACCTGAAAAGCGGACAGCATTCGACTTGATTCGGTTCGATCAGATCGCAGCATCCTCCGCCATGTTCAAGAACGTCCTCCTCGTCTGCCTGCTGGTGGCTGTGGTCAGTGCCAAGCCCAAGCCAGCTGAGAAGAAGCAGTACACCACCAAGTACGACAACATCGACCTCGACGAGATCCTCAACAACCAGAGGCTGTTCGACAACTACTACAAGTGTCTGCTGGGAGGCAAGTGCACCCCTGACGGCCAGGAGTTGAGAGGTGAGCGCCAAAACAACCCAATTATTATTCATTTTGAAATCGATTCTGATTTTTACAATACAGTTCATACATTTTTGACAGTACATTGTACATAAACTTTTTAAACAGAAATTAAATCTTACATATATTTTCAACTACACATCCACATAACAATAACAAGTCCATAGAAATGATAGTTTTATCCAACTCTAGTTTGATGGAGTAGGTAATAATAAACTCGTATAAAATTAATGAAAAATAGACACTCGAGTTGAATCACACTCATTCGAGAACTCAGTACTACAGAGTACTCTTATTATATCTCATTTCAAGTAAATCCATGATTATGATACTATCTTATCCAGCCACAAATATATTGATTCTAGTTCATCTGTGAAGTTATCATACATTGAGCAACAGATAATGATATTTGAACTTATTACTATTGTATTCCTTTTACTTTTTTCACACCCTCGAAGATCTTTCGTTCATCTCAAATTAATAACACAGAGTTATTATTCAATTCAATTAAAACTGATAGAATATAATTCAAATAAAGTAACACTTTAGTGAGATTCTAGTACTATTCTAATTTTAATCATTCTCTTTAGCTGTGTCTTCATCTCCTCTATATTTCATGCGATTTTCTACAACTAGCTTTGCTTACCGTTTAAAATAAAGCCTTTACTATTTCACTTTTTTACATATCATTCCTTTATTTCAGTTAATTCTCCAATGAATAGTAGAATCCTCATCAAATAATAGAAATTAGAATTGAGGTTTTTCAGGATTCTGTGAGAGAGAAGCCTCAACAATATTCCTCACAAATATTTTGGGAATTTGAGGCTGTATTTTTATTTAATTTCTTGGGGAAGGAAGTGAAGGAAATGCTAAGGTTCATCTGTTTTCTTCTATTTCCCTGGGTTTTCGGGGGCTTCTCGGGTGAACACCATTTGATAGAATAGAGACATAGTATCACGCAGAATATACTCACAATCACGAATATTAAACATCTTACCCACGAATTGCAAATCAAAACTCCAAGTTTTTTCACATTCATAAAAATTCTAGTTACAGCAGCTAGTTCATGTTCTGGGAAGAATCTGCGTTTGAGATTGAGTAATAAAATTTTTTATTGATGGAAAGACATAACACCTACAGATTTTATTGCCAAGTCCAAAAAGCAGACAAATAGTATTGTCGTCAGACTGCTCCCATACTATTCCAAGAAACTATTAAACGACTGACTCTGGCCAAGTTGTGGATAAACAATTAAGTTGGTTATTGGATAATGATAATTGGTGGCGAGACTACTTGAGTGTTTTTGTTGTGTTGCGGCAGGAAGACAAGTTTTTGAAAAAAGTTGAGAGTCGGTTGGATGGGCGGGGAGGAGTGGAACGGCAAGTTTTGACCCCCTGGTGACGTCAGAGCATCTGAGTGGCAAACGACATTCGAAAGGGGTATAAAGCGGTGAACCTGAAAAGCGGACAGCATTCGACTTGATTCGGTTCGATCAGATCGCAGCATCCTCCGCCATGTTCAAGAACGTCCTCCTCGTCTGCCTGCTGGTGGCTGTGGTCAGCGCCAAGCCCAAGCCAGCTGAGAAGAAGCAGTACACCACCAAGTACGACAACATCGACCTCGACGAGATCCTCAACAACCAGAGGCTGTTCGACAACTACTACAAGTGTCTGCTGGGAGGCAAGTGCACCCCTGACGGCCAGGAGTTGAGAGGTGAGCGCCAAAACAACCCAATTATTATTCATTTTGAAATCGATTCTGATTTTTACAATACAGTTCATACATTTTTGACAGTACATTGTACATAAACTTTTTAAACAGAAATTAAATCTTACATATATTTTCAACTACACATCCACATAACAATAACAAGTAGTTTAATAATACAGTATACAAATTACAAATAGAATCATACATTGAACTTCCATAGAAATGATAGTTTGATAGAGTAGGTAATAATAAACTCGTATAAAATTAATGAAAAAATAGACACTCGAGTTGAATCACACTCATTCGAGAACTCAGTACTACAGAGTACTCTTATTATATCTCATTTCAAGTAATAAATCATCCATGATTATGATACTATCTTATCCAGCCACAAATATATTGATTCTAGTTCATCTATGAAGTTATCATACATTGAGCAACAGATAATGATATTTGAACTTATTACTATTGTATTCCTTTTACTTTTTTCACACCCTCGAAGATCTTTCGTTCATCTCAAATTAATAACACAGAGTTATTATTCAATTCAATTAAAACTGATAGAATATAATTCAAATAAAGTAACACTTTAGTGAGATTCTAGTACTATTCTAATTTTAATCATTCTCTTTAGCTGTGTCTTCATCTCCTCTATATTTCATGCGATTTTTTACAACTAGCTTTGCTTACCGTTTAAAATAAAGCCTTTACTATTTCACTTTTTTACATATCATTCCTTTATTTCAGTTAATTCTCCAATGAATAGTAGAATCCTCATCAAATAATAGAAATTAGAATTGAGGTTTTTCAGGATTCTGTGAGAGAGAAGCCTCAACAATATTCCTCACAAATATTTTGGGAATTTGAGGCTGTATTTTTATTTAATTTCTTGGGGAAGGAAGTGAAGGAAATGCTAAGGTTCATCTGTTTTCTTCTATTTCCTGGGTTTTCGGGGGCTTCTCGGGTGAACACCATTTGATAGAATAGAGAGATAGTGTCTGAGTGTAAATAGAATACTACTTTTAATAATTTCAATTCAATTTCTCAAGTCATTTCATTGTAAACAACACAGTTTTAGGAACAGTAGAAGTTCAAGGCATATCCCTAAACTTATTGTTTATTTTGCGAAGCTCAGAACAAAAAATCTTCCGACTAGTCAAAGTTGATTGCGAAGCAGACCAGTCTGGATGATCATAAAACGAAACCGGCTCCACCGGTTCCATTGAACTTGAACTTGTTCCATGATCGTTGATCGGGAGTTAATCGGGTTTCTGCTCTGTTTTAACTCTAAATGCAATCATATCGTAATTGCTCATTAGCATGTCACTCACAAGTAGTGAAGAAAACTGGTTTTGTAGGAGCCATGCAGAATGTAAATGCATTATCGAGTTTTTGTTTAGAATTGTTTACATGTACGGATTGTTGTACAAATGTAGTTTGATTCTGAAATATATGAATCTGATAACAGGTTGACTACTAAATTCACTTTCCTGGTGGATAATGTTATTCTATGACGAAGATATGTGTAGTTTTTAGTCGACTAGATAGGGATGGGCTTACCTATGATTGAAGACTACCCTACATTTTATCGATTATCCACTCAATAATTCCTTGGATTACCTAAACAATAAACATTCGATATAGTAGCCAATGATACACATCAATATAGTCTAATCTCCGTCTTGATGAATATTTTTATTTGAATGGAATCAACTACTAACCATAAACTTACTCGTAATAGAAAAATAACACAGAAATTATATAATCAATCAGAATCAATATTGATTAGAATCTCTTTTTTTTGTTCTAATATTCTTCGACTGAACGTAACAGTCTTTATTCAAATTTGATAAAGAACCATCTGTATTTGGAATCAGCTCTTTTTTACTGCATCTTACAATATTAAATATCACATCCCTAAATCATAACATAACATAGCTGTATAATACATAAATTCTCCAAATAGATTGTTTATTCAAACGCTATGTAATTTTTTCCATGAAAAGAAAACTCTTCTTCCATATTAACAAGAGATATGAATGTAACGTTTCTATACTCTACCTCTGTACTGGCCTGGCCAACATAAAACGAAAACCATAAACTATCGATTACATTCATATTGATTTTATCCTTCCTGTTCGCTACAAATCTGAATATTGGTCTGTGTGTATTCACAGTACCTAAACCTTATGTGATAGAAATACGATTTAAACGGTTGACAACTATTTTTTCATTTTTCCTGGCAACATTAATAAGCATCCTACTGATGCAGTAGGCCTATTTTATCCTTCCTGTTCGCTACAAATCTGAATATTATTATAACAAGGTTGTTGTAGCTACAGAACCGGAATCAGCCTGATTATTAGGAAGAGGCAATTTCAAGTCTGTATTATTATTCAGATTGGTTGAAATCTGAGGATAACAATAAGGAAACGTGCAGCTTCTTATTCAAGGTTCTGCGGCAAACTGAAAAATAATGACTTCTTATATTCTAAATCTAATTCACGTTTTATACTGGAGCCTTGTATTGAATGAGACTAGCCTATCCGGCAACTTATTGTCAAATCAAGTGTGAATGTTATGCCAGCTTGGCTTCTTGTTCATCATTCAGCTGACCAATTTTTATTAGATACTAATACCTGGTAACAGTATAAAATAAATTATTCATTATCAATAATCACAACCTTGCAACATGAAAACCTATCTATTGATAACTCAACCAACTTTAGAGCCCTTGAATTCACTACATCTCTATTATAGACTCACTATAAATACACTACAGTCATACATCTCTAGATAGGATCAAAGATCTCTAGATCTCTAGATAAAAATGGCATTGAGAAGTACCGTCTGACTTATGACCATCATGCATAACTTGTGAACGGTATTGTACAGAACCGGAAAAAGCTGGAACTTTATGAATGAATCCGAGCGGGAAAGATATAAGCGGGTAGATGGGCGGCGCATTCTGGTTCTGCGGGTTGAACAACATCGGCTGATCGGCCGGGTAAACCTGAAATCATGACAAACTGAGTACTTGCCATATTTCATAACGGAAAGGTATAACATATATGATCGGTGATTTTCAAGGTCGATTCTATTTTACGTCAAGTCACACGTTCCCGATTGAAATTTTAGTTTTTAAAGAAATAATTGATAAAGTTTAATCAGCCGCCATTTTGGATAAACGTATCATAGAACATTTCTATTGATGTCATCTTTCTCAATTTGGAAAGGCCTTTTAAAATGATGTATCACACAATGGGAGTTTACATTGAAAATATTTGAGTTACAATTTTCGCCGCCATTTCTTCCACAATTGATTTTTACTTGCCAATTCACTCTTAATTGTAGTTTGATATTCACATTGTACAGCGATTCCTACACGAAATCATTTCCTCTTTTTCTTCCACGATTATTAATCATTCTCACTTGAAGAACCTACCGTATCTATTTCAGTAATACCTCTACTCAATGAAATTCTAATCTAATCAGTATTATCACCGAATCTCACTCGTTAAAATACAGTGATGACTTGACAAAATTTTTAATCATCAGGCATGATCCATGATTGTTTTGATTAGTGCAAGTCGTTATTTCTCATGACACAGACTTCAATGCATTGGAGGATGCTTGTTTCTATGACTACAAATTGATTTGATCCTCTAATGAACACATATTCTATGAATCTATATATCTTCCAGTAAATAGTACAGTAAACTACAATCTCTGACTAGAGTCAGTTGTTGCAATCTTAAACTGACTACAGTCAGTGACGTCTTAGCATTAACTATCGTTATGCTGTCTTGATGCATGAGTCGATTACTGCGAATCACTGATTTTCTCATTATCATACATTACAGTCATACTGCACAGTCAGTCACTGCAGTTATAATTCTATTCTTGATTTCAAGTTTTTATCTCATGTTGAATTTTCAATGTGTATTGAAAACTTTACATGCTTTTATCAAGAACATGTATACGTTCAAATGTTAATGGATGGTTGTTTTGTGTTGTTGCAGAGGCTCTCCCCGACGCTCTGGCCACCGCCTGCTCGAAATGCACAGAGAAGCAGCGCGTAGGAACCGAGAAGGTGATCAAATATCTGATCGAGAAGAAGCCAACCGAATACAGCGAGCTGGAGAAGAAGTACGACCCCCAGGGCAACTACAAGCGCAAATACCAGGCTGAAGCCGCCAAGCGAGGCATCAAGGTCTAATTCGTCAACCTTAAGGTCCGACCCATCCTTGAAGGTCTTCCTTCGTCCTCATCATCACCACCACCTCATCATTACAGCCTGTGATCGCATCCGCAAGGATGAAAGTCTGAAGTTTTCCACTTTCTACTCAATTGTTTAAATTAAATTACACTATTTAATTCGTTACACACCTTGTTGTTATTGTGCTAGATTTTGAATACGTCCTTCACCATCAACTCAATTATATTACAATGAGTCAACATTATAGATTCTCATTTGAACATGATATCAACAAATCCAATTATCAATAATATCAACAAATATTGACAATAATAACAAAATATTAACAAATTCTACTAAAAATACTACGACGTGTCCTCGACAGTGAATATTGAAAATTACTCAGTTCGTGCATTGTGGAATAAAAGAGAATTAACATCAATGTCATAGATTACGAAGTGTATTACACAATGAATTGTATAAATCTTCTACTGACGTCGATAAAACTCCTCAACAAGATTGAAATGCATTCCATTTTGCAACACTGCAAGAATGAGTAATTTTCAAATTTCACTGTAGAATAAGCGAAATCTGTAATTGAGTTTGAATAGGTTCTTTGTGATGGAAAACTGCATCGATCGATCTTTTAATTCGAAGCCATATCCATATAATATTGATCTCAACCACAGAGAAAAGATAGTATAAGCTCACGCTTATGCCTTCACTCAGCTGGAAATGACTTGATTGCTTACTTGATTAGAAGCTAATCATTAATATCCTGATAGGCCTATAATTGCAAGGTAGGTAGAAAAATAATTAGTTTGCAGACAATCAATAATTCCAGTGTTTGGTTGTTAAACATCTCCCAGTAAAATGTAAACGTTCATAAATAAACTCATTGTTTATTGAAATAAGACCATAGAGAAAATATAGCACAATAAGATAGATATCCCATGGTATAAGGCGCCCATGTTCCAATTTTCAATTTTTTTGGTGAAGCTATGTGATGCTGCTGGTTTCTCATACTGATTTCTCAACGGTACCGTTCCTATACACTTTCACCCGGCCAAAAAGTAATAATAGACAGCAGTCGACAGTAATCGGCTTGTGTTAAACTAAAATCTACTTGAAATTTGGAACATGAACAACCTATATGTGTCATCATGCGCATATGTGTCTAGTTCAGAGATTGAACATACTTTTCTGGGAATTTTGAGCTTTCATATCGATTTGAAGCATTTATGCTATTCTTGATTCATAGCATATTATGATTTAATAAATTTCCAATGATTAAATACCAATCAAATTTTCCCATACTAGTGACCCCCTGGGATGGAGAACTGTTGTATTGTAATCTTTGAAACCCGAAATTTTTAATTATACAGAGTTGATGAAAATTATGGAAACAGCTAATCTCTTACAAGAATAATATTAGACTATTTAATTGGTTTCATTGGGGATCCTATTTGAAATGAAAAATTACTCTGTCGTGTTAACATCTTTGACCCTCATATGAAACCAAATCCATTTTTTGAATATAGGACAATACAACAGTTCTCCAACTCAGGAGGGTCACTAGTATAGATATTTTTAACAATTCTTCAGGTCTGAGTTTTGTATGAAAATATTTGGGCAGATGGAGGTTGTAAGCTCGTAATAAAAGTTTATGTGAGTTTAAGCAAATGAAAATAATCGAATATGGTCATGTGGTAAGTATATAATATTATATATTATTATTAGCGTATGGCTTTGAATGGTGGGGAGACCCAAGGGTAGTCCCACCTCGCCGTATATAGTCCAAAGTTCCCTAATGGGAAACCGGACACTATGGTTATAGTGAGCACAATACTTTAAATTTACACTTTTCACTTCGGAATAAAGTTAATTTTGATGTTAAAAGTATATAAAGGATCAATCATCATTTTTATTGAAGAAAAAGATTCCGGGAACAGTTAATTTTTAGAAAATCATGGCAATGAATTTGAAAGATCAATAATTGAAAGAAATGGAAATGTATGATGGTGTATTATGAGACTTAAAAAATCTGTTATTTCTCAATTCCCCATGAGAGATTACAATCATCTGTTGATTGATAAGGATAGCTTATTATTATATCTCATTTCTTATCATAATTACAATTTTTCATCTCTAATACCATAAAAAATCCAGGAATGGAATTCTTTGAGAATGTTTGAAGCAGGCCCATTTAGAATAAGGATGGAGAAAGTTGAGTTTCCAAAATGAATATTCTGTTATTAATTTCTATTAAATATGATGAACTTTGAACTGGTCAAACTAACAAACTATTAGAGATGCGTTTGTATCGCTGAGGTTACTTTAGATTTAGAAGGCTGTCTTAGAAGTTTGAATACATTTTTATAAACTTTGAAAAAAGTGGTAGTACTTGACGAGATTCTCAAGTTAAAGCCAATCTAATACAGTATAGTAATTTTTTATCGAAATTTGATGTTGTACTTAGAAGTTAATTTCTCCATTAAGAAAACAATCAAAAAGGCGAGAGGACTCTAATAAAAGCAACAGCAACGAATGCAACAAAAAGAGGAATGTTTTTAAATCCATTAGTGGTTTGTATTATAAAATTGTGGAGAATAATTCACCTTTCATGGGCACATCGTGTTTCTGTGCTGGAAAACTAACACATCACTTGAACACTCGAATTAATTCATATAAATAATGTATATTGATAACTGATATTTGAGATTGGCTTGATATTTGAGGTGAATCAATCGAGTTCACCTCTTAACTTCTGAAGGTAAGATGTAAAGGAACAGCCGCACCTAACATGTTAACAGACGCTGACCAGGGAGCCGCCCATTAAGGATACTGTCGCGCCTGGATTTTATTTGCTATTTTTGGCCCGCCCCGAGTATTTTATCTCTTTGGTTCCCATCATATCTGATGAGCGTTGCCCTAACCGCCACCTGGGGAGGTACCCGGTATGGGAATAGCAACCCACCTGGTTTGAGATCACCTGGCGTGATCTTCGGTGAGGAGGAGGAGGAGGAAAGAAGGAGATGTGAACCCACAACATCCAACAGCTGAGAAAGGATAGACCAGAAATAATGAAATTGATGTTGGCACGGAAACGAATGGAGCAACGCAACGTAACATAATAGTTACACAAAATAATGTCATACATGCCCTCTCAAACGAGCTATTCGAAAAAGATGTACAGTATATTTGACTGAGAAATGTTGTGGAACCTCTCTATACTATAGGCTAGGGTGGATGGAAAAACATATCAAGTTATTATAATACATTATGCATTAATAATGGATTATTCTCATTGAGTCATCTACGTAAATATTATCCAATCTAGATAGACTAAATAATAATAAATAAATGTTTTTCCCAAAAAACCTAAAACTATACTACATCAATTATTACAGAAAATATTAGATAGCTTACAATAGTTAATTTCAGAAATTTCTTTTAATGTGTCTTCTACATGCTTAGTGTTTTCTGTGTGGAAATTTACCTACTCCACTATGTTCTAGAGTAGGTTTGTTTTTTTGTATGTGCGGATGTAATCTACAGATGATCTCTATGTTTATTAGAAACAAATCTTTGAACTGAAGCCTACATTCAATTATAGAGTATTTTTATTTGAGTAGCCTACCTGATGTTATTCACTCAGTTTCAGTATGAAAAACAATTCAATTAATCTTGAATCATACAGAGCAAAGGTAATTATACAAATATCAACATCTTAGTCAGGGCCGGATTCACAATTTGTGAGCTCCTAAGTATATTTTGTGATGAGGGCCACCATTACTTCACCTGAAGCGGATCCTCAATGATATTTGTTGGGGTTGGGGGTACCGCAATTTTCATGCATCCGTTAATCCCCTGACAAGCAAATTGAAATTGTGGAGAAAGAGTTAATTAGTCATTAAGCTATTATATAGGACTTGAGTTAGAATTTGGGTTTTTTAACATTTTGTAAGAAATCAAAGTGATAAATGTAATTTTTTTCAATGATCCTGGAATAATGTGAGATACCACAGGTATTGTAAATCATCAATATAACTTTCATTCCATATCCGCATAAAAATATATTTTCACAACTCACGAGACATTACATCACAACTCTATAAAAGCGTAGTTGTCGACTACTCTACAAGCATCTTGTCGAAAATTAATAATAGAAGAGACCACAATAATGGAATAATGTGAGATACCACAGGTATTGTAAATCATCAATATAACTTTCATTCCATATCCGCATAAAAATATATTTTCACAACTCACGAGACATTACATCACAACTCTATAAAAGCGTAGTTGTCGACTACTCTACAAGCATCTTGTCGAAAATTAATAATAGAAGAGACGTGATATGACGTGACGTGAGTCTGGTAGATGCGTAATATACCGTATATGATCATGTTATTATGTTCATATTGGCACCAAGCAATAAGTGTAATAAGTGATGGTAAGGTTTAAGAGAGAGCCTGCTGCGCCCTAACTTCGCTCTCTTAGCAATTGGTTAGAGGCAGCTATTCAATGCACTTGAATTCAATGTGACAATGTTGACCAATCAGCACTTGAAAATATCACCAAACATCTGCTGTTGTCTACTTGCACGATCCACAGTAAAATATTATAGTGAGATCCACGTTACAATGGCAGTGGACAAATATAGGAGAACAGCGTGGCTGATTCTCTGCCTTCTATAGAAAATGGCTGATATCATTGTATATCTGATGTAATATTAACTGTTCATTCTTGTTCAAAATAATGAATTACGGTATATTTTATCTGTCCAATATAAATATAATATATTTTCCAATGAATCGATGATAAATATTCATAATTACGATTCAATATTTCGTTGATTTATTGTATTTCTACATTATTAGAAAATGATCTGGCAACGTTGAAGCGTAGAAGAGCATAGCGCTTCTGTTTTGTCAAATGATATACAAGGATAGCAACACCAATGCAAAATAAATTACTGCCATTATAACGTGGACCTCACCATAGAATATTGCCACTATACATGGGAATAAGCAGGAGAATCAGCGGCAGTCATCACGTATAAGATATTTGCCTCTCTCACTTCAGCATGACTAATACAGCTAATGATCATCGATTTCTTGTGACCAAAACTGGAGAATATGAATGTGGGCAATATGAGATTTTAGCAAGTCCAATTTAATGCACCAGATAGCGCACACATCAATATTGACATTCTGAATCTGCGATTTATGTCCTTGTTTATTTCGCGCAATTTGGCTCCAAAGGGCTGTATAAGCCGTAAACAATCCATCTCCAAAAAGTCAACATTACTCAAGCTATCAGAGAGATTCAGACCGATTTGTGCGCCACATTAATGGAAAACGGGCTTCTCGGATCTCCGCAGCCTCGCGGCCACCAAGGCTGCTATTTGGATATTATGATATTCCATCCATAATACCGTAGCATTGATAGACCTTTCAAACAAAAAATATATCTCATCAATATCTCACACACAGCTTGTCTCATTCAATTTCATTTCAATGACAGGAATCCCCTGATTAAAAAGCAAACTGATCGCCTGATGGGATATAAACTGTTGCCCACTCAGAGAGAGTAGAGAGTAAATTAAAAAACTACTAATTAGCACTCATCAAGTGCTGCCACCTATTGGCATAATTCAGACTTTGGTATTTTTCACACCGTCAACCAATCAGGAGAGATTAGTCGAAGAGTCGAATATTTTATGATATATCTACAGTGACCGTGTTTTGGACAGACATATTATATTGCTGCAAGACTTTTAATTCATAAATTTGTAATGTTCATAAATGTTTTTTATAATTCATAAATGTTTTGCAAGCATCTTCCCCATTCTCTAATGTGCTCAATGATGAAATGGTTTTATTTATGGATTCTCAATTATCTTCACGATAGAATTGGGCAATTGGCGAAGTAGATCTGGCCAATCAGACTGATGATAGTTGAGTTAATTTATCAATTCGAATTATTAGTTGTACTTTCAATTCAATACTTACAGACTTGCAGTCTGGAGAAGGGATAATCTTCTGACGTTTGAGTTTTTAATTACCAACATCATCCATTTGGTCAGTTTCTATATAATTAATCGACAGAATAAATTTTATAAGACAAACAGATCCTTATCCAGTCTCCATTTCATCATAATATAAATAATATTATTCGAATAACGATATTGATTAGTGATTGAATTAGTTCTGCATTCAGCTTTAGATTTATAAAGATAAAATGCATGCACTAATGGATAAATTAATGCTTCTCAAAATAGATACAAAACCATATTATGTGCTAAAAAACTTCAAAGAACCTGTACAGAGAATAGTAATAATGAAATACTGCGTACTCATTCAAACGTCATTCACTTCAGACTTTCAATTGATGACGAATTAGAAATGCAATAACAATGTCGATATGAACCTGACATGATTTCATTAAGCACAAATAATAACAACTCATTCATCGCCTATCATTTTTAATATGAATTATAATCACCGTGAATATCACGGATATAAAACGTGACTATTGTTCAAAATTCATCATAAAAACGGAACTATCAAATTTTTCTGCCTCATATTAGTTTTCATGGGAATAGTGTCGAGTCCTTGGGCAGATGAATAATCTATTGTAGTGACGTTTGATGAAATTTGCTAAGACAAAAGCGGAAAAGGGACATAAAAGTCAAACATAAATTAAGTAGCTTACCGTTCATATCAGTGAATTTTCTTTAAATTCTTTGCCCACCAGTTTCCATCATTAGTTGTTGCCCAGCTGATTTGTGGTTTGTGTCGTTAGTCTTGTTACTAGTCTTTTGACTTGAAACTCTTGTCAAATTTGTATTTTATCATGAAGTTCTTGTGTGTCACAATTTTTGAATGTGCTTTGATTGTGGTCGCGTTTGGAATGCCTCAGGACACAACTTATCCAACTACATACGACGATGTCAACGTAGATGACATTTTACATAATGATAGACTTTTCAACAGATACTTCACCTGTCTCACTAAGAAAGAAGGATGCACTCCTGAAGGAAAATTGCTGGCTGGTAAGTTAGTTCGATCAATTTAACTCTCATTGGATATTGATTATTTTTCTTTACAACCTATACCTATTTGTAGGAATCATTATTCATTTTCCCAGTAGGAAAGTAGGCTAACTCACTCTATACATTATGAGCTAAGAAAGTTTAACGGCTCAACCTTCTTGGTTATCAAAGATATGATGAAACTTGATATTTCCAATGAGAATTGGATTCAATGAATCAACTTCCAATACACAGTTTGTAAGACTTAATAGAACAGCATATTTTCATTATCAATGAGGACGTATCGATTGCATGATGGATGCTAGCGAGAATCACAGTTCAAAGGTAGATGAATGATATTCTCAACCAATAGCAGTTCCACAACCTATCGCTGTACCATCTATCAAAAACATTGTTGTGTCTTCACGTTCGTGTTATATGTGAATGAATCAAAAATTGAAAAAAATTTCTGTTACGTTCAGGGCAGAAAAGAAATAAATAGAGATTGAATAAAATGTGCACCTCTATCTTATTTTCATATCATGAAATGAGCAAAGCGTAATAATACGTCAATTAGATCAATCTATATTAAGCTCGTTATTTTATTTCTGAAAATCAGCAATAAGGGTTAAAATCCTTGGCGTTCTCAAAGACGATAACTTTTTCAAGGAAACGTTTCCTTTTCGACCAATAAACAAAAAAAAATATATCGCCCTTATACAATCAGGTCCCTTATCTCTTATCGCACTACACCATTCTGTTACAGCATTTTGTAGATCTCTTTGAGTGTTAGCTATTAGCAAGATATTGTCTGCATATATCAGTGATTGAACGTATACTGGACGGAGGTTGCAGTTTCCAATCTTGCTTCGAGTCGTTATTCTTCTCTTTCATGTTTTTATTAACTTGTTTGACACCTTTATCTATTTTGAATTGTCTAGATGCAGCACCTCCTATCCTCACAACCCCTCTGACATTACTGTACAGGCTTTTAATTCTTTTGGTAAGTTCAGGTGACACACCTGCTTCACTGAGGGCATCCCAAAGGCACTGTCTAGATACGGTGTCGAAAGCTGCTTTCAAATCTAAGAAGGCAATATATGTTTGACCAGCTCGGCTCAATCTCTTATCCATGACTTGTCTTATTGTAAACATATGATCACTAGTCTGATGATCCCTTATTTCTAAAAGCTGCCTGTTCCTCTTCCAGCCCTTCCTCCAACTAATAAATTTTCTCTTTGATATTATTCTCGATATTCTACAATAAAAAATCGAAGTTCCAGAAAATATGTGGCACTATATACATAGAAACCTCAAAAATAAAACAAGACAAGAAACGAGGGTAAAGTTCTATAATACTATTGCAGTTTCGACTCTCCTATATGGAAGTGAGAATTCGATTCACACACGGAAAACGGACAGCCGCATTCAAGCTGCAGAAATGAGATTTCTAAGGAGTTTATTTGGCTGCACTAGAGTTGATAGAATCAGAAATACTGATATAAGACAGGTTTTATCGGTTACTCCTCTGGATGAAAGAATAATACTAAAAAGACGCAACTGGTGCAGTTATTTGAATAGAATGCCACCTGGAAGAATGATGACCCTTGAAGTCCAAAATATAAAAGATCTACTGGCAAAATAGATGTAGGGAGGCCAAGAAAGAGATGGGTACCGGAAGAGGTTAATAAACCTAATTCCTGAAGTGAAGATGATGATGATGATATTATTCTCGATTTCACATGGCCAGCAAGAAAGATGAAGCGGATGGAAATATTGGAAATATACTATTTCTTGGAAAAAAATGCACAAACGTACGAGAAAATCGCTTGTTCCATTTGACGACTTGTATCTCTGTGTTGTATTATCAAGTACAGCTCATTATTGAAATGAGTAGCCTATTTGATTATTTTCTTGTTACTCTGTATAAATGTGTTTTTCTTATTTTTGCAGCAACAATACCGGACGCCCTAGCCACTACTTGCGCGAAATGCAGCGCCAAACAGAAAACGGCAGCGGAAAAGGTGATCAAGTACCTTTACTTCAACAAGCGAGACAAGTTCGACGAGCTAGCCAAGATCTACGACCCGGAAAGCAACTACTTGAACAAGTACCTTGTAGACGGCTTCCCAGCCAAGGTCTAGTGCAAAAACAACCACTAAAAATCCTTTCCTATTCAGGTCCAACAGACCAATGACCAAATTTGACCAGTAACAACTTCGCCGAATTCGGAAACAATAATATGAATCTAGTGTTTATAAGTAAGTGCAGCAGCTACTCATTTTAGAAGAGTCTATCAGCAAGAATCAATCAGACATACTTCAGGCTTATCAGTGTAATTTAATCACTCCGTAAAATGAACTTGTATAATGTGCTCACTGTGTTCATTTTATTGGGAATCGACTCACTTCATATTCAATAATATTGACTTCTGATAATGTTGTGCATTACCTGTTGAGTACTCTTGTTTCGGTAGTGTTGTCATATGAAATATGACTTATATGCTACTTGTTGTGTTGGAAATATGGCTAACTAAAAATCAAGAATCGTTGTGTATTATGATAATATATAGTATCTTATCATAGTACCTTATCGAGTACATTTATCTCACGATTCTACCATCAGAGGACATACTTTTTCCACTACTTTAGCCACTCAATCACAATCACTCATAAATAATATGAGAATATTAAGTCACGTACGGTAATCATTTGTTATTCAATTACTCTATTCTTTAGGATATGCAATTGAATAAGAAATGAGAACTTGTTATTGTGTTTACTAATTATGCAATGATATTTTATTTCAATAAATTTGAAAACGAAATTATTTGTAGCTTGTATTGTTTATGATTTGAACTTTGATTACAAACACATTTAATATGATTGTTCAATGTTCAAGCATGCTGAGCACAGTGGTAATAAAAATGATTTACCTTCCATTCATTTTTTTTCATTTTGAAATGTCATCAACCTTGTGCTTTTCGTCAAGTAAATAATATAAGAATAGCAGAAGAGACTTTTTATGTACAATTTTTTTAAGCCTAGTTTTGCTACATAGGTTGAGATAATATATTTAAACTTACCTTATCATATCATATTATTATATTACTTTGAATAAAGCTCAGCCCTAACTTATCATGCAGCCATCCGATCCGATCACGGATATAAACGGTCAAGAACGGTGCATGCCACATAATAAGTCCGTCATGTGATCTGTCCCACCACCACTCCTCCACCCAAGAGAAATATCGGACATGAATAGGATCGGAACGCGTCATGATAAGTGTGGCCCAGGCTTAAAAAGTGGCAAAGCAACAGTGAAAAATAATTACGATTTTAACTAAAGAGAGAGAGGAGGTATAAATACCTCAACGGTAATCAAGAGCTCATTCTTGATTGGATGTTATCGAGATTACAAAAAACAAAACTAAATTAGTGAGCAGATCGATCACAGAAAATATCGATGGTGCCCTTATCACACTACTGTTTTAATGAGAGCCAATAGTAATATTGTTATGAAAGGAACCTAACTGTGATCAAGGTAAAGTAGGTAAAGTCAGTGAATAATACCTCTTGTTATTGGACTTTGTTTATGGGTTCCAAGAATTACTTATTTCTGAATTTAGTTCCTCATCAACTTCTCTATCAACGTTCACTGTTGATGAATTAAATGATAGATATGGCCATCATAAAGACTTATTTATGTGACTATGTCAACTATTTGGTCCAAAAAAATTCCGATCGTACATTTCCAATCGCGTAATTACCATGTCGAATACTCCTCATTTGAAGGTTTTAATCGTTGGCAACCAATATGTGAGGAAAAAACCAGGAAACGAAGTGTCCTCTACACTTCTTCACATGTGCATAAATATTAAATTACCCATTTCCTAATAACACGGTAAACGTTTTTGCTTCGCCACTACATAAACAGATCCGAACTGGTTTCACACATTCTGAAAAGAGTGCAACAGCATAACGTGTGTGTGATCTGCTAAATCGGTGAGCTTGTCTCAGTATTTATCTTGAATGTCGGAAATCTAAAATATTCATAGAGGTCGATGCAGTGGACAAATATAAAAGTAAGTAGTGGTAAATAATCGAGTATCGGATAGAGGGACGCGTGTTAATGCCTATTTACGGCTAGTAAATATAGACGACAGTGGCTAGCGAGTGGTGAAGTCATGTCCAAGTTGCCCGTGACACTGGTGTTGATGTTGGCCGTCTTCTCGGTCGACTGCGGCAAACTCTACAAAGACAGATACACGACCAAGTTCGACAAAATCGATTTGGATGAGGCGCTCAACAATCAGCGGCTCTTCGAGAGCTATCTCAAGTGTCTGATGGGGGACAAGTGTTCGCCTGATGGATACGAGCTTCGAGGTACGTATCGCAACTTTTATCCTAGTTTTTGTGTATCACATTTTTATGAATGACTAGCTGGTAACCCGTGCTCCGCAAGGGTCTATTTTAAAACTTGACAAACTGAAAACGACGTAATTAAATCTTGAAGAATTGAAAATAGGCCTATAACCAGCCCCGTTAATTAAGAATCTATATGCAAAATTTCAAGTTAATCAGTCCAGTAGTGATGATGCGTCAAACATAATTTTCCTATCCCGTACTTGTATAAGCCAGTTCTTTCCTTTATTGTAGTATAGATATGCAAGTCACAGGTCTGTTTTTGACATCCTAAATTCCTTAATCCATTATAAATTGATAACTTGCTCAATTGATAAACAATTAAATTATAAGTTATTACGAGTGAATTTAGAGTAAGTTAAGATTCTGATACTGTTGAATCATTCACTAGATGAAGAAATGAAAGCGAAACTTTATCTGGAAAATTATTTTTTGGGGCTGTTCCAATCAGAAGATTCTCATACATTTTTTTTGTATGGGAAAATATTCTTTAATCCCATCCATGACTACAATTTTTTTTCGCAAGTTTTGCAACTTAGAGTCGCTTCTCGCATTCCCTCCGCCAACGTTCCTTATCTCTCCACTCTTCCTCTCGCAAACGTCTATCTACATCCTAAAATCAGAATACTCCGTTTATCGTTGAATCATAATGTTAATGTAGCAAATACTATTGAGAATTATTGTTTTCCTTGGATTTATCAACTATGAAAATGTTTGATAACATATAACACAACACAAAATACATATATATATCCTAAGTTGTCTCCAAATACTCGTCATAACTCAACTTAAAAATACTCAACTACGCATTTATCGCCAATTACAGCAAGCAGTTCATATCCTTTTATTTGTTTTGAAAATTTCCTCACATATAAAAATAGGAGATCAAATCTAAACCCCTCGTAGAGCGCATATTATTGCTGGGATAATATTTGTGGACTGAATTTTCGACTAATAGTCGATTTCATAAGCTATACAGCAATAAACGATTTTCAATAATTATTGGCACTATCCACTCATTGCTTATTGAATGAATATGTTATTAAATAAACAACTTATCAGATAGATAAGGTAACTAATCAGGTTAATGAGATAACAAACAGTACAAAATTAAACTACTATATAATCAAGTATTCGAAATAGCACGTTCTTGAAAATCTCTCATCTATTATGAATGAGATTGTTCAATACTCAAAGATTGATGTATTAGTTTGGTTCTGACTCAGTAGTAGAATCACAAAATTGAATAGTGAATAGACAATACACCAAAATTAAGAACGTTTTTTGAGACTTTATACTGGAATCACTAGAATGTAATAATGAATGGAAGACAATAGACAGAAGATAACTGGAGATAGAAGATAAAAGGAGAGGATAACTTTCCTTTCGACAATAACTAGCTGATTATTGAATAAATTAATGAGCTTGATTTTTTAGATAGTTTAATTAATTAATATCCTAATTAATTATTGTTTGTTGGGTGATTGCAGAGGCGCTGCCAGATGCCCTTGCAACGGCGTGCGCCAAGTGCAGCGAAGCTCAGAAGGCCGGCACCGAGAAGGTGATCAGATTCCTGATCGAGAAGCGACCCAAAGAGTACGCTCTGCTCGAGAAGAAGTACGACCCCGAAGGCATCTACAGGGACAAGTACAAGCCCATCGCCGAGATGAAAGGCATCAAGCTTGACTGAACACTGGACCGACTTCAAAACGAAAGTTCTTATTCATTCACTGGAAACACATCAACATTACACTCGTTATGGATATTCAATTTCCATTTCAAAAGAAGTAGAACATTTTTATGAAAATTCAAATCCAATTTGAGAAAGTTTCAACAAAATTTCGAAATTTAGTTGAATCAAAATGATATTTACAGATTCCAGATACGTTTGAAAATACTAAAATTACAGTACGAACAAAACTACAAAGAAATTCAATAAAATGAAAATTATGAAATCCAAAGAATTAACACATATATTCAAATTATTATTCAAAGAGTTCAGGGTGTCTCATCAGTAATCTTGAGTAATCAAAATCAAACATTCTTCATTGAAGATCAAAGGAAACTTCACCTTTTGTAAATAGAGAATCACAATGGTAGCCTATCAATGGTATCAATCATCTATTGTAAAAATTATTGATCTCAATTCTTGCTTATTTATTTGTTATCTCTTGATATTTATTCCACATTTCATTCAAAATGATTTATTCGACGAAATTATATAGAAATATATGTTATTTTGTACGCATCTAAGTGTTCCACTATTTTCTACCATCTACCTGACTCCTCTCTTAGCAATAGACGGTTTTTATTGGATTTAATGAATAACTAACTACCTTCGAGAGAGATTCTACTCCTTCTTCAGTTCTAGTAAGTACCGTATTTGTAAACGATTTTTGATACTGTCGCATAAAAGCACGCATTGGTTGCCCAGCAACCAATAACATGAACCAACCAAATCCTAAACAAATCACTAGAATGGTTCTGATTAGTTCATTAATGCGTGCTTAGCTATAACAGTTCTTCATACCATTCATAGTATGAGCCATATTACTGGCCTACAGTCTGTATTAAACCAATTAAAATAATACAGATACATTTTTCTGGGATAGAAATACTACTATCCGAACTTGATTAAGGTGATTACACTGAGCAGTAAGCACGCCTTGATTTTCCTGCATAAATGACTGTGTTGGCCTGTGTTACTCAGAGTAGCGATTGTGCTTGTTAGAACTGACAACATTTTTTTGTGGAGGCTCCCTCATAATTGAAGACAATTATTATTCATGAAATGTCATAATTTTCGTAATTGTAGACAATCATGACTGTCACCGGGTCATACGTGGATGACGCATATAATTATGAATGCAGCTTGAAATAAGTGACAACCACAGTATATTCACCTTGCTTGTGTACTTATTTCTGTCAACAATCGAGTGATGCCATTTAAATGATGAAAAGAAATATTTAACCGCAAAGAAGTAGAATCTCAAAGCTATGAGTCCATAAGGAAAAGTATGAGTTCATATACTGAATTTCAAATATAGCCTACTATTGATACTTCTCATTTAAATTCCAGAAATCTGCGCATTAACAGTTTTATGATTACCGATCAATTAATAGTGATAGATCAATTAATCTATTAAACAATTTTCATTGATCACCAATAGATCCATATTGTTAGATTGGAGTAGGTACTGGTACAGTAATCCTATTCAAAGAGTCATTTGGAAACATAAATCTGTACCTGGATTGAGTTAAAAAAATGTTTGCCTCCTTGTAAAAGTACGAGCCATCCCTTGGAGCTCTTTAATAGGATTTATAGTCTTGAGAATCACAGTATACACTATTTTCATTGGTTCTTCATAGTTTTGATCAGTTTATCATTATCACTGATCAGTTCCAAAGATAGGACATTTTGAGAGTAGCCTTCATAGTTCGTCATAAAATAATGTTCGATCAAAATACTGTAGCATTCGGGGATTTCAAGCTTGACTGATTAAACTCTAGAGAATCGAAGATATTTCAAAGATAAGTAGGTCTATGTCGCCACGCATTTCTATACTATGCTAACGTCTAATGCTAACTTGTTGACCGAGCGAAGTGAGGTATAAGATTCATGTCGACGGTTTGGCATTTCTCTTAATGTTTGAATGTTTGAATGTTTGAATGTTTGAATGTTTGAATGTTTGAATGTTTGAATGTTTGAATGTTTGAATGTCTGAATGTTTGAATGTTGCGCATTTACGGCGAAACGCGGTAATAGATTTTCATGAAATTTGACAGGTATGTTCCTTTTTCATTGCGCTTCGACGTGTATACAAGGTTTTTGGAAATTTTGCATTTCAATATTAATAAAAATGGTTAAACACTTTAATTAGATCATTCAACTACAAAGACAAATTCATTAAAGTCATCAGCAAATAATGCTTGTATTCACCATTTTTTCACAAAAGATGAGAAATGAAAAATATTTAAGTTATAATTTATAATATTTAAATAAAAATATTATAAATAATTTAATTATAAATAAATTTATAATTTTTAAAAATATTTAAGTTTAATTTATAATATTTAAAATTTACAAGCATTTTTTCTGGCTTTGCCAATAATGGATGATTTAAAAATTACTTATACTGGATTAATTACGTCTAAAACCCTCTCATATATGTAAGTATATGGAAAAGCTTCAGCAGACTAGATTTAAATAGGTTTCAGCAGTTCTTGTGTGAAAGACAGACAAGAGTGTGCTATACAGAATTACCAATAATCTACAAATGGATGGACAGAAATTCAGATAAAGCTTTGATTCAGATTCACTGACGTATAAAACATGAATATAATCAAAATATTCATTATTCTAAGCAGCGAACAGCCAAAACTCTAATTTAATTACAGTATTATATATATTTAATATAAAAGCTGTTTCACAACATTCATTTTCCATTCATATTTCAGCCCACCTTATTGTTATATGAAAACATGAATGTTTTCATTATAACTACTAAAAGATAAATTTATAAGATTAAAATAAAGACTAATATTATCATTCTTGAGTGATAAGCATATGACAAAATTTAAATAGATTAAAATTATGTTAAGTTTAGAAAACAAGACGTTCACATTTTAAGATGATTTTATTTATTAACTAGCAGGTCGCTTAAATTACAGTGCTGCAGCAAATTACAGTTTTGTATAGATACAGTTTTCAAAGCACATAAACTAATATTGAAGATAATGGGAAACAAGGACAGTCGCTTTCCAACTAGTGAATTGTTATTGAAACAAAGTCCTTAGTGACAGACAATTTTATGCTTTAGTCTTACTCATTTATACAAGGAAAAATGCAATTTCACTAGCTTAATTGCTCTTAATCATAACTGGAATAAGAAACCTGTATTTTTATAATGTAGCCTACCTAGGATGAATCCAGCTTTTGGACAGAGATTGGTGGAATATTTAGGTCCAAGAATACACAACAGAATTCCGCAGCAGGCCAAAGAAGAAGGGAACATAAATAGATTTAAGCAAATGATAAGGAATTGGTTGCATGAAATTAGGATATATTGCAGCGGGGAGCTAATAGTCAGTAGGATATAAGAAAAATATAACAATAATAATATTAGTAACACTATAGTAGTTGGTATTAACAAGTAATGTTATACAAGCAGAGACTTCTCTAGTGATGATTGTCCTTCCTCTTCTTCATTTTCATTTGGAACTCGCCCACTTCAGACATCTGTAAAAATACGTACAATATGCATAAGACTATGAAAATTATGAGCTTTATAAAGTAACATATCAAATAAAAATGTTATACCTCATAAACATGTTTAGAGAAGGCTCAAGGTACAGTGACTATATGAAGAGTGACTATCTCTATATAGTCACTGTAGCTCAAGGGAATTTAGTGTCGGCAGGTGACAGGGCAAGGAACTAACACCCTGCTTTTTACAATAATATAGAGATCGTGCGGAGCTTGGTGAGCCTTGGCCGGTTAAAACACCTCCAAAAATGACCCCCTCCCAAAATTACTCCCCCAAACCCGATTTTTAGCTGGTTCTCTGTTCAAGGCCAAGGCTCACCAAGCAGTGACCTCTAACAGATCTTATTAAAAATTATAAATAATGTACAAATGATCAATTACCGTAGTGTGATCACACATTTGCTGCAACATTTTAAATGGTGACAGTTCCTGCAATGCACAAGAATCTAGGCAAAGTGATTGCCAATAAACATAATTTCGGCATATCAAATAACAGCAACACAGAATTAGGTACACTGTTTATACAATAAAGACTTTGTTATCCACATCACTGTAATGTTATATAACACGCTCAGTGGCAACTAAGAAAATCAGTGCTCAACAAGGAGAAATTTGAATAACTTGGACAAATTCGTGATAGCTTACTTGAACTTGATTTATTTATTAACTACAAGTTAAAAAATCTATATAATATAAATAATGAATAATCGGCAAAACTACGATCCTGCATGCTTAATCTTCAACTGTATCTTCAACTGGCCCAAATGCTAAGGTACAAAAATGATTTTAACACTCACCGAAAGCAATGGTTGAGCAGTCTCTGCTGGATCTGCAGCTGCAGCTTGGTCGAATCGAGCTCGGGGATTGAAGGAATCCGTATAAAACGAAAGACAAACTGTGGTATGTGTGATCCGACTTGCCACAGAGAAGATAGAGGATATAATCCTCTAATGGAAGAAGAATAGATAAAAAACTTATCTATGTCTTAGAAAATAGATAAGATGAGAGACTCTAATAGATAAGAAGAAAGATAATTATAATCCTTCTACTTTGTGACTTGCATGGGAAAACGCGAGCGAAGAACAAAGTAACAGAACAAGATGGAGAACACAAAGCACACACATGACAACAATCTGGGGGATTGTGGGTAATCCCGGTGACCGCGGTATCGGCGCGCGCATCTGTGTTTTCTATACTCACTCGAACAAGCTTATTGTGGTCTGGTTGTGTGTTTGAATTCTAGACTTGGCCAACCAGGTATATAATTATGTCAATAAACCAAGTTTAGTTTTGGTGCAATCACACAAGCTCACTTGACCAAACCTGGTTTGAGCTTGTAGTGGGTTGCAAACTTCAAGTTTGCTATAACAATTCTGAAATATATAAAAGCCAAGTTTAGTCCAAGCTCACGTGCTGTCTGGGGATTTTTGATACTGTCGCATAAAAGCAGGCATTGGTTGCCCAGCAACCAATAACATGAACCAACCAAATCCTAAACAAATCACTAGAATGGTTCTGATTAGTTCATTAATGCGTGCTTAGCTATAACAGTTCTTCATACCATTCATAGTATGAGCCATATTACTGGCCTACAGTCTGTATTAAACCAATTAAAATAATACAGATACATTTTTCTGGGATAGAAATACTACTATCCGAACTTGATTAAGGTGATTACACTGAGCAGTAAGCACGCCTTGATTTTCCTGCATAAATGACTGTGTTGGCCTGTGTTACTCAGAGTAGCGATTGTGCTTGTTAGAACTGACAACATTTTTTGTGGAGGCTCCCTCATAATTGAAGACAATTATTATTCATGAATGTCATAATTTTCGTAATTGTAGACAATCATGACTGTCACCGGGTCATACGTGGATGACGCATATAATTATGAATGCAGCTTGAAATAAGTGACAACCACAGTATATTCACCTTGCTTGTGTACTTATTTCTGTCAACAATCGAGTGATGCCATTTTAATGATGAAAAGAAATATTTAACCGCAAAGAAGTAGAATCTCAAAGCTATGAGTCCATAAGGAAAAGTATGAGTTCATATACTGAATTTCAAATATAGCCTACTATTGATACTTCTCATTTAAATTCCAGAAATCTGCGCATTAACAGTTTTATGATTACCGATCAATTAATAGTGATAGATCAATTAATCTATTAAACAATTTTCATTGATCACCAATAGATCCATATTGTTAGATTGGAGTAGGTACTGGTACAGTCATCCTATTCAAAGAGTCATTTGGAAACATAAATTTGTACCTGGATTGAGTTAAAAAAATGTTTGCCTCCTTGTAAAAGTACGAGCCATCCCTTGGAGCTCTTTAATATGATTTATAGACTTGAGAATCACAGTATACACTATTTTCATTGATTCTTCTTAGTTTTGATCAGTTTATCATTATCACTGATCAGTTCCAAAGATAGGACATTTTGAGAGTAGCCTTCATAGTTCGTCATAAAATTAATAATGTTCGATCAAAATACTGTAGCATTCGGGGATTTCAAGCTTGACTGATTAAACTCTAGAGAATCAAAGATATTTCAAAGATAAGTAGGTCTATGTCGCCACGCATTTCTATACTATGCTAACGTCTAATGCTAACTTGTTGACCGAGCGAAGTGAGGTATAAGATTCATGTCGACGGTTTGGCATTTCTCTTAATGTTTGAATGTTTGAATGTTTAAATGTTTAAATGTTTGAATGTTTGAATGTTTGAATGTTTGAATGTTTGAATGTTTGAATGTTTGAATGTCTGAATGTTTGAATGTTGCGCATTTACGGCGAAACGCGGTAATAGATTTTCATGAAATTTGACAGGTATGTTCCTTTTTCATTGCGCTTCGACGTATATACAAGGTTTTTGGAAATTTTGCATTTCAAGAATAATATAAAAGGAAAAAGGAGCCTCCTTCATACGCTAATATTAGAGTAAAAATCAGACTATAGAATTATTCATCATAAATCAGCTGACAAGTGATTATACAGATGTGTGAAGCCAGTCTATTGCTGTATAAGGTCTATAGTTTCAATCAGGTACTTGTGGATGAGAATACTGCGTGAGGTCTATTGTTCACAGAACTACTAGTTATTCTAAAATCAGCTTAGCGGGTATCAATTTATTGTTTCGTTCTAGACTTTATCCAATGCACATCATTTCAAAGTGATCATAGATGTTCATTTATTTGCAGATGATAAATAGTAGATTTCTTCATGATAATGTTGTACATGATGTACACAATAATTTGTAGATGATTAGATACATGAAATTGTAGATGTTCTGTAATGCCCATGATTATGTAGTATAGAAGTACAATGATAAAGTTAGCTCAGTTTAAAATTAATAGTGTTCGCGAATAAAAGGAGAAAAAGAGATGAGACAAGAAATGAGACCATCTTGTTTTGCTTCTGGAAACAATTCCTATACTATGAGATTTCTGTGATATTATCTATAGGAAGGGGAATCCCAAGAGAACAAAAACCTGAAATTTGTCTCAATGAATAACAAAGAGATTGCAATCACGTCGACTGCAATTCCGATTAGAACCGCAAAGGTCATGGAATACTGGAGCGAATCGGCAAAAAACTAAAAATATTAAAAATTCGCATCTTATGATTGCTATCCCATCTTATTATGATTGAAGTTTTCTTCATTGGAACGGAAACAAAAACAGTAATGACAACAATTGTGGAACGCAGAAGGAAGAACAGGATTATGAACTTGAAAAAACTATTCCATCTCACTTTTTGAGAATTGTAATTTTGCGGTTGGAAGGTACTAAGCCAGTTTTGCATGGATGAGCAAAATGAGATTGGATGGATATGATGGGACCCTTTGATAAGGTTATTGATTATGACGTCATAAATTACTTCCAATTCAGCTTATAAGTAGGGAAGATGCGTTTTTGGAATCAGTCTGACAGCCTTCGTGAGATACTGACAGCAATAGTGTTTGTTCTGTGTGTGTGATAAGCCGAAAGTTCCCAAAATGCAGTTGGCTCTGTTTTGTTTGTTGGGATTGGTGGTGGCAGCTTCAGCACTGCCGCAGGACAAGTACACGACAAAGTACGACCACATCAACGTTGAGGAGATTCTCAACAACGAGAGACTTTTCAACAGCTACTACAAGTGCCTCATGGGGGGCAAGTGCACACCAGATGGCCTGGAGTTGAGAAGTAAGATTCATGCAAATTTTCAATAACTGGATACAGTATCGCTATGAATTTTTTCAATTTTTTCATTCATTTATTCGCCAAAAACAAAATACAAAAGCTTTACAGAAATAAAAAAAATGCTACTGTACAAAACTAAAGAACATACATAAAAATACAGGAACTGCTAATATGTTACTAATTATGTTTCTGTAATCCCAGTTCATTATTAGTTTTTCTTTCTTTACATATAATATATCAACATAATTTTTCTTATTAATTCAGAATTCAACAACTCGAAATTCTCGAGGTAAAATACTCCACTGATTCTACCAGCTCTCTCAACTGAAAACGTTATAGATACTGGTTCATATTACATTCAACTTGTGATATCTGGATGTGAATAGATTCTGGAATTATACTCTTCACATAAAATCATGTTAAATGAGTAGCGTCTCAGAGTTCAAAACAATGAGAGAGACTTCAAAACAATAATACATCAATTTCAAATACATTACATTACACTACATTACAAATACATAAATTTCTCTAGATAATCATCAGAGCATCCAAGCTCTACACCTCATTGACAACTCTAATACAGTGAGAAGTCTGGAAAGGTAGAAGCCTACAGATCTCGTTTAAATGTAGCAGGAGTGATTCTGGAAATCTGAAAGAAACAGTGCATGAGCATTGCTCACGCTGTACTGTGAAGGAGTGAATAACCCTTTAATGTCAAACTTTAACGTATTAATTTAAGCTAGAATTGAACTGTTCATTAACCAAAGTGTTAGATTGCAGTCAAATTACCAAAAAAAAATTCAAATACGGAAGACGGAAGAGTATCTACTCTGATCACTGAATATTATTTTTCTCCATAAAATGTTTGAATATTTGACATTATAACAATGTTTTTTTTCAAATGAGATCTCATGAGATCTGTACTGTACACTGTACTGTATGAATATGAGAGTTTATCGAGCGACTACCAACTTACTCTTCTTGAACTATGAATTTATGCTTTCCAATGACATTTTTGTTAGTAGCCTACCTTCACTTTTCGTTGATCAAACCAATATTTGGAATACATGCTTCTAAAATTAGTGCTGACAGGATGGATGTATGAGCGTACATCTGGTCCAATTCACTATAGCAATTCTGAAATGTTTAATCCCAGACGATGATCACCTCTTATCTTATGTGGTTTCAATGTTTCTTGTCTGTGATAAGTTGCAATGGAATCATCATCTACAAACAATTTAATCAGCATCTCCATGTTTCTCTCAGAGATGAAACACATCTTGTGAAAATAATTTGGGAGGAATCTTTTTAATCCTTTTTTCATTACAAATTTTCATTTTCTTTTTTGACACAGCTCACCTCCCCGACGCCCTGCGCACCAACTGCTCCAAGTGCAGCGAAAAGCAGAAGGAGTTCAGCGACAAGGTCATCAAACACTTGATCGATAACAAACCAGAGGAGTTCGCAGCACTGGAGAAGAAATACGACCCAGAAGGCATCTACAAGAACACGTTCGCACCCAAGTTCACGAAGGCTTAATACAATATTACGAGAGCCACTGAATACCTTTCGTCTACTTGAAATTTATTGACATTAAATTCCGTTAAAAATAACGAAATCAATAGACCTAATTACTAAATGATTATCAGAAGAATGCTCATTCAATCCTGATAGAAACGGAATTGTTGAAAGTCAAGTTCATTGAGCAGATTCTCCAAAATTATAATCTTCCATCAACTTCGAATTGCAGCTCATAAAAAAATTGTTTCTGTTAGAATAAAAACACGCTTTTCTATTATACTGGAGTAATTTATTATATTTTCACACTGTGCAGCTACAAGGTTTTTTGGCTTTGAATTTTGGTGATAGTATATTCGAGAGATAAATTAATTATGACATAATGACATAATGTACATTCATCAAATATTATGCTACTAATGTACTCCGTACATTATTCGTAAATCTACACTCATACTATACGATTAAATATACATTTTTGTGTATAATTCATATATCTTTTGTGATACCAGCAAAGCTTGTGCAATGTACACGTATTGGATATATCTGTCTCCATTATTTCTTTCTCGTAAACGATCAAAATAATGTCGATCATTGAGAAGATTACAAGAATCTCTTCTCGAATGAATATACTTTCTCCATTAATCCTTTAAAAAATTGTTGTTACTGAGAATAAATGTATTTCAACTGAAGCCACTCACGAAAACGTTGAAAGTATTTGGGATTTAAAATGTACTCAAGAAATAACTGCATGCTTAATATTTATTGTAATGCAGTCAACACTGGACAACTCGACAACTTACTGATTCCAAGATTATTGGATATTGGGCCAACGCCAACAGCCAACACACAGAAGTAACTCAGTTCTTGATTATTGTTCTCGTTCAGGGATGCAGATAGCAGTAGGAGAATGAGAACAGCTTCTACTTCCTCAATAACTTCAGGACTATGTGTAATCTGTTTATACCAATCTAGATTCAAGACCTAGAACGGTCGGTCCCCTCTTCTCATTTTGTAGATGGTAGCTCTCAGAGACAGTAGCCTAAGGTACCGAAAATCATAATTTTTACGGTTTTTTCAAGAGTACCTATCATTTTGTTTCTCTTCTTGAACATAGTTCACTTCCAAATTCATTAAGGTAAAATAGTTGAACTGGAATGGGAAGATATAACTTGTTCTATTATTCAACTTATTCTATTATAACCTGAAGCATTTTCAAAAAAACAGAAGATTTGTAAGAGCATTTCCTTCTAATGATAGGAATATGATGAGTGTTGAACCAGTTTTAAATCCTGTCACGTAGTCCTGAGAAAAACGTTCGATTGTGTAACAAACTAGTGCAAATAGTTTGTGGTATTCTAGAATGCATTGCGATCATGTTCCGTATTGATCTTGAAAATGATCTCTGAAGCATCTGCAATGCATTATAATGTGTAGAGTGACAACACATAATGTGTAGAATTATCTCCTCAATCATTTTGCATAAGCAAGTCACCAACCCACTTAGCAGTTCAAATGATTCAACATTCTTCCGATCAATTTATCATGCTATCAATTTGAAGAGCAATGGAAAGTTACCATAATTTTTCCAATTTCAAATCACTCTCCTGTCCACTTTCAAACAAGCTAAGTGACTGGATTCTACAAAAATATTACACTTGCAAAGAGTATTAACATATCAACTAAAAAAAAAAATGCTCTCCATGGAAATTGTATTATTTTGATCTATGATCTCGATATGATCTGATATCATTTTTTATGATCTAGATTTTGATTTTCTTACATATGATAAACTTGAAAACTAGATCAATCAAAACAGATGAATTTTCCAGGAAGAAATTGTGTCAAGAATAACAAAATCTAGCACACCAAACATTTAGTACAAGGAAAACTAATTATCATTGAAAAGTAATAATTGAACTTGATATTTTACCAACTGTAATTAAAAAGTTGTGCAAAAATTTGTGCAAAAACTATATATATATATATGATATTATAATCTTGTTCTAGAATACAGTGATCTTTTAGTAGCAATGATCGGTAATCAAATAAAATTAATTGATCTCAAATTGGATCAAGCTAATTGATTTGAAATAACAATATTCGTTTACCGTTTCTCTTTCAAGTCTGCGCCCATTTTGTGGCCCACCGGTTGAGAGCCGGTGGAATTAGAACTGTGCATGCTAGTTTTTTAGTTTATTCTGTATACTTTTCATAAACATTACATAAATAATTATAATCATGAACATGTAAATAGAGATTTTATGAATGTGGAGACAGAAGCCCAATTCTCAGGCAAGGAAAGTGCATTGTTTACAAGAGATTCTTCAATTTTCCTTGAATATTCGTGAAAAAAGGAAAAGGCAACTATGATTGGCGCAGAGGGTATGAATTAAATTTATGACTATTAACACGCGATGATTTTTAATTAGACTTCTAATATGTAGGTGCTGAAATTCCCAGTAGTTCCAATTATGCATTTCCTTCTAACGTAATAATTTGTGGCGCGCATGGTAGGTACATTAAATGTCATTATACAAGGAGTTTAGATGATTAATTACTTCTTTTAATTTTGAACCTAGCCAGCCAGCCAAAAAGCCGGATCTATTTACAACAGATTCTCAAACTATAATTCAAATCTCAAATGAATCACCGAGATTCAGGTAAATACGTTTTTTAAAGTTCGAAGATAGATTCTGGTAGCCTACTTTTGTGAAGCTATAAAAGGCCTATTATATAGTTTTTGGAAGTTTATTTGTGTATTGGTTTCAACAATAACGCATTCTTACTCATATGCATTTTTTTCATACTTTGTACGACTTGAATGATCTATAAATATGATATTACTAGCTTACCGGCGAACTTCGTACCGCCAAAAAGTCAATGTATCTCATGTCACACTTGACTTTATTTGATGAATCATGAAATTTATCTGACAATCAATATTTTTAATCACATCTCAATACAGACTTCCAATGTGCTTAAAATTCCCGTTTTAATACCAGTAAACAATTTCATCACAGAGTGACGTGTTTATTACAGCTGGTAAGCTCATATGCTAATCATATATTTACATATGCTAATTATATATTAATCCATTTTACAGACCTATGTTTTCGATATATTCGACCAATATTATCACAACATGATCTTGAATCATGATGATCTTCCCGTTCTACGTTAGCCGCTCGGCCGACAATTTCGAAAACATAGGTCTGTAAAATGGATTAATATATTATTATTATTATTCCCCTATCAAAATTTCTGGTCAGAAACCATCCCCAATATTCCCACAACATATTCCCAAAGTTTCATGCCGTTCTGTCAAGTAGTTTTCGAGTCTATAGGGAACAAACAAACTAACACACAAACAGACATTCATTTTTATATATAGAGATATTCCACATGTGGATAATGTCAACATCAAAGAGTGGTAATGAAAAAATCGCACATCATAATCAAATATTTGAAAAAGTCAACAAAACCAAAGTTGTACAATCTCGAAATAATTATCATATAATTTTAGATTTCAATTTCGATAACACAAATATATTGATAATACATATATTATTTTCAACAAGAATGAACAGTTAATATTTCATCAGATATACAGTATTCAGCTATATTTCATGAAATACTAAGAACCTACATTCCTCCATTGTCATTATAACGTGGACCTCGCTTCAGTCAACCGCTCGAAAATAGACCAACATTAGTTGACTCTCCATTAAAATATTTTTGAAATCTCTCAACGCCATAGTTTTGAGTTCATTTTGAGCTGATTTAGGCAACTTTTATTTCGTTTTGTGACCCCACAGTTTACGAGAAATTTCCACTCATAGTATACTCTATTATACTATATGATAAATCGGAAAAAAATTATAACTCCTGAACTAGAGAAGCTCAAAACGTGAAAACCTGCTTAGAGGTGGAGTACTATGAGAAGCTGCTTCCAGCGGAGATTGACGTTTTGAGCCGTCACAGTTTTCGAGTTATGACGTCTCAAAAATCGAAGAGCCACTCTACCCTTATGCAGGGTTCTACGTTTTGAGCCCCTCTAGTTCAGGAGTCATAATCCTTTTCTGTCCCATATAGCACATCAAGTGTAATAAGAGTGGGAATTTCTCGAAAACTGTGATAGCTCAAAATGTTAAATTTTGCTGGAAGCATTTTTTTCCCAATTTTCCCTATAATACATAATTATGGTGTAATTTGAGTGGAACCGGTGGGGGCTAAAAACGAAATAAAAGTGACTCAAATCAGCTGCTCAAAAGAGCTCAAAACGATGGCGTGTTCAGTTGTTCGATTTCGAAAAGTGGAGAAATAGCATCAAGTTTTCTCTCCAACTTTTGAAACGTCATATCTCGAAAACGGTGGGTGCTCAAAACAAAATAAAAGTTTGAATGAAAAAGACTAAGAAATTGTCAATATGAATAATTACCACAATATGAACTTCTCAACTACACAAAAAGTGAAAATAAAAGTTGCTCAAAACGATGGCGTTGAGAGATTCCAAAAATATTTTATTGGAGAGGCAACTTAATACTTTGGTCGAAAATAGTTCGATGAAAATTGGAACAGATGCTGAGTTCCCCCTCAGTATGCACCACAAACAAGCGCATTTCACTTTTTATCAGCGGATGCTATGCTTTATTATTATGTTGTATCCAATGTACCTAGAATGTATTCTAGGTACCTTGGTTGTATCTGTATTTTTACAGAAACAGTAAGATATGATATGATAAGCATAGCATCAGCACCAGCTGATGTAAAGTGAAATGCTCATGTTCTTGGCGCATAAGTCTCTATCTCTGTAGGCACCTTTACCACATGATCACAAAAAATAACCACTGTTTTTTTCTGATTCTCTTCTCATATACTACAGAATGAGGTATTTTCCAAATATTCAATTCGACAAGTTTCTCAAAAAATACTACATAAAGCTCGCATTTCTCATCATCGAAATTTCTTGAACGATCACTTTCACGGCACATTGATAAGAACACTTTCTTGGAAAACAACCCGATTTTGAGTGTTTCACTGGATTACTGGATAATACTCTGAGCTAATCTAGGGAATAATGGTATACTGGCATAATATGGAGATAACTGGTGGTAAACTACATAATATGATAATATTATGTGGTTTAATGAAGACTTAATCTCTAATAAAATGTATGCCTAGTATGTTCATCAATACAAATTCCTGCAGTAAGGATTCATTCAAATTTTAAAGGACATTAACACAAACTTTCTTGGAGAAATTGATTTTGTATCTTTCCTAAGTTTATACAATCGATACTATGCAAAAACTAGCAAAATCAACGTTTGAGGATGCGTGCAATTTGCGGCAGTTGGAACAATGGCCATGCAATTAATGAATTAAATAGTGAATCGCAATTACAACACACACGTAGCGTAAACATGCGTGGAGGAGGGAGAGGAGGCTACCTTCCATCCATTGTGTGGAGTTTATTATTCTGACGTCGCATCAGCCTAAGCCTTCTGCCCGCGGATATAAATGCTTCACATGTCTCTGGGTAGATCAGTTGCAATCTTGTGAGAATTCTTCACTCATCTAATCGTTATCAGTTGGAAAACTTAGTTGAAAAATGTCGTCGACTATGTTGGTTTTTGTGGCGGTTTTGTGCGTTTCGGCAGTGCTGGCTAAGCCTGCCGATAAGTACACGACCAAGTACGACAACATCGACCTGGATGAAGTGCTCAGCAACCAGCGTCTGTTCGACAGCTACTTCAAGTGCCTGATGGGTGGCAAGTGCACTCCCGACGGACAGGAGCTCAGAGGTTTGTACCCCATCCAATACACTCTACTATTTCTCTCTCATTTCCCAACCAACTTCTCATGATATGATAATAATGCACGATAGATACGGCCCTAAAATAAGAACTGATTGTTGTGTGGAGTTGGCATTGATATGAAGACTAGGCTGTATTGATGCTGGTTGAAAATTGAATTTGATTTCTCATCTCGAATTTCAAACTCCATTCTTCAACTAAACTTTTTAACTTTCACCAGAAGTTTATACTCAACTCACAAAACTGATTGTTGCGTGAAGTTGGCAATGATATGAAGACAAGGCTGTATTGTTGCTGGTTCTAAATGGAATTCGATTTCTCATCCCGAATTAATTGAAACTTCATTTTTCAACTAAACTTTTAAACTTTCTCCAAAAGTATAAACACAACTCACTAAACTGAATCAGTGAGATAGTCATCAGGATTCGGATTCAGGAACTTTTTCTCCATGCATTTTCAAGAACGAGTCTGATACAAGACAACAGTGGAAATTATTCAAAAAGAGAACAGTATCATTGTATATACTTGAAGAATCATTGTTTATACGGTACTTCAAGTATATACTTGGCTATGGATCACCTCACCTAACCAATACAAACCCTTGTTAATAAATTGAGTTAATTGCTTATTAGCCAGATTTGAAAAATGATAGACCATTAACATCTTTCAATTAGAATATGGGAATTCCACAAACTATTCCAATTGTGATTCAATTATTTTGCTGCTGTAACTTCATTAGAGGGATGTATTATAGTTTCAAAAGTATTTGAGGGTGAATAAATGCGGATTAATCCCGAAATCAACGTCAATCTACATCAACAAACCAATACTTAGATTACGACATAGGAGTGTGATTTCCATGATTAAAAGCTATTTCACGTTTGTGGCGCGCTTTCGGACGCTGTGTCCTTTTCAATACTCAGTCAAAAGTCAGTGTTGAAAAAGGACACAGCGCTCCACAAATGTGAAATACCTTCTAATCATGAAAACCAGACTACTATGTCGTAATATAAATATTGAAAAGTGATCATTAACAAGCAGATCGTAATGGAAAGTGAAATTTGTAAATTTTGTATAGATCTACTTCATTCACGTCCTTTTACTTTTAATTTTACAATTTGCAATTATCTGTTCCCTTCCAATTCAGAGTAAACAGTTGTTAAATTTCATTGATCTCCTCATTGACCATGAGAGTGGATATCTAATACCAAAAAGTTAGTTTACAGTAGCGACAGCCACTTTTTCATTCTAGAAAGATTCATTTCTTGATAAGATGGACTTAGTCTTTTACCCAACTCAGATTTCCAATTTCAAGTAGGATATTTGGTGAGTGCTGGGTTATTCCAGTATGTTTTACTCTGTATAAATCTATTCAGTTGCTCGTACAAAACTAGTACTTAATGTTTAATGAATGACGCAGGAGCAAGTAGGAAAAGTTACAGGTATAACTGACAAATGAAATATCCATTCAAAATCAAATCTTGAATCGTACCGGTGGCTTCTGTATTGATTTAACTCTTTGAAGCTCAAGACTTGAACCACTATTAATAGCATTGGAATGTTCAATATATAATATGTTGAAAAGAAATCATAGCTTTATTTTGTCTCAGAACAGTTTATCTCAATTATTTTATTAGTGGGCTAGTGTATGTCTATGAAGTGTGTTTCAGCTAAGCTTCACTATCTATTTTCATTCACGTTTACTTGAATAGATATAATGAAAATTCTAACAAATATAGCTCTCAGGTGGAATTTGATGATTTTGCTCTGTGTATAATAATGTTGAAGATAATTTTAATATGACTATGGACAATATCCATACGAATATTCCTTTTGAAATTACAAGAGCTTACGTTAATTAACTGGAAAATAATCGTTGAAACCTGAAGCACATTTATATTTCAAAAAAATATGGAAGTGAGGAGATATTTCTAAGAGCAGAAGGGTACAATAACAAAACTGGATATTGAGCGGATAGATCCCAAGTTTTTTGTCTCAATATTCAGTACAGTAGCCTGAACACGAAATTTTTGATACCGGTAATAGAACTATAAATCAAAATAAATTACAAACAAATCACAGTAGCTAATGTGAATGAAAACTTCATAAATATGAAAATTCTTAGACAGCTGCTCAAATATCAATAAAGGTTTTATTCTTCGATCTTAGGTGAGATCTCCAATGGTTAATGGAAACCGCAGAACTCATTGAGAACCATTCAACATTTCACGAGTGATCAGAAATTGAATAATCGCAAGTCTCTGCAATATTGTACTCGAATCTTTAACAAATTTCTCGGTTTTCCACAGATGCCCTTCCCGACGCCCTCGCTACCGCGTGTGAGAAATGCAGCGAGAAGCAGAAAGAAGGCACTGAGAAGGTGATGAAGTTCCTCATCGAGAAGAAGCCGACCGAGTTCGCTGAGCTGGAGAAGAAGTACGATCCTCAGGGCACCTACAGACAGAAGTACAAGGCTGAAGCTGACAAGAGAGGCTACAGCGTCTAGGCTACAACTCTCCTCAACCTTACTCAATAATATTTGCTCAAAACTCCTCACGTTTACCACTAGAAGTTAATAAACTTCCCAACCAATCAAATCGAGGAATCAAAATTCACCTCTCTAAATCAAAAATATTCAGATTCATGTAGCCTATACATAAATTATGAATTAATTATCTTCGGATCTTTGTGTAACTTTAATACTCGCTAATAAGATTACCATCTGACAAATAAATAATTTGTTCTTCATTTCAATAACTTCCTTGAGAATGACCCTCATCTCCTTGCGTAGAAATCATTTTCCATTGTTGATAGTACCTAACGTGAGTTCAGCTACCATGCAGTCACGCTTCACCTGCCTGCGTGTTAATTTGTTGCCAGCTTACTATATACAAATCGTTCAAATTTCCATTCAATGATCAAGCTAGGAAGGTTAATGAAGTCTGTTCAATTGAGATTTTTCATCATGATAATTAATTTTCGAATAGTGAGTGTGAAAAATTAGATGATTGTAATTTCTGAATTATAATACAGTTGGTAAGTTGAATGAATGGAAAAATACCTGCACCATTACTTTAAAGAAAAAATGAAGGTCTATGCTATTCCAATATAATATTTTGGCTGTGAGATTGCCAGTGAGTGTTATGAAGAAGTAATTGAAATAGTAAACTGAGTAGTGAATGAAGCTTTATAATAGCATATGTAATTCAATATTTTTCAACTTGGAGCAGGGGCGGATCCAGAGACCTGTTTTCGGTGGGTAGTCATTTTTTTCTTCTCGCCAACATTTAATGGGATGATATAATTCTTGAAACTCTATACAATTGAAAATGAGAGTAATATTTTTGGAACTAAAAAAAAAACCTAAAACATTCTGAAAGATGAACGACTATGATCGCAACATTTTGCACGAGAGCCCTGACCCGCCAGGCCGCAGGCTCTAAAATGAACAGCACGTGTAAGTCGTCTGCCACGCATTTACTAGTTTAGCGAAATTATTTATGCAAATTTGGAACAGGCTCCAATCAACTTCAATCAGAGTCAAGTCATTGACCTTATCTGGATAGTTCAGAAAAGGATAGCTCAAAGGCTTAGGGAACGAAAAGGATGGTCTCAGGTCGATTTTTGTAAATCTCAGCTCGCGATCGACCTTCTATAATATCTATATTGATGTAATCTAATATAAATTATGAATGACTCCAAATGTTTTCACCATTGCCAGCTATTTATTGGCATCGTGGCATCGACGACAATTTAGGCACATGAAGCGTTTTTGGCACAAAAAAGCCACATGAGGCGTTTTTTAGAAGAGTCGGCAAGGCAGGAAGCTCACCGACTGGCTGATTGGGTTGGTGTTCGGGATTAGCTGATAATCAGCCAATCGGAGAGCTTCCTGCTCTGCCGACTTGGCTGAAAACCCCTTCATGTGGCTTGGGCCTTACCTACTCGTTCTATTCTCACCTCTAGAGAACTGTGAGACAGAAATTATTATAGAATAATTCTATTAAATTGGGCCTACAGATTAACCAGCCAAGGTTATTTCAATAAATGGAAGAGATTCTCAAATATTAAGATTAATATATTCTAGCTATTTTGATATTTCAAGTGAAATAAATTTGAATCATTATTATTCTAGCTGGAATAGGTCTACGACTAAGCGATACGGAATTGATCACGCCTGGTATTGTGGTATTGTCTATAACTCTATTGAAATTTGGAAAATACAACTTGATGTTGGTCAGTAGCGCAGCTAATAGATGTTCAAATAAGGGGGAATGTCAAAAAATGTTGGGTCCCCCCCCATAGAATTCACCTAGTGCAATTTAATGGGAGGAGGTTTTATCTTGGCTCTTTGGCCTCATTTTTGGGCCCATTGGGGGTGGTGTAGCCTAGAACCCCTCCTTCACTACGACAATGTTGTTGGTATTTCTAAGTCAACGTACTTACTTTACTTTTTCAATGATCGAGTATTATACAAGTTTTTAAAAATTTTAGTATCAGAAAACGCGAAAAAGATTGAGATTAGATTGGGGATCATATTTCTGGTAAATAGTCATGATTCAGCCACGAAAAGCAATAAGAAAAGTCAAACTTCTTCAGACAAAAGAAAATGAAACAGAAAGATGTTTTACTTGAAAAAAGTGTAATAATTGTTATTTCTATCGATGAGTCATAAGAAGAGTATTTGATGGAGATAGATAAAAGAACTGACAAAATTTATATATACACGCACATTCTCTTAGAAAAAATAACCAATGTTTATAATTCATACCGTACAAATAAAAAACCCATCAAAAGATTTTTCAAATTTTGCATTTGAAGGAGTATGCTAATAAAGTTGAGTGTGAATCAATACAAACGTAGGCTAATCGTAATTATATAATAGGTAATTCGGGGCAAAAATTAGAAATAAACAAATTAGAGGTAACGTAACTTATTATGCAGAAAATACATTGACACTTGTCAAGTTTATAAATAATAATAATAAATTTATCAACTTGAAAAACCACTTACCTGGTTGAACAGGGCTGGATTGACTGCTGGTAGAGCAGCTTCATAAACTGATAAACATTACTTTGATTCAATGAGAGATCTTATTGCTATCATGATGTATCATTCCATATTATTAGAAAAATAGTAAGAAAAAGTAATCAGTAATGAGAGAATAACTGTCATTATTGAAGGAGATATAATAGTTTTTTTTAGAAATAGATATGTTGGCACTTTTAACGCAATCATTTTATCATTAGATTACCTCTACTCCATCATTGATTCTCTATACTAATAGGCCTTTGTGGAATTATTCCACCCAATAATTTTCAGAAGTGCATCATTCTAATTTGATTTCTTGTGATTACAGTAGTTGATGGATAGCATATTATTATACTTATTACTTTACCTCTGCACATGTTTTCTCTCTGTTCCTTTATTGGTTCATAATGCACCAGATAATGACAGCAGTAGAGAGAAGGCCGAGGTTAAGCTAATTTGAACTGTCCTGGTGCATTTCAAGGAATTGCATGCACTCATAGGTGCTTAATGATGCTAATTGAACTTTGAGTAGCGGCTTCTGATATAAATAAGGATTATTGATTGACAGTCTCCATCAGTTCGACTCTGCATTCTTCTGCAGTTCATTGTGTAGGATACAGTGCAGTTTTTGCTTGAAGCAGTAACCATGTTGAAGCTTTTGAGTTTGGTGGTTTGTTTGGCGACAATCGCCGTTGAGATGGAGGCAGCACCTGAGGAGTCTCAGTACACCACCAAGTACGACAACATCAACCTGGATGAGATTCTCACGAACGAGCGTCTTTTCGACAGCTACTTCAAGTGCCTGATGGGTGGCAAGTGCACCCCTGATGGACTCACTTTGAGAGGTAACTCAATTATATTTGATTCTTTTTAATTTCAATTCACGCATTACAACAAAATTGTTAACCAAATTCTAGAATCGATCACACAAACTGATTTATTAAATAATTAGGCTATACAAAACTACATACATTACAAAACACAAATGTAAATTATTGTATTATGGCTCTGCCCACCCACAAATAACACTTTTTATCGGCGCTATTTTTTTTGTTGTTGTCAGGAACAGTAAGCAGTGGCGTATCCAAAAAAAATTTCGGGGGGATCATAATATTGGAGTAGAAAGCACCTGAACTTTGAGTGTGACACGGGGGGTGTGGGGGGTATGGAATACCCTCCACCAAAGGGGGGTCCAGGGGACCTCCCCTGGAAAATTTTGAAAATATACTTTCAATTTGGTGCGATTTTACTCAATTTCCACTTGAAAACAAACATTCCATTCAAGTTTTTTTGGTATGATCAGTAGACCACGTATTATTTCGATTTTTCCTTGAAAATTTCATAGGCCTATGAGTTTTCGATTAAATAACAAATAGAACGAAATGGAGTAGAATTTTATTAGTCATTGAATTGTTAAGGAATAGTGATTTTGTAGAAGGCCTACTCATTATTAGATAACAAGCTAGAATGCTTAATTTTTGGCTGCAATAAAGCACTATTTCAACCAACTTTATAGGTTTAGTTTTAACTTTATTAACATTTTTTCAAATTTACATGATTTTTACTTGAGTGTTCAAACTTACATTGGTTTGGGGGGGGATAAATAATTTTTTTTCAAATATTAGGGGGATGTGTCCCTCCTGTCCACGGTAGAAACTGCGCCCGTTCATCATAACCGGAGTACTCTCTAGAAGAAGCTGCTGGAGCTTTGTTCAAGAATATGCATGGAACTGAATAAACTATAATCAATTATAAGCTGTATTGAATTTCTTCATAATAAAGATGGTAAAAAGTTAACTAACTTTGAAGTGCTATCTGTAGTTTCTCTATCCCCTGCTATCTAGTCCCTACTGTGAGCAGGGACGCCTCCACCAAATATGTAAGCAAGATCTGCCTTCACCGAGTATGTAAGGGTGGGAAAATGAAAAACAAGAAATGATCGTACAGGTTTTTGATAATTAAAACAAAACAATAAATTATTTGTACAAATTAGAATTATAATTAGAAATAACGAAATAATAATAAACAGATGAATATTTCAAGGGCTACTCGTTTTGCTGCTAGTGAAGATTCATTTGTTGTGGTTATGAAAAATTTCAAACAATGACTCAGTAGTCACCTACCTTTATGAAAATGGCTTCTCAATTTGGCATCCACTGGTTGAAACGCGACGTTAAATTATTAATTAAAAATCAAAAAAACTGATCTAATGAAGTGGGTTCAGATCCCTTCCTATTCAATAATACAATTCTCTTTAAACTGCCCGAACTGTGACAGGAAAACTGTATTATAAAACAAGAACAAAATCTATCCCCTTCACCAGAACAGCCGGACTTTACTCACAGTCCTAACGAACGAGCTCACACACCAAAAGTAAAATTTTGGGTATTAATATATAACTCAGTCAATGCCAAACATGAAGCCATTTCAAATACATATTTTTATCAGTCGCACAAGCGAGCACGTTTGTTATCAAAAACAAAAGAGAAGCTACAATAATTTTGATAACAAATGAAATAAACAATCTTTCTGTCGATGACACAAATTGGTCAAAGACAAAAACACTGTTCATTAAACTTTCCTAAATTAAAACTCTAAAATCCTGATCAATATGAGATAAATATATGATTCATATATATGTCCCATATGACCAGGTGACACTACGCAAAAATAAAAGCAGTCATTCTATTCTATTCTTTTCTACACACTAGACCACTCACTTTTTAAAAGAAGAAGCTCATTGCTATTGTATTGTAGTGCTATACTGCAATATTCATCACTTATATTTCTTGACTTACATAGTACAATATAACGAAAATATGGCATTAGATGCTAATTTTTGTGGATGATCCAGCCACAAAAAAATTCAGGTTCCATTTCGGCGATGGGGGGATACATCCCCATAACCCCCCCCCCTGGATACGCCACTGACAGTAAGAAATTTTAAAAACACTACTGAGTTGTAGGCTATGTTGTATTCAACTGTTTGTTGTTAACTGAGTTGTGTGTTGTATTCACAATCAACTTGAGTGTGAACGTCGAACATCAAAGACATCACTTCTTCCTATCACTCAAACACAAGCAATGCTTATGTGTGCTTCTCTCATTCTCATGATTGGAAATTCGTAATTTTATAATTATTTTTTTCCATAATAATTGATTTTGTGGGCATCACACACAGCAAAAAGTATTTTTCAAACCTAAAAGCTGAAGTTATTTGCAGTTGCTACACTGATTTAAAGAATTACAAATAGATTGCCATGATGAATCATTTTCACTACGGCAAATAATATAAAAATTAGTGTTAGTGGTGTCGTAAAGAAGTGTTGCAACCTGGAAACCCCCTTCATAAGCCCGAAAAGAGGCCTAAAAATTCAGACCCAAGATGCACAACCGTTATAAAAAATGTCCTAGAGAATTTCTTTTCAAACTACAATATTGTTTGCTGAACGTTGGAAAGTGAAAACTAACAAACTCATTTAAATTATTCACAATATTGTCTACAGCAATGACAATCTAATTGGCAATACATCGAAACCGTCCCGTTATTAATGCTTTAGGCTTTCAGTACGTGATGTTTTCAGTTTGTGATACTTGACTTGAGTGTTCATCTATCTATAATAAAATCATAGAGAAAAGAATTATTGGCTTATACATATAGGAAA
Source organism: Nilaparvata lugens (assembly GCF_014356525.2). Taxonomy (NCBI): domain Eukaryota; kingdom Metazoa; phylum Arthropoda; class Insecta; order Hemiptera; family Delphacidae; genus Nilaparvata; species Nilaparvata lugens. Next base: position 38,186,081 of record NC_052505.1, on the reverse strand, counting down.
TTTACAAATGACGCATCATCATGTATGAAATACTGGACTTTTATTTTAACTTGGAATTTTTCATATAGATTCTTATCTAACCGAGGATGGTTTTAAGCCTATTTGAAATTCTTCAAGATTTCAGTATGTCAAATTTTTAATTAGACCCTTGTAGAGCACGGGTTACCTGCTAATAAGTGATAAGTTGGGCTGCAGTGAGACCAAATTGGCATGATAGTTCATGATTTTACTCGATGAAAATACATTTCCTAAAATAAAATATAATGAATTTGACATTTGAAACGGTGAAATACAACTTGAATTTACCATTCGAGATGTCCTTAATTTAATTGTATTTTGTGGTGCAATCCGTTACAGATACAAAAATCTTGAATTCAGTTTATTCTAATACGTTCCAAATCGTTAACAGTGTTATTTGAAAAATCATAAAATACTATTCACATTTTTTGTTTCATTAATATTTGTATTCTTCACTTTTCAAAATCTTCATGCTTGTCAAATATTTCAAGTGTCATAAGAATGGAAACAATATTGGGATGTATTTTGAAATCTAATGTATAAGTTACATGCATTTTGTAATTTTTATAACGAAATACTAACTTATTAATAGAATGTTAAAAATGCATAACAAACGTAAAATAAGTACGGTAATAACTTGAATGCTATAAATAGGAAAAGGTTCAAATAAACATTTCCGATTGGTAGCAAAAACTTTCAGTGACACTTTGCAAGGTTAATGTCATTTATTTCGAAAAGAACACTGTACAAAATGTAAAAATTCAAAATTTGAAGTACCTATACATTCAGTTAATACGATAGAATAAAAAAAATATAATTATTAGCATATTGTCAACAACATTTTCTACATCAAGATCATTAATTTAGAATAAAAAATAGTTTAGGCATCTTCAAATTTGAGCAGTACGGTACGGGGTCAATCATTTTGCAATTAAAGTATTCAAAAAACACGATTTTTATGAGTTGATATATTATGTTGTATACAAACCATTATATAGAATTGTAATAATTCCAAATAATTATCATTTAATATGTTGTTCAATGTTCTATATATTAATTTAATTTTTAAAATTGCAGAGATTCTTCCTGACGCCCTGGAGACAGCCTGCTCCAAGTGCAGCGACAGACAAAAGGCCGGAACTCAGAGGGTGTTCAAGTTCCTGCTGGAAAAGAAGCCAGATGCATTCGAGGAGCTAGCAAAGAAGTATGATCCCAGGGGCATGTACAAGGCTAAATATGAAGCTGATGCCAAGAAAATGGGCATCAATGTCTAGAAACTCATTCTCAGATAAAAACTATCAAACACCGTACTTCTCAATTTCAACTTTCTTGACTTTCTCAAAATTGTGTGTTACCTTCCTTTTATAATCTGTACCCTAGTTTTCACTTTATTTCAGAAAATCATTTTGTAATCGACAATCTTCGTTTGTCTTCTTGTTCTTTTCAACTGTTGCATAATATTATATAACTAGTACTATCATGCAATAAAGTAAAAAATATATTCTTGAAAAGTCTATTTCCTTTTGCTCAGTAAACCTTAAATTCTTTTAAAAGTGTGTAGTCCTTAAAAAATATTTAGATCAGAGAGATAAGAGTAATATGGATGTCAAGATGTAACATCAAACTGTTAGGTGCTTAGCTCAATGTTTCGCATTTTTCCAACATTTGGTACCATGAGAATATATATATAAGGCAAGCTGGAAAACAAATTTGGGAAGGCATACGACAATGCCATCAATAATGAAAATAATAATAGCTTGATATTTTTTTGTAAATATGTTTATCTAGGAATTGAATATTATTTAAAAATTATTGAATATCTTAAGATTGAAACACATTGCAGTGCATTTCCCAACGCCTCACAAAACAGGAATCAGAGAATCAATTACAATGATTGATGGGATTAAATAAATAACCGTAGCTGACCTGAAGAGGTAAATAACGTATATTTTAAGAAGTTAATTAGCTCAAGCATGCTTATTAGATTCCGATCACTTTCAATTGAAAATTCTATCAAATCAGTAATAGATCATTTATTGGATTGAAGAATTTGTCCAAGAGAAATTAGTGGACTGTATCTTATTTGTGTGGCAATGAGCCGAATGAATAAAAATGATGAGTAAGAAATAAATAAGTCTTATTACTTGCATGGACGAAATTCCACATATCCGAGATGAGTAACCACTGTGCTTGCAAGACTGATTGCAGCTTGGAGGCAAAATGGTAACTCTGATAGTAGCTAAGAAAAAAGGGTAAGACACCAAATGAAAAGATTGGTTAACAATATTCAATTTAATAAACAACAGAAAATAGTAAAAAATTTATATGAACAAAAACAGCAGTTGCTGTAACTAGATTTCAGATGGGCACATAAGCACAAAAGCAGAAAAAAGAGAATTTGATGTATCTTAAATACAAAATTGACTTTAAATAATTGTATGAAATTAGATAAATTGCAAAGTTATTTTAATGCGTACTACTCAAATTGACCATGAATTATTAAGAAAATATAATTTTCAAAGGGGTGAATTGCTATATGAAAATTTAATTTAGGTACTAGACCAAATTCGTAAAGACAAAACAATTTGATAATTCAATAGGTATACAAAATATCTACAGAGAACATTAGCTGTAAATACAAAGGTTAATTAGTACAACAAAAAGAATAATACAATATAGGATGATATGTAAAACAGGGTATGCGCAAGATGCTAACAAAATGCTTGAATTGATTAGATCGATTTGAGTCTTGAATAAATCGAGATAAAGACTTGAAACGTCTCAATCGTAGAAAACATAAGTTGACAAAATTGTTGGTAAAAATGAAAATTATTTAGTGCTGTCTAAAATTGGTAGAAAGCTCATCAATACATAATTATTACACACAACAGAACAATAGCACAATTATTTGAACGCTATATTGCGGTAGCAACTTAATCAAATTACTAAGTCAGTAGATTCAAAACTAGTAAAAAATGTGACTTGAATAAAGATAATAATAATAGCAAGGGCTAATTATTGTAATAACTGCAATAGGAAAAGATCTGTAGCAAGGTTACACATAGGCTAGCAAATAAAACGTTGTAAAACAAAGTAGGTTATGTAAATGGAAATGTAAACAAAACAGATTACACAAAAGAAAGAAATATACGCTGAAAAGTGATGCAAAGACAAGTCCAAATTTGTAATGGCTTGTATCAAAACTAGTAAAGCAATACTTAGAATGCTTATGTAAATTGGGATTTACAAAATATAGGTTATTATGAAATATACGCCGAAAGGCGATTTAATGACAAGTCCGAGAATTTGTAATAGCTATTACCAGAACTAGTAAAGCAATACTTAGAATGCTTATAATACAATAAACATAATTAGGAAAAACTGAAAAGTTCACTGAAGCGCTGTGGCTTCAAGGTAAGGTTATGTAAAAATTGAATTTGCAATGAAAATTGCTGTTCAAAATATGAAGCAAAGGTGAAGCTTCAAAATGCGATGTTTCAAATATATTGAACGATTAATTGTGAATCCAATAATAACACACATTAAACGGGAGATTATGACAAAGTAGCCTAAAAAAATACAAAATGAAATTGAGGATAAAATATAAAATTACTCAGCTTGAGACATGTTGAAATGAAGAAGTAGGAATGCCCAGGAGAGGACAAAGTGTGACCAGCCTCGACTTGTAGACTTGTGAACATGGAGGTCCACCAAGTATGTGTTCAAATGGATTGAACACCCGATGAAGTTGAACTCCAGACGACCTTCTACGACGAATACTGTGAGTGCACAGTAGAGATGTTGAAGCAGCAGAGTACTATCAACGGAACCTTCTAAGGTTGAAGGCCCCCCGAGAGGTGACAGCGTGGTAAGACCAAGACTGACAAGAGAATAGAAGACGATCCAGAACAGCTTGAACTGGGAACGAATTCCTCGTAGAAGTTATCCTAAGCTGCCGTGCTTAGGAGGAAGTCTGAGTTTTGCCGAAGGAAACGGCCAATGCGGAGAAAACACACTTTGAGTAAAAGTTGTCCACGAGGACGCGGTGCACAAATTGAAATATTGAGCTATTTCAATAAATAACGAAGAGAAATTAATGATTTATGACTCAAAACGTCGAATATGATTAACGTAACAAGATTTAAAACCAGACATTGGTAAAATGTGAAAAATACGGGAAACTCAGAAATTTTGGTGACTGTGACTTATGGAGAAAGACGCTAACGAACGGCCATGTTGTCGACGAGTGAAGATCCTACAACCAAAAGGGCGGATGCGGAACGATGTGGAACTAACAGGAAATGACAAGAAAAACACAACGCAATAGACTCAAAACTTCACAGAAAGTCTTGAAAGAGATTAAAAATATAATCGCAATGACCATAAAATGATTAAAGAGTCAGACGATAATAATACAAGACACAAAAGCAATAAATGCGTGACGAACTTACGACTGGGGGAAAAATAAGGGGAAACACATTAAGTTGGCACTGGAAGCGCGCCAGATTCAAAAATGACGAACCGAACAAAGATACAACTGAAAACAAATGAAAGTAGTGCATACATCTAACAGGATCGTAATTTTTTTTTATCAGACCTAGTCCTAAAATATACTGCTCTACTGCAGTTAAGAGAATATCAGTAACTAGTCCGCTACCTAGTAAGAACTAATTAGTACTGTTCACCAATTAAAATACAACCTTTTACTATAAAATATCTACAAAGAATAAAATAAACCGAATTTCTATATAAAAATCCCAGACAATACCAAAAAAGAAGTATTTTATGTTTTTTGGGGCAAAAGGGAGTGAGATTTATGGCATTTTCACTTTAGTACCAGAAACCAGGAAAAACCTGGTGATGGGATTGATGGGATCAAAAATAAACTATGAAATCAATTGCGAGAATAAAGAGAATAATATATTTTTAAATACACAATATGTATATGTAATAACAATAGAATATAATATATTTATTCAAATACTTTCAAACAATAGAAAAATATTCAGTTATGGAATATCTTATATAAAATAATGGCCAGTGTTTCAGAAACTCATAATGATATTTGTTTACAATAGCCTTGATCAGGATCAAGGTGGTAGAAATTCACGAATTTACGAGTGATAAATAGAAAATCGATTGCTAAAAAATTGGAAATTCCTAAAGTCCAAAAATTCAATTGGAAGGTCTGTTATTAGCAGCATCAATCTTTTCCTTGTGAGCTTCAAATACGACTTTGGCTGCTACAACGTCTTCAACCGCCATCCCTGCAAACAAAAATAAGTATTACATTATGTATTTGAAATGAATATATTTCGGAAGAAATAAATATATTTCGGAAGAAATAAATATATTTTCGGAAGAAATAAATATTAATAGTAATATGTTCATTAATGTTGACCACTTTGTACTCTCAGTTTAGATAGATAGATAGATGGATGACTTTTATTTACACTTTATAATAAAAGTGTAAAGATAGCGACCATGGAAGCTTATCAAAGCTGGTATTATTGGTATTATTCCAATAGAATAATGAGAAATCTTCTTGTCCAACGAAACGGTGTGATGTACCCTTCCAAGTTTCCGAATAATGTGGATAAACCTCACATTTGTTTGATAAAAATAAGATTTTGCTTTGGGTCAATTTAACAAAAATTTGAGAAACAGGCAACATTATACATATAACTTACTACAGAGAAAACCGAACATGCCGATGATTCTCTCGCCTTTATGTCACCCTTTAAATTGTTATAAGACAGTGAAAACAAATTATATATAATCTTCTTGTGCTCTATATTCATATACTTCGTCGTCATCCTAATTGAACCGTGGGTCAATTTCGCCAATACAATAACTATGTTGTGTCAAATTTGATCTTTGAAACTGCTCTTACATATATCTGCCCCCTGTGGGTTGGGGGAGATTTGATTTGAACATCGTAATGAAGAATGTGTTGTGAACCAGAATTCACCCGCAGTATCTCTGCTTGTCGTAGGAGGCGACTAAAAGGGATCCCAAGGCAACTCCAGGAGTTGCCTTGCTTTCAAACCCACGGCATCCGCCCCATCAGGGTAGTTTCGGAGGGGCAAAAAGAAAAACCCAAGAGACCAGAGGTAGGTGAAACTACAGGCACAAATGTGGGTCAAGAGGCTGAGTCGAAGGTGGCCAGGTGCCCTAGAGGCAATTTGGCGACCCCTCCTTCAGCGAAAGGACCTACAAAAAAGCCAGGAGTGGAACTCACGTAGGTCACGAGTTTTGGGTGAAGATTGATTGATTGATTGATTTTTTATTGAGGCCAAAACTTACCACTGCTCAAAGAAGGGCGGCCATTCAGGCAAAACTTCTTGGGAGAGGAGAGGCTTTTGACCCTGCAGTTTCGGAGGGGCAAAAAGAAAAACCAAAGAGACCAGAGATGGGTGAAACTCCAGGCAGAAATGTGGGTCAAGAGGTTGAGTCGAGGGTGGCTGGGCGCCGGGCGCCCTAGAGGCAGTTTAGTGTCCCCTCTCTCAGCGGAAGGACCTACAAAAAGACCAGGAGTGGAACTCACGTAGGTCACGAGTTTTCGGTGGAGAGACCAAACCTCACCACTGCTCAAAAAAGGACGGCCATTTAGGCAAAACTTCTTGGAAGAGGTGAGGCTTTCGACCCTGCAGAGTTTCGGAGGGGCAAAAATAAAAACCCAAGAGACCAGAGATGGGTGAAACTCCAGGCAGAAATGTGGGTCAAGAGGCTGAGTCAAGGGTGGCTGGGCGCCCTAGAGGCAACTTGGCCACCCCTTCTTAGCGAAAGGACCTTCAAAGAAGGCCTGGAGTGGAACTCACGTAGGTTACGAGGACTAATCAGTCTGAAGAGACTGTCAAGCATATCACACTGGATTGCGACAAGCAACCAGGTGATGAATGGGATGTTAGTTTAGGGAAAACTCCTGGTTCTTGTAAAGGACACAGGTATTGGTTTGCCTAACTTGGGAACACAATAAGCTTCGATTGATGTGTAGGGTTCTTTGAACCTTTGGATCCTTGGATCCGTTCCTTCAAAAACAATAAACAATAATACATATAACTGATACTCAAGAATATGGAGGTTTTCTGATACTTAATAATATAGGAGTACGCTGACACTCAATAATATGGAGGTGCGCTGAAGATAGGTCACAGTGTCTTACAACGCTTCTAGTATTCAAGTACGTAGAGTTCTGTTATAAAATTACATTTTTCACAATATTAGACTGCCAACACCATATCTGTCATTGATAGAGTCAACTACAATAAATCAACTGAATAATCTAGTTTCAGCTTATTCTTACCAAGAGAATGAAAAACAGTGATATTGCTGGATTGAGTTTGCGCGTGGGTGAGTGTCATGGCCTGTCCAACCTCTCCGCGCATGCGCACACCGTTATTTATGAGTTCGGCTAACTCTTTCTGAGCAGCCTCCATGTGGTCGACCCAAACAACTGTGCTCTCCGATTTGTAGATCTCATCCTCCAGCTCGTTGTGATGTTTCACACCGAATCCAATTGCTGCAACAAATCGATACATCCACAATAGCAAATTCGATTCAAACAATGTTTAGTAGAATTTTCAAAAATATTTGAGTGTTTTGAAAATTATATCAATATTAGGAGTCATTTGTTGAGGATGAGTTACTGGTATAAGATGAGAAGAAATTGATGATGGAAAAAGAGAAGTTGACTGAGCAAATGCATACCATAACAACTATATACTGGTATTGGAAAATAACAAACAGTGACCCATTCATTACTTGGCACCTTTCTAATTTGATTAATTAGGTCCCGGTTTCTAGGACTCTAATGGATCATTAAACCTATAAATTAAATTATACATTTTAGATTCAATAAGTGTCCAAGAAACCAGATAACTGATAAGCTAAAATATATCATTATCACTGATAAGCCATTCAGTTCAACCCCTCTGTTAATAACTTTCACAATTCTCAAGTACACTTTTTAATTAGATTCCAATTAGTGATAGATTTGAAATTTTTTTCCGAAAAATTGATACATTTTAAAAATTTGAAATAGACAAGTCAAATAAAAACACAATGTATTAAACTAAGCAATAACATAAAATAGAACTTGTAGGATTTAAAGTACTCATCAATTATTGAACACAACAGAAAACGAGAAACAGAACAAGAACAGAGCTTTTCTTTCTGACTTAATGAGGCTTTCCTTCCTGAGAAAACGTCTGAATTGAGGTTATGTTGTCTCAACTATTGAGGCCTGCATTCAATAAAAAGTACGTGGTTATTATATTGCATCAAGCATAAACATGAATTCCATTTTAAATTAATGAAATCATCCCGCTGCTGCAGTGAACCTTATTCACTTGAAAATTCAAAAATTCATGTTTTATCTTTCTAATGATTACTCTGCCTACGATTTCTGCCGTAAACCTTATTCACTTAAAATTTCAAAATTTTATTTTTTATCTTTCTAATAATTACTCTGCCTACAATTTATATTTCTACTAGCAGGGCACCCGTGCTTCACTACTGTACTGGAATTAAAAGATAAAATTATTTTTGTGAAACATTTGTAATCTAAATCCTACCAAAATTGTTAAATTGTTATAATCGTTTTTGAGATTACGCCACAACTTGGCATGAAAATAATTGAGTCAAATCATTCGAATAATTAATTAATGTGTTGGAAGTGCTCTGTAGAAGAGAAGTCTAATTGCAACGAATTTTGTAGAATATTGGGCAGGGCTTAAGAGTCGACCTTGACTTTATTCATTGGTAATTAATATTTCCCGTTGACAGTTATCAAATTAGCAGTGATCATGCTATTTTTGTTTTTGCTTGATGCAATTGAACATTAAATTCCAAATTAAGTTGATTCGGAATTTGATGACTCTGGTAGCTTATCCATGGATCTCTTGCGTATTCTGGAATTTTTGGCAAAGCTTGTTGCTTACTTTTCGTTTCACTCATCCAAAAGTATAAAAGCAGCCAATCCACTGATTCTTTCTTCCATGGAAGTTCATAAAAGTTTGTTTTTGAAAAATAAAAATAACCTATACTCCCAGGAATAGCTCTGATTGAAGCAGCAGTGCCCAATCAATTTTGTTCTCGATAAATGCATTTTAATTAGTTCTTCAACTTGGTGCCAACCTAATGAAGTCATCTCAACTTAATGCCAACCTGACAAAATTATTAATTTAGTTGCCAATTAACAACTGTTTCGAAGAGGTACTCTCTCTAGATTATAGTTCTATAATAACATATGATATGAAATTTCAATTATAATTAAGAGATTAGGAGAAGAAGAATATACATGCTAAAAGACGAACTTTAAACCCTTACAAACCACCCTTAGAGTTGAGATATCACCAAAATATTTCTTAGTGAGCACCTAGGACGTATAAGGAATCTATATTCCAAGTTTTGTTACAATCCATCCAGTAGTTTTCCAGAGATCGTGATCAGTGAGTCAGTGAGATAAGAATTTTATAAGTATAGATTGCTATATAATAAATAAAAGCGAAATTACACTCACTCACTGACTGACTGACTGACTGATTCACTCACTCACTCGCAGAACTAAAAATATACCGGAACAAAAACGTTCAAATTTGGTAGCAGGTATGTTCAGTTGGCCCTTTAGAGGCGCACTAAGAAATCTTTTGGCGATATTTCAACCCTAAGGGTGGTTTTTAAGGGTTTAAAGTTCGTCTTTTAGCATGTATATTCTTCTTATTCCAATATCCTAGAATTATAATTGAAATGTCCATACCATATGTTAATATAGAACTATAATTTAGAGACAGTACCTCTTCGAAACAGTTGTTCTGGTAACTAAATTAAAAATTTTATCAGGTTGGCATTAAGTTGAGTAGACTTTGTTAGGTTGGCACCAAGTTGAAGATTGAAATGCATTTATCCAGGACATCCTAAATACCAATTTATCCAGTACCTCCTAAATACCTATTTAGTAGGTCCTGATTTATCGCGGAAAAATTGATTGGGTACTGCTACTTGAATCAGAGCTATTCCTGGGAATATTATATTTACTAGCCGTCAGGCACGCTTCGCTCGCCATATCCGTTTAGCCAGACGTTTTGTCTGGACCCCCGACTGGATCGTCCTAACATATGATAAAAATATGACATAACATTTCAAATTTGGTAAGTGTGTTCAGTTGGCCCTTTAGAGGCACAATAAGAACGGATTTGGAAAAATTTCCAAAGATACGCCCAAAACCTGCGTTTTTTGCGCTTTCTCAGCTTTATCGAGAAAAAATGAACAGAAAATGTTCAAATTTACTACAGAAGCTCAGCTGGGGTGCAATAATGTTGTGTTAGAAGGAATTTGAAATAACGCCAAAGATACGCCCAAAATTAGAGTTTTTTCGGCTTTTCTGCGTTTCCTCACCTTTTTCAATAATTGATGGAAATATATTTAAAAAAATTCAATACACAGGTTCAGCTGAGGTGGAAGAATTTTGTTCGCCAAAGATACGCCGATATAGTAACAGGTGTTTTTCGAGATCAAATTGACATAATACGTTCAAATTCGGTACAGAGGTTCCGCTGAGGTCTACATGCAGGCGAACGAAGCGAGCCCGCTGATCTCATTTTTGGACAATCCAGTCGGGGGTCCAGAATTCGGTACAGAGGTTCCGCTGAGGTCTACATGCAGGCGAGCGAAGCGAGCCCGCTGATCTCATTTTTGGACGATCCAGTCGGGGGTCCAGGGGGCGGAGCCCTTTGGCTAGACGGATATGGCGAGCGAAGCGAGCCTGACGGCTAGTTCATAATATTTTCGTGAGCATGGATGAATATGTTTAATTAATAGAACACCATTGATATGAGCGCCCGGCTTGAGCCAACTGAGACGAACAATTGGAGTGGGTGAGTAGGTGGCTGTGACGATGACGTCAGCGTCCCTCACACACCTCTCCTTGTTGCTGTAGTGAGTCGCCCACGAACCAAGCTCGCTGCACAACGCTTTGGCACGCGACTCGGTCCTGTTCCAGATACGAACCTACCAAACAAACATTCAAGTCATTCATGACATTTCACCAATGTTCTAATACTGTAAAATTTTACTTTTAATGATAATATCATAATAATAATACTGAGGGTGATGCCCACATAGGCTCTTAAGCTTGTGCGTGGGTAATGAGTGAGAGGGATGATGATGAGAGATGACACTACTTTTTATGTAGACGACGGGACCGACGGCTTATCGTCTCCTCCGAAAGACGGGGTGGCCGTATCTATGTGATTGTGCTGTGGTCAAAACGTTTTGCCCCGGGCGAAATTCGAAGTCGGGTTCTCTTGATTATTAGACCGGCGCGTTACCACTTACTCCAAAGAGCCACCCAAATCACTGTTATTCAAAATGGTTATCGAAGTGAATGATACTATTTCGACTTTACTTCAGTCACTACAAAACAATTACAGTTCGAACGACAAATAGATTTATGGAATTAGAATTCAAATACTCACAACATTGCAATAAATCAAACGTTTTCAGACCCAAGCAACCAAGCTATATAAGAGTGTTTGAATATAGTCAAATAATGTTATTCACTACGTAGCCTACTCATTTCAGATGAGATTTTAAACTTTACATTACAAATAAAGTTTGTAAGCAATGTGAAAAAATATTCAACTCTTTTTGTTCAATGCATATGTGTCACATGAACCAATATAAGAATGATTACAAACTTATATGGATGTAAATTCATTTTTTTTCTTTCAAATTACATTGTGACTGGTAAGACGCTCATGGAAATGTTATACTAATACACCATTTAATATGGTTATTCAATACATAATGATGTATTGAAAACTCATCCAATACACCAATATGAATCTCCTCTTTTATTCAAGCGCAAAGTGTTTAAATGTTATGAGCAGTTTGATAAGTATTTATAAGAAAGTTTGAGGTTTCAACAATTACAGTCCATGGAAGCTTGGCAGGATTTAATTTATTATCTTAGTTTGAACGAAGGTTTCCAATAATTTATATCAAATACTTCAAGTCACAATAGCCTACACTATTATTATTATCATCAGTGAATTTTACATTGTGGTCCACACCTGATTAGCCTGAAACCAAAAGCATAACATTTGTGAATATTATCAAACAACCACAGTACCACATTATCAAGTTTAAAACACAATAAGACAATCAGAATTCCTGTTTTGTAAAATTTTGAAAGTTCTGGAAAGCAAAGGTTAATTACAAAAATACAAATCTTGATTGTCACTAAATAATCACGAAAATTTAAATTGTTTTTGAAAGAATGTAATCCTAAAAGCATGTAATAATTATGCTTATAATTGAAATTTTACAGATAAAACATCTTTTATGACCACCAGCAAAGGTCAAAGTAGCCTAGGTAGCTGGCGAGTCTTTAAACTAATTGAAACAAACCCATACACTACAATGACAAGCTTTAATCATCACAGAATAGTATGCCTGTTTATTATGCGGGCATCTAATAGACAGTGTTTCTGACTAATTTTTATGAAGCAGGCAATAGAACTTCGGAACAAGTGGGAATTACAAATAATAAAATAAATACCTATTAAATTTAATAAAAAATAATTATAATTTAACGGTTCAATGCCAAATTCACTTGAAATTACATGAACATCTGTACCTAGTTAAATTATACTAACAACCATACATGAATCCTTACTTCACTCAGGTTGAAAATATTATCAAAATCCATACCATAACTTAATAGGCTAATGTTCCAAAAATTCTAGCTTCTTGTAACGCACAGGAAGAATCTGAAGTTGAAGCATGTGCAATTTATTGATTTGTGCTGATTTCTTCATTACACTCTTACCTCGTGGAAGTTGAAATAGTGACGCATGGCAAGCGCATGAATCCTCCCCTGGGTTCCGGCCCCCAGAATAGCGAGCACTTTCTTCTCGCCCACATGTAGATGCTTGGTTGCGACCACTGATGCAGCTGCCGTCCTCCATGCTGTTATCTCTGTTCCCTCCATTATCTTCAAACATATTAAATTATATCCATTACACATACAGATAATCAAAAGTAGTTTTTTTTCTGATAAGTGCAGAGTCAACTTTATTGTTATTATTTAATCAGGCTGTTATTCTCTTGATTAGTTTCGAATTGTGGAATCTTATAGCTCCTAGACCTATATTTTCTTTGCTGCTCATTGATCTGCTTCGGAGGTATACTGGATATCGATTTTAGTGCTGCATTTCTAATATATTTTTATTTAGATATTGATTTATTTGAGTGAGATAGTGATTCTTCAACAAATAATAAAATTAATAGAATTAGTAGAACTTGGATCTGAACATCAGCAACTTCTGAGGTCAAGAGGAGCCTTATAAATTAATCAAGCCGTTGTCTCCGTGTTCGCGCTGATCGATTAGATAAGTTGAGATTCAAGTGTTTGCACTCCCATTGGAAGGGTGACCACCATCACTAGTAGCACTGACTCTTCAAAATATCATTAAATAAGTCTCAAAATCGCTTCCTGTTGGTTGGGAACCAACTGTAGCTGTTGGTCCACTCATCTCTAAACATAATTTGTCCCACCCACACCCACAAGTCTAGAGCTCATGTGGCCTATAAGGCAAAAAAGAGGAAAGATCAGCGACTCACAGCAAAAAAGATTTGATTTTCTATTTGGAAACGTTATGCTGTAGTATTGAATTGAATATTGTTTTTCCTCTCATCACGGATGATGCCCGCAGAAGATTATTTTTGACTATACTTGCGGGTGATGGAATGAGCGCGTGGGTGATTGTTGAGTTGAGATCAAACGTCCTTGCTCACCAACAGCATTGAACCACACTCCACATACCAAGGAACACAGAAAAAATCAACAATCCTTCAAACAGACTTGCAATAGGAAAAATAAGTCACTCACCATCTACCACTTGAATCTACAAAGGGGATTGCAATCAAAACTGGAGAGGTTGAGCATGGATCTGAGTCTGTACACCCCTGATATCGTTGTTCTTTCGGAGCATGGACTCAGAGAGGAAGACCTACTACACACCAATATTGCTGGCTACACTCTTATAGCAAACTATTGTCGTAAAACTCTTCTCTGGGGCGGCATTGCCATGTATAAAAGAAGCAACCTTCAACTGAACATGGAGAAAGTAAACTTAGACCAGTCACATGCACCTGCAGAACAGCTTTTTGAAACAGTAGTGGTGAAAGTACGGATGAGGCAGATGAACCTAATCATTATTGGCACCTATCGATCTCCATACCCTAGAACTGAAGATGAATTCCTATCCAGACTTGGAAGTCTACTTCAAAAATACTCTGGAAAGCGCTTCAAGATTGTTGTCCTTGGAGACACCAACATAGACACTCTAAAACCAGAGAGCCAAATCTGTAAGGACCTAGAAAATATCTTGACACAGCATGGCTGCCAAATCTACAGGATGCCTGCCACAAGAATCACTCAAAACTCAACCACTAGCATTGACGGATGTTATCACAATATGGACACAAAAACAATAGAAACTAAAGCATACCCAAACCAAATTTCCGACCATCACACTGTCATCTGCAAAGTAACTAGTACGGTAGAATATGAAAATGCTATATATAAACACACCCGAAACTTCTCCACAGAAAATCTAAATCAACTAAAGACATTGCTTCAGCAAGCTGACTGGACAAGGGTGATAAACTCTCCTCAAGTAGATGACAAATATAATAACTTTCTGAAGATAATGCGGATAAGTATGGATAGTGCAATGCCTCGAGAATTAAAAAAAAATTACTACATCCGAAAAAAATATCTTTTGGGACAATAACACATTGACATTGAGACACAAACTACTCCAAGCAAATAACCAGTACTTGGCAACAGGCTCTCTGGAAGATAAAGAAAAATGCTCTACTTTAAAGAAGGCCTATGACACTGAAGTGAGAGAGAAGAAAGTGCAGCAGATAAGAAGCAGAATTGAAAAGACTAATAATAAACCAAAAATTCTCTGGAAGATTATCAATAATGAAAGAAACAAAAACAAGCTAGGAGTACAGGACAACCTAGTGCTGAACTGGGAAAACAGAAAAATAGTAAACCCCAAGCATATTAGTGATATCTTCAATTCTTTATTCACACAACCGCCACCAAAGTCAAATATGCACGCATTAGATAGTGAGGATGAGATGCTTGATGCTCCATTATTCAGTAATTTCTCCACAATTTCAGAATCAGACATTGACTGCCTTCTTGACAACCTAAAACCAAGTAACTCAGCTGGATATGATGAGATTACAGGAAAAATAATGAAGTATTGCAAGGACGAGTTGAAAAAGCCACTTCTTGACATTGCTAACTCATCTATAAGACAAGCAAAATTTCCAACATACATGAAAGTGGCAAAGATTTATCCTAAACTGAAAAAAGGTGACAAAACTGATCCCAGGAATTACAGACCGATTGCTAATCTGCCTACACCATCAAAAATAATCGAAAGAGCAGCCTATAATCAAATAATATCCCATCTTGAAGACAACAATTTACTTGTGAAACAGCAGCATGGATTCAGAAAGAACCTCGGCACAATGACTGCAATATCAAATTTACACAATGAGATTACAAAAATGTGGGAAGAACATAAAACCCCCTGTGGACTCTTTATTGATCTACAAAAGGCATTTGATACAATAGACTTCAACATACTAAAAAGCAAACTCAAAAAACTAAAAATTGTAGGAAATGCACTTGCCTGGCTAGAAAACTACCTCACAAACCGGCAACAATATGTTGAAGTAGAACATAAAATCAATAGCAATGTAATCAACTATAGATCATCCATACAAGCAGTCACTAAAGGCGTACCACAGGGATCGATACTGGGCCCCCTGCTATTCCTCATTTATATAAACGACTTTTCTAAGGAATTACAACCTGATAAAAAATGCATTTTATTTGCAGATGACACAACAATACTTATGCCCACTAGCAAGGAAATGTCTAAAAATGAAGTAATCGATTCTACATTCAATGAAATTAAAGGAATCTGCAATAAATTAAACCTTACCATCAACACTACAAAAACAGTCTGTATTACATTCACGAATAGAAATCAACAACATGAACCCCTGAATGGAGAAATAATGGAGGCCGACAATACAAAATTCCTCGGAATTCTAGTGGACAAAAATCTCACCTGGCAAAACCACATAGATCACCTGTGTAAAAAACTATCTTCAGCAGTGTATGTGATCCGCAGAATACGCAATATAACAGATGAGAAGACAGCATTTACATCCTACCATGCCCTATTTTCATCTCATCTCAAATACGGCATTGTTGCATGGGGATCGGCAACAATAGCAAACCTCAACAGAGTACTGTGTATACAGAAGAGAGCTATACGCACTATACTGAGAAGAAATATGTTGGATCACTGTAAGGGCTTCTTTGTGCAGTATAATATCCTGACAGTGATCTCACTATATATCATGGAAACAGTACTAGCGGTGGTGAAAACAAACCCCAGGCTGAGACGCGGACAACACACCTACAGCACCCGAACCAGGAATAATATTGATCTTCCCCAACACAGACTCACTAAGACTGCAAAATCACCAGCCTACACTGGGGCTTTCTTCTTCAATCTGCTCCCGCTGCACGTAAAATCAATGGTCAATACTGGGACATTCCCAAGAACACTGAAGATGTACCTGCTGACAAGACCCTATTACTCAGTAGCAGAGTATGTTGGGGAACACACTGCTACACACCTGGACTAACCCGGGGCAACTATGACGACTCCACGGACACACGACCGTCGGGAGGACCTAGGAAGTAAAGTAAAGTAAGTAACATTTTTAAAACGAATGATGTAATAAAATAAATTGGTCATGACATTATAACTTAATTTCCAAGTGACTAAACGAGATCAGTCTTCCCTTCAATATTGGAAAAGTATGTTACCTGAGTTAAATATTCCACTAGAATCAATTTTCAGCATCCGAAAATATTTCTTTACGTTACCCAACGTTTCATCCTCAATAATTCATCCTAAATCGTATATGGATCAGTTACGGTACGTTTCTATTGATATACTTATATAAATGAATTGGATAATTTTAAGAAAAATTACGTTTATTATCATTGATGTCTCACCTCTCATCTTCACCTAGGTACCTATAACTCAATATAATATATTATATTATATAATAAAATATACCAATAAAAATATTTCAGAATATTATTCTGATATTCGCTCATGAGAATATTTTATTTCCTTGCAATACACCACAATTCATTCCATTTTGTTCAGTATTCAAATAAATATGTAAAAATAACAGTTAGTGTCATGCATCAGATCGTTCTATGTGCAAAAATTTCAAGGTGCAATAAAGATAAGCTTATGAGTGCGATACAAGTTCTATAACTCCAACTATTTTTGTAGCAGTTATAACTTAGTCGCTGTTATTTCTTGACGGAATATTTTTTTTCATGGCAAAACACTTTTTATTAGTAGACCAATCAAATCAATAGAATCACCAAAGTTAATTTGAAATAATTATTAGTCAATCATTCATGTGTGGGACACTGTCAAATTAGTTATAATTCAAGCAAAGCTGTGAGTAAACTGAAAACCAATCCTTGAAAACACACCGTAAAATAAAGTTCATTTTCATCTTAAAATTCACTCAACTAACCACTTTCAATTTTCCAGTATCAGAGTCCATGAAAAGTATTGTGCCCATAATGGACGGTAAGCCCTTCTCTTGGTTGTTCTGGAACGATGTGACTATCTTACATCCTAGGGCTGATTCGGACTTGCTAAACGCAGGCATTGCTAGTAAAGCTCTAGAAAACATGGCTAATATTAACAGTGAGAAAATTATACTTTTTAGGGTACATTATATTCGTTACACTATATATAGGGAAGCCTACTGGCTACTATAAAATTGATTAGACCTTTAATGTTCTACAAATATTAATAGCAGGCAGATAGGCCTAAATATATTTTGAGTCTTGATTGTATTAGCATTGTACTAAAAAAGTATGTAACGTACCCAAAAATTTTAAAAATCTGCACTCAGCAATAGTCCTAAATGCTTATTACCAAAAACAAAAACGTTGAATGAACATATCTACTTATTCATAGAATTATCAATGTAGGCTTGGTACTCTATTGAAATAGTTTATTGTCTAGAAAAATGTTATTTGAAGCGCATACAGTACTTTAAAAACAAATGAAAGCCTAAAGTTAAAATATGCATACAGCTATTAGGAAAGGAGACTCTAGTAGCAGGTTACTTATAAATTCTTATCAAAGAAAAGGCAAAATATACATACCCATTTTTAGATGGAATAGGTAAAATGAGACGTGGAGGTTGAAGTACATCTTTTTTCGACAAATCTCGCATTGCTCCTTCAACTGCTGGAATTAAAGTTTCCCATTTCAGTAAGGACTTGACAGTTTCATCTGACAAAAAAAGAGGTTGTTGTGACGACATTTTTGAGGCAATCCAATCTGAATGTAGAAAAATATTATTCCAATAATAAACAATAACAATTCAGTTGATTGAAAAGTTGCTTTACATTCAAACAAACCTCACCCAACGGCTCACCGCAATAAACGCAAATGAAAAATATTAGATAAGACCAAGAGATATTGACGAAAAGAGGTTAGTTCAATTAAAGTTTAAAGTTTTGAGCTATGCGCCGAAACAAAACACCTGTTGAGTTGTCAGCTGATATATTGCTTCAAACAGCTGTTTGCAGTTCAGTGTAATTTGGCGCGAAATCACCATGAGGATAACTTAACCTTAAAAACATTATGCTCTGCTTATCTGTTTCTGTATAATTTCAGTTTTCTCTTATTTTTCTTCAGTTTCATAATTTATTATATTTCCGATTATTAACTATTTCCGAGCGTGTCGTGTTATTAATTAATACCATTCTTGTGACCCTAAATTCAATACCGTATCAATTATAAATCGTTTAGCAATGTCAAACGATAAAGAAATTGCATTTAAACCGGTAAGTTTGTTATGACTAACTTTAACATTAGTTCTAATTTTTAACAAAACTCAACAATTTGGGCAGCCTACATGAGTCATGAGTTTACTGGGAGAAAACATTAATAGTTCTAGTGAAAAATATCTCATGTCATTAATAGATTATTGAATGTTAAAAATATAGCCTAGGTACCCTACTAGGTCACTATAAAGCCCCATATGTAGTTCGTAACATAATCAGAATATTGATTATGAGAACGATCAATACTAGAAAAATGTAGAAGAACTACAACAGTTCTGAATAGATTAAATTGACAGTTTCAATATTACTAGTATGTTTCCAAGGTGCATTGAGTGCAATAATTGCATGCAATATTAATCCAGCTGTCAGCTGATTGATTTTTATCAAACAAACATAGCTAGTTCCCACTGATGATTAGAGCCATGGGGGTTTCTTTGTTCGACGATTTCTTTCCATTGCTTTTATCAGTAAACTTTTTTCAACATACCTTATACCTTCTTCTTCATCCGTTACCCACACTTGTAGGATTGATGGCGTCTAAATCCAAATTCAATATGATCAAAGACCAGTAGTGTTCCCCGGATAGATCGTGTCAACATTTAAAAACTCAATTTACTTAGATGGCGGCGTCACAGACCAGCAAACCAGCAAAGTCATCATCAAAAAATATTTTAAACATTAGAAGCTCCTCCCAATGAGCCACCTTGATAGGGTGTTCCTGAATGCAGTAGGTGAGCGCACTTTCATTGAGGGTGGCAGGCAGTTTAAAATCCTCTTGCCAGCACTGGAAATTAATCCTTGACCCTAGACAAACGACGGCGTGGCACAAACTTGATCCTCCCTCGAATATTGTGAGTGTGCACTTCCCCTCTTCTTGAAAACGTAGACAGGTGTTTTTTGACATGAAGTAGTGATGCTAATATGTACAGTCCGTACACATTATGACTGCCCAACCGTTGGAATATGGTCTGG
Source organism: Nilaparvata lugens (assembly GCF_014356525.2). Lineage (NCBI taxonomy): Eukaryota > Metazoa > Arthropoda > Insecta > Hemiptera > Delphacidae > Nilaparvata > Nilaparvata lugens. The sequence continues at coordinate 38,166,091 of NC_052505.1, read as the reverse complement.
CAATGAACATCAAACTTGCTGAACGTCATCACACGAAGTGCTTTCTTTTGGAGTAGGAGAATGTCCTTTGCATGAGCCGAATGTCTCCACACCAATTTTCCATACTGGATGTGACGGTTGATCACCACGTGAAACAGGATCAGCAGTCGTTGGGCACTCAGAAGTCCTCTGATTTTATGAAGTGAATATATATCACTCATGACAGCTTTTTGCAGACTCCAACAATGGGAGGCTCGCAAGACAATTTGGTGTCTACTCTGAATCCAAGAAAAGTGACAGGAGCTGCACTAACATCTGCTGATGTGGCCAAAGTAAGTTACACATTATCTCCTGAGTCCTGAGTCTTTTAACTTCAGCTTATTTGCACAGAACCAACTCTTGGTTCTTTGAAAAGCTTATGGGCCCTCTGCTTGGCTGCCTGGGGCCCCTTGCCCTGTCACATGATGTTGGTGTCGTACGCAAAAAGCAGGCTGGCGCACCCTGGGGACGTCATACAGCTCTCGATGCCTAGTGTTGTGTTGTGGTGATGCACATCAGTCCGAGTCAACAAATTTTGTTTATTTTTCTTGACGTAGGCATTCATAAGGCAGAGAAGGAGGAAGTGGCTGATTACTGTTAGTGTACCCAGTCTAACAAAAATGGGCCAGAAATGAGCATGATTTTCACTTGCAGTAATGATCCTGGCAGCCCGTTTTTGCAGCTTCAGTATGTCCACAACCGTGGCTAAATATCCCCACATGATTAGACCGTAGGAGATATGACAATGGAAAAGTGCATGGTACACCATGACCAGATATGCCTCCGTCACATATTCCCTCAATTCGGGACAGTCTATTGGTCACTTGCTGGATGTGGCTGGCCCAGCTGACTTTTGAATTCAGTATAAAGCCCAGTAGCTTCACAGGCTCCTGATCATGAGGCAGACTTCGCGAAAAACTGCAGATGATTTTTTTTGTCTTGCTCTCATTTAGTTAGAAACGATACACATACGTTACCGGTATCATTTGAACCATTTTATACACATCACATTATTTGGTCAACAATATTGACAGAAAGTCAATAAAAATTAAATAGTAGTAATTAATCATACAGCTGACTGTAATTCGGGTATTATCTTTTAAGCTGCGTTTACACCAAAGTTATTAACAAGATGTTGATAACTCAATCCTTATAAATTCTATTAGATTGAATGGACCTTGACAAACACATATGTTCATCATGTGTATGATAAGTTATGTTCAATCTAATAGAATCTATAAGGATTAAGTTATAAACATTTTGTTAATAACTTTGGTGTAAACGCAGCTTAAGACTGTCAAGACTTTCAAGTTACCAAACGACGTTAGCCATAAATTTGTATTCGTTTACATAATAATCATTATATTACAAGTAGCGATTTTGAAATTTCTTTTACGAAATCAAGTACGATTACGTGATTGATTTTTTGAACTTGATTTTTGAAATCAAGAACGATTTCAAAATCAGTACAGTTCATGAGCGAGCTCTTCAGCCCGGGGGCTCACTATAGTCTGTTCATCGATAGGAGAGACAACATCATACGTTTGCACTTCTGTAAGTATGAGAGTAATGTCTCATATCAACTTATTTATACTTATTTTGTAAGTACAATCGCAATTACTCATATTGGATGTCAACTGATATGAAACACCACCTACAAAGGCACTCTGGTCTCTGTATTTCAATATTCAGGTTGGGAATTGACTTTTGTTAGCTGTGTTTCCTGTTTGACCGTCTGAAATTATTTCAATACTCATTGCTGACCTTCAGGTTGGGGCTGCAGCTTGTTTGTATGATTTCTGATGTTTCAAATGTTATGTATTGATGGTGTAGAAGCACCATTAGGTTTTTCATACTGACAGGATGTTCTGAAAATCATGCTCCATCTCTTGTGATGTGATATTGTGAGCATTCTTTGTATCTCAAAGCTTTCCTCATTACTTCTGGACATAGAGAGAAGAATGCATTCATGTACCCAGTGATTAGTGATGTAAAATTCCCGGGAATTAAAGATCGAGGAAACATTCCCAGGGAATTTAAGGGAAATATTCCCAGGGAATTTAAGGGAAATATTCCCAACAATCATAAATTCCCGGGAATTTATGGGAACTTAAGGAAATTTATGATTTCTATCACAAAAATGAACGAAACAGACGTTTTTGTTACACAAGGTCTCAATTACTTGTTATACAACAGATTTATGTAATAAATATAAGGATGAATAACTTATAAATTGTAGTAAGTTCAAAGAAAACAGTCATTTGAAGTTCATAGACTGGAAGGAGAAATGAGCACTCAATAAATCATTCAATTGCACCACTATTATCATGCTACTTTCATGTTTTACAAGTTGAATAAGATTTTTTTACTCACTAATAAATGCCTGTGAATTAGTTAAACAAAGTCATCAAAGTATTGAGTATCATTGCATGATTTTATTAAATTTATCCGCACAAAAATAATTGACCCCCTAAATAAATATTAGAGTAGAATATAAATCCAAAAATTAGAAATTATAATATACAGCAAAATAGGCTAATCTTAAACAAGGAGCATACTCGAGTTTAATTCAATATTGAAAAGAAAATAATTCCACAGCTCACAACCTTTCAACAGTCATTGAGGCTCACTTAACTTGTAATAAGATACTAGTCCAGGCAACGAATGCTCAAAAAGATATAGAGGGAAAAGTTTCGAACCCAATTTTTGACCTCGCAGTCCTTTTAAGGATAGTGAGAAGGTATGAAAAGTCCTCACTCCTACCACACTCAACACTAAAACTGCTATAAAAATTTATGGAAAGCATAAAATGATGAAATAATACATTAAATTTAAGAGAATTGAATTGTAAAGCATTCACTGTCTTTTAAATACTCCTATAGTCCAGTCAATGAAAGATTATAGGGGGAAAATTTTAGAACACAATTTTTGACCCCATTAGCTCTTCTTTTAAGGATAGTAAGGGAGTAATCATATTAAAAGTCCTCACTCCTACACCCTGTGTAAAAAAATTACATTTTTGCGCTGCATTATTGTTGAGTAATAAGCCAAAAGTGTAAAAAATTTGAAGAATAACTGTCTTTTCAAAGATTTTACACTTTTAAAAGTGAATATCTCAAAAACTAAAAAAGATCACAAAACTCTACTGTACAAAACTTGTAGGAAATTTATCCAGCTTCATGTCACTCAGCCATGTCACTGGAATGCATTGTTACCCAGTTACATGCGTGTCAGCCATAAATGGAAAAATGCAACTTTTAAACTACTCTTAAGCTCAAGGAGTAGGGATGAGGACTTTTGATATGTTCACCTTCTAACTAGTTCAAACAAAGCTGCGATGTCAAATATGTGTTCCAAACATTCCCTCCCAATTTCCCTGACAATTGATCTATTGTTGTTAAACTGAAGATTTCACACTCAACACTATAACGGCTGCAACAATCGTTGGGAGATGCGTAAAATAATGAGACCATAGATGAAATTAAAGAGAATATAATGCTCTATGAGTCCATGATTAGCACGGATTTTTTCAATGAATCGTTGAAAAGTTATAAGGTCAAAAAGGTGAAAAAATCTGAGCCGGAAGGGGTTTTCTTCAAAATGTGATACCTTAGAGAGCTCATACCTAGAAAACTATGAGAGAAATGGAAACATGTTGGAAATTAAACTTGTAGGATAATTTGTGAGCTTTCACAAACAGGATAGAATAGCTTTCACAAATAGAATATTATATAAACTTCATTATTATGATTGTGTTCGACAAAAATTTCCGAAAGGCGCATATTGTTAGTGATGTATGCAAAAAACAAAATATGGCACTTCCAAACCACCCCCACCACCTTAGCACAGGGTTGTTATGTTTACCCCCTTACTACCTTGAAAGAGCTACGGGGTCAAAAATTGTGTTCCAACATTTTCCCTCTATAATCTTCCATTGACTGGACTGTACGAGTACTTAAAAGACAGTGAGTGAGTGAGCAAAAACAGGCTCAAAGAATGATGATTTATTGATTATATCAATGTAAAATGTGGCTGAGCTTGATCAATATCAAATAGAATGATGATTTATTGATTATGTTGATGTAAAATATGAGTGGGATTGATCAATTTCACTCATTTTTAAAAAAAATTATAAATTCCCTTAAATTCCCAAAATGTCTTGGCCTCGGAAATATTCATGGAAATATTGATAAATCATAAGTTCCTTCCCACTGGGAATATTCCCGATCCACATCACTACCAGTGATTAATTAATCTAATGTGAGTTCAAGCTGTGTGGTGCTACAGATATGACTAGTTAATCTTGCTCAAATTTCAAAAGAGTGCTGGAATCCGCCCCTCTTTCACTGATCTTCTATAAGCCTAGCTACTGTAGTGTGACTGCCAGACTGCCTCTGATATTCTTTGCATCCTGCTGGATGTGGAAAACAACTGAATATAATGTTCTAAAATCATGAGGTCAATGACTTCAAATGTACTATCCCATAATTTTATATAGGATAATTTTTATTTGTGAGAAATGTGTAGGCGTACAAGGAAATACACAAGGTAGTTCCTTTTGTTGGAAAATTGCAGAAGACCAATCCATGTGTGAGCCTGGTGACTGAACTTGTTTTTAGGATTTTTGCTACTAACCGTTCTCACTAGGTGATGTCCATTTTAACTGTGATCTATAAACTTTTTGAGACTTGTTTTAAATTCTTCTTCGATTAGTTTGCTGCTTTGACTAACCAATTTCTGTGTGCTTAAAGGGAATAAATATAATCAAGGCAATTTACAAAGTGTACATGCGTCCAAATACTTGTTTATAACCACGATTTTGACAGCTTAACGAGCTCAACATTCATCCACTAAGTTGATCCTAATTTTATATATTTCTCAAAATATAAAAGGTGCTCCTTTTTATTAATCAATGACATTGTCTGCCAATGAAAATTCTTCATCATATTTTCAGGAAACCATAAAACACATACTGAAGAAAACATTTACGGAACCAAAAACGAAGATATCAGATGATGCAGTACGTGTGTTGGCTGAGGTACTTCGCCTTTATACCATTGAAGCTGCCCTCAGGTCAGGCGTACAAGCAAGTCGCGAAGCATCATCAACTGTTTCCATCAATCACATAGAAAAAATTTTACCTCAACTGGTAAGAAAAAGCATTGTTTTTAATACAATTTAGCTTATTCAATGGTCCCATTTCACTGTCGTCACATCACTCGTCAATCTTCAAAATTTTCAAATAATTATTCCTGGACCAAAAATCAAGTGACGAAGCAGTGTGTGATTACATAATCTTAACTTTTGGGAGAGAAATAGTGCATGCTCAGCCTAGTTTTTTGTCCAATGTCATAATAAATTACCGTATATATTCTATAATATACAGGGTGTTTACGAACTCACTACCAATACTCTAGGGCATTGTTCCTGGGTGAAAAACATATCTAAATATCATATTTGAATTGTCCGGAAGTCTTCAGTTACTCACACAGCGGCCATTTTGCTTTTTTCGCCTATTTTTTCTAAATAATGGTTAAACATACGAAATTGAAACATTACACAATCATTTATAACAACTTGACAAAGCTACAAAAAATTATTATAATTTTCCAAATTCATAAAACAAGATGGCGGCCAGTTAAAATTTTGTTTCTTAAATAACTCAGAAACCGATGGTTTTACAAAAAGTTACAAGAATAACTTTTTTATTAAAATTAATTGTCTATAGAGTGGTACCTGATTTTCTAAGATTGGACCATTATTAACAGAGATATGACAGTCTTAGTGATAGGTGACCACTGAAAGTTTGTTGCAGTGCAAACCAAGGCATGCTGATAGAGTCGCCTCAATGATGCAATAATCTCTAATTGCATTGCATGTTAATAGTAAGCGATTTTAGGTCATTTCAAACAATAAAATAACGTTACATAACCCTCTAAAGGTGGACCACCAACCACTAAAACTGCCATATCTCAGTTAATATCGGTCCAATCTTGAAAAATCTGGTACCACTTAAATAGGCAATTAAATGTAGGTACTAAAAAACGTTATTCTTGTAATTTGTTTGTAAAACCATCGGTTTCTGAGTTATTTGAGAAACAACATTTCAAATGGCCGCCGTCTTGTTTTATGAATTTGAAAAATTATCATAATTATTTTGTAACTTTGTCAAATTGTTATAAATGATTGTGCAAAGTTTCAATTTCGTAAGTTTAGCCATTATTTAGAAACAAAAGTCAAAAAAGCAAAATGGCCGCTGTATGAGTAAATGAAGACTTCCGGACAATTTAAATATGATATTTAGATATGTTTTTCACCGAGGAACAATGCCCTAGAGTATTGGTAGGCAGTTCGTAAACACTCTGTATATTATGATTACAGTGCTTTATACAATAAATATGCTCTTTCTCTTGAACTATTTTAAATTTATTTTCTTCTTGTTACACACTTTTTCCTTTTTACTCGATTTAGTCCTGGAATGCATTGCTTATTTTCCGCAACCCCAACAAAATTAACTTTGAGAAGCCACAACCTAAAATCTTCGGATGACCCTGCGATTTAGTGCGATATTGTGTTTCTTTTCAGATTTTTAAATTAATTTTTGTCTCATGGTACGCGGCTTTAAAATAATGTGGAAAATTGCAATTCTTTGTTTATGGTAATATGGGTTGAAGTACACTCAGTGTTTAAAATTTTGATCCTCGAGGTATCCTCATTCGCGTCTCTCCACTAGGAAATACTAAAATTAAGTGCATCTAACGGGTGATTATGTTATAACAAGATCTTATAAACCTGTATCATGGTGAGAAATCTCAATGAAGAAATCTCAATTTGAGGACAGTGAAGAAACTCAATGTGAGGAGGATGATTGTTAGCTAAAAATTATGTTTTTTAAAATACAAGGAGCATTGTTATCAGATGTAGCCTACCTGGAAATATAGCTACCATATATGATTCAATGAAACTTTTAAAGAAATGTTTAATTTTTATGAAATTTATGAAAATTGATTGTTTTATCATGAAATTTTTTACTCGTTTTTGAAAAATTGTAACACAGTACTCATTCAAGATAGAGCCCTGAATGATTTCATTATATTCGAAATTTTATAATCTAAAAAAGGCGGGAGTGAATTTTTCTGTCCGATAACTGGATTTGGCGGAAATAGGCGAGAACTGGGAAATAACCCGAAAATACGAGGTTTTTGGGGTAACCTGTATTTAGCACAAGGAAATTTTGCATGAAAGAGTTGGTTCTGGTCATCTCTTATGTATCCAAACAATATATTTGAAAAATCATGACTTTATAACTACAATATATATTGCAAGCACACCCTTTTTCTCGTGTCTATATTGAGTGGGCTAGCCAATGTTATTTCCCACCAGCTACACAGAACCATCAGAAAAACTTTACTTATAGAAAAGTTACAAATATGAAAACTACCTACTCCTAAATAGCAAATACGCTTCAAACCCAGCAACAACATCAGATTCATCAAAATAACAATAGATACACACTTTCAAGGTTTTGTAGAATAATTTCATAATAAGTTAGATCATACTTCTTAGTTGATTGTGTGTTTCAGTTCATTCCATCTATATAATACAATTTCTATCATAAACATTGATAAAATCTTCATAATATAGGCATTTGTTAAGCACCCTCAATAAAAGTTTTCGATCCTTCAGATCTTCTAGACCTCTAAACAATAAAAACATTCTTATTCTACGATTCAGTAAAAATGTTATTTTCAATAATTATTATTGTAAAGTCCTGATCTACAAGCTACGTCTCTTGTGTTCTCTTATCAAATAGTGAATAATACAGCGCAGGCAAGTAATTATTTCAGTTTTTGCCGTCAACCATTTATTAGCTATTAGGTACTTTCAATACTTTAGTCTTGTATGCTTGAAAGTACTCTTATCGCATTATTATGCTACTGTTGCTTTTCAAATCAATTATGTAATATTTTGTACCTTTATTTTATCATGCAGTAGAGCAGTAGATAGTAAAATATTTAAAGCTGAGCAAAGTATGAGTTCACACAAATTCAAATTAATGTTAACATCTAAATGAATAGCATATATACATTTGAATCTTCTTGTTAAAGAAGATTATTAAAAAATATAGAAAATTAATAATTAATATTATTTAATTATAAAAATTGTTCAATTTCATGCTTTTTTTGTTTCAGATCTTGGACCTTTAAAATCTATTAATTTATTCGGAAACTGTTTATCTTTTTCTCCAATAATGTCGTTAAAATTTATTGAATTTGTTGAATTTGATTTTGTAAACCCGTACTCTTAATAAAATAATAGTCATTCTAATTCAATAGTTAAATGTGTTCTATATTTTCCTGAAATTCTAAATTATCATCTTCATCAAAATTGCTGATCAGAATGAAGATAGCTGACCAAGTTAAGGACTTCAAACAGGAAAATGGCTTCAGACTAAAAACCGAAAAATGTCTACTCCAGAATAATCAACAAAATTTATGTGTTCAGTAACCTATAATTCTTATGATTTTTGTACACCTAGTAAGTAATAAACCTTTCAGTGAATGTCAATCATTTTGCTGAAGAATATATACCTGTAGAAAACTTTGCTCAACACGCAATATACTCGTACGAACTACATAACTTGATAACTATGTTGCTATCACAGGAAAACTGGACAAAATTGATTCTGTCATCATGATACAATCACTTGTCCCATTTACTGTATTCTCGTGTGACACAAGTACAAGACATTTGATAAAATGTGATTACTAGTTCCCATTTTAGAAAGCTTTTCCGTTCTTCCCTCTCAGTATAGTTTGCAAAGTTTATAAGAACCGTATCCCGTTTTCTACTTGAATAACGATCAAACTCAAGTCAACGTTTTGCTGCTCGTATCTTCAAGCATCAATGATTGCATGTAAGTTATAATCATTCTGCAACTATATCAATTGCAATTTTTCATTAAAAAATATGGTGTTAATTGATTTTTCTGTCATGAATATTTTAGAATTGATATAGTAAACGTATAAGTAGCTACGGTACGGTAGCTTCAATAGCTACGGTACTCTAAACGACGTTGGAACTCTATACAGTATTTTGTCTAAAAATGACACATTTTCTTACTATTAATTTAGGCCTACCCAAATTGTAAATCTGGCTATTGTTCTCAAATATAGTTTACTTTCTCTGTTTGATTTATTGCTATTATGGGAGCGCTTCCTCAACAAGGAACAACATGAACGATTTTTTTCCTAATTCTAATGTTTCATACTCTTACTTGTGAAATGATAATTTCTATCATAAAATTAAATTATCATTTTCCAATTTTGTTCTATTTTTGCTGTTTTGATAACATATTACTGTATTATATATAAAATGTTAATTTCCAACTTTCAGGATGGCTAATGTTGATCCTGTAGTCTTCACAATCAATGGAAAAGTACATAAAAGTAAGTCATGACTACTTAATTATTATGAAAACAGCTTATGTAATAATGCAATCTACTTTACTGAATGAAGATGAATATACTTTATTAGATGATCCATTCAGAAAATGAAAGTATTAGAATAGATACAGTATTAAATAGAGACATATATAATCAAAAGTGAATTTTTACTGGTCAAGCACTGTAGGTTTACCTACATATTGTGTAAGTTTCCTTTCGACTTGAAGTAGCGATATTCTATGACACGGAATTACAATAAAATAAAACTCATTAAGGTGAAATAAAAAGATGTTGTCAATTCCACAAAATGTATTTGAGTCCAAACTAGTTTCGATGCACTTGGCATCATCATCAGTGGTAGACTGAGGAAGCAGGAAATTGTATAGGGGGAGGAAATTCTGGCTGGTCAGTTCAGGTGTGGCAACCCAAAACTTGACATCATCTTTTTATTTCACCTTAATATGGAGAAATTCCACAACATCTCTGTGCAAAGTGTTAATTCTGTTAAAATAGAACTCTATGACAGAGGAACAATTTATCGATTTTTCGAATCAAACACCCACTTAAACAAAATACAATATGTTTCTTCGATTCAGTTTCTTATCCATCTAGATTGAAACATTCCTCCTGTGCATGTTTTTATAATGAAAATTGGACTCTATTTGAAGTGAAATACTCTTTGAAACATTATAGGCATAACTATAAAAATTCGGAAAAGGAACTGTTTTGGACTGTCCCAATACTTGTTTGTTCCCCAATTATTATTTCTATGATTTGTATATTATCAAATGAATAAATATGAGAAGCAAATACAAGTTCTTTATATCTTTATGTTGAAGTTTCAAAGTTAAAGAATCAAAAGTTAATTTTAATTGTTAAAGATTCAAAATTTGTTCAGCAATTTTTGGTTAATCAAAACCTCTATCTCAAAATATGTTTTTTCCAAGGTTATGAAAAAATTGCAGACATACCGTCTATCTCTATATCTGTTCATTAACATCAATTGATTTCTCCTGATATAATTTATTTTTTCAAGTTCAACCAGCATTCCTCAAATGCATACATTTGAAGCTCCTATCATCAATCAGTGAAAATATATGTTGTTTTATTCATAAATCCAATTTTAGTTTCAGGTGATGTCGCTATAGAAACTTCTCTGAACACTTACATAAGAGACTATGCCAGGCTCAAAGCAACCAAATTCATGTGCTTGGAAGGTGGATGTGGAAGTTGTATTGTCACAGCGAGAATCGAAAATCCTTCGACCAAAAAAGCAACAGCATATGCTGTCAACTCGGTAAGTAAAATTCAAAAGCATCCATAGATATCTGAGAAAAAATAATGATCAATAATTGTTTATCAAGATAAAATTCAGTTCATTCTATAAAACTGGCTCTTCATGAAATGTTTTCAAAGAATATTTTTTTAACATTGTTGTTGTACACTGTGTTTCCACGTAAATATTAAAAATAAACCTTTCACTTTTCGATGAGGAATGCATTTTTCTCCTAAGGAGGAGCTTCAACAGCCTGACACCAGGGGCGCTTGCTTTTCAAGGGTTGGATTGTGTTGCCAAAATGTGTAGGAAGATTGCATTTGATTTTGTCGTTGATTAGATTAGATTTTTCTGAGGTGTTTAAAAATGTCATGTTTTTTGAGTATGTTACGTCTCTGACATTTTTGGAGAATGTTTAATATTTCGATATTATTTTCAGAAACATGTTTGTGTAACGTGTTAGAATCAAATCAATCCCGTAATCAAGTCAAACTAATTAATTTATTCATTGAATGCGATATCAGGAGAGATGAAAAGTATATATTCAGCTAAAACTTGTTATATCCTATAAGTTTGTTAATACATAGCCTAAACCAAATCATGCAGATTTAAATTTGCATTACAGATTTCCTCGTATAAAAAATCAAACAAAGTAAATTCATGTGTAGAGGGTGATAAGAATAATCATATATATATATAGAAATAGAAAAATTATAAATATAAAAATTGATCAGAATACTATGAATACTACTGACTATGAATATATAGGCCTATTGGTTTAGGTGAATTGAGTTGAATTGAGCGAAACCATGAATATAATGTTAAGAGAGTGATTGGTTCAAGTAGAGTTTTATCAAGTTGGAAAATATTACTTCCCAGAATTGCTAATGACAAGTTTTCATTGACAACTAAGTTTATTTATTTATTCATTTATTTTTTCATAACATGGAAGCATACAGGGTTTTTTCTCAAAAATTGCTTCCATAACAAAATAATTACAATAGTTCATAAAATAATCATACCATTAATATGGTACGGAGCATTGTTCAATATAATGTTTCTCTGGTGGCTGATCTTCATTACACTGCACTTTCCCACATTCACATTCAATCCATTAGCCAAGCACCACCCACACAGACCATCCACATCACTCTGCAAGAGCTCACAATAACAACATTGCTTATTCTTATAAAAATATTTACATCATCAGCGTACATTAGAACATTAGAGTGAGTTATGACATTGGGCAAATCATTAATAAATAACAAAAAAAGCAATTGTCCCAAATTAGATCCCTGAGGAACCCCAGAAGTATTCACAAAATAGTGTGATCGGTAATTCAGCATCTGTACATACTACTTTCTTACCCAACAAGGTAAGTCTCGAAAAAGGAGAGTAGGGACATGCTAAAACCACATAAGGATAGTTTTTCATCAATATGCAATGATTCACTGAGTCGAATGCCTTTGACAGGTCAGTGTAAACCACATCAACCCTACCACCAACATCTAAAACCGACGTGACTCTCGAAGTAAATTCAACCAAGCTAGTGGTGATTGATCTACCTTTAACAAATCCATGTTGAAACTCACTTATTCCATTCCGAATATGACTAAATATTCAATTGTATAGAATTATTTCAAATACTTTGGCAAATAGGACGATTATTGACAAGATTTCTATTCCCAGTCTTAAAGATTGGAACAATTCTGGTACCGTAACCTTCTACTTATCAGGAAAATATTTTATTCAAGGGAGAGTTTGAAAAGGAATATCAAAGTTTCAGCAAGTAGAGCAGCCCCAAGTCACTAATTTCCGGAAATCTTTTATGCTCCATCCATTTGCAATTGGCACCCAAGGATATAGTCACTATATCAAGTTCCTGGCCACCCAATATTTTATCATATTTCTAATAAAGACTTTCTGTCTTTGCTCTGTATTGTTGTTAATTCCTGATCTTGTGTTTTAGTCTTCTTGAATCTGGAAAACCGTCCAAGAAAGATGTTGAACAAGCTTTTGGGGGCAATATCTGCCGATGCACGGGATATCGTCCAATTTTAGATGCATTCACTTCTCTAGCATCTGACGCGCCCAAGATTTGCAGTCGTGCTGTTTGTGACATAGAGGTTTGTATGAATATATACAAGGAAATACCGTAACTAATATAAGTTCCATAAATAGAAATTTTGTAAATTTTAAAAAGTAAATGTTGTAACTTCCTGGAAAGTAATTGATGTAACTTCTAAGACAGTAAATTTAAAGTTAATCTACGTAAATAAAAGTAAATTATCTAGAAATGTATTTACACTTATGGAATACTCATCTTAAACAACTATTATAGAGATAAAGTTATGATGAGCTCTATGAAAATGCAAATATGTATGAGTAGATTGATTACTTAAGATTCACTCAAAAGAATTGTCATGAACAATTTTTTTTCGTCAATAATCATAATTTTTATCGTTTTCATATTGAAAAAAAAAACAAATTTTATTTATTTATTCATTTATTTATTTCAAGGACATTGTAAAGCATTGTGAAGGCGAAGACAATGCTAGTTGTGAAGGGGCAAGCTATTCGTCATCTCCCGGTACTGACGATTCTCTCGAAAAAAACAATTATGAGAAGTACATCATTGAAGAAAACGTTGAGGTGAAAGAAAAATCCGATAATGATGAAGAAGAGGAAGAAGACTATGAAAGCAACTTTGAAAGTTATTTTGTTGAATTGGCGTTAGCGCCACAAAATCTCACAATGAAGGACAAAAGCGGAAAGGAGTTTTATTATGTCAAGACAAAAAAGGAAATTTTTGAACTTCTTGACATGGTCGGCAGCAAAAAATACGAGCTGCTATCTGGTGGCACCGCTAAAGGTAAATATATATGGAATAATACCGATTTTTTATTATGTATCACCTTACGATAATATATTATAGAACTGAGGTCTAGAGTAGGAATAATACTGATTCTTACTTTCGTATTTCCACATCATGTAGAATAGGAAGATGCAGTTTGATAAATCCTCAAAATGAAAATACTTATCCAATAGATCAGCTACTTTATTCATAACCTCCCTACTTCCACTTTTCTTTGTCACTCAATCAAATTATCTCTCAGAACTTAGTACCTATAGTTTGTAAGTAGGTATTTACAGAATCTTATGCAGTGCCCGGTTATTCACTGATGTAATGACTCCAATGAGGCTACTTCTAATCATTTCTGTCAGCTATTTCTTTGAACTTTGATGTTTTGCCTTTTTCAACATGTTTCTAATTTTTCGCTTTTCCATAATACTTTTTTCAGGAGTTTACAAGAATGACTTCAAACCCCAAGTCTATATTGACATAACAAAAGTCACAGAGCTGAGAAAAATATCAGTTAGTGGTGTCATAGAATTGGGAGCCAATGTAACTTTGACGGAAACTTTAAATTTCTTTTTATCCATTTCTAAACAAAGACCGGCTGAATTTGGCTACACCAGTGTTCTAGCTGATCATATAAAGCAAATTGCATCTGTGCCTGTGAGAAATGTAAGTACCTAATTAAATAAAAATTAGTTATAATCTTCTCACCATAGTTAACGCGTCCTTGTCTCAAATGTAATAACTTACAAACATTTACAGATGCAATCAAATATATTTAAATAATCAAATTTATTCAAATGCTAATTAATATATAATTATTATTCAACGAAAATCCTAAATAAATGCTGCAAATCACCCCGAAGACTTCTGCTACTGCAGACATTGACAACAGGGTTAACAGCTAGATGGAAATTCGATGAGAACTACTATCCAAAAATTAGTTGCCGGGCTGGCAACATCAATGATGTTATTATTATTATTATTATGATAGTTCAGAATGAAACTCTCATTAAATGTAATAATTCATTTTTTATGGACTAAGTGAAACTTGTCCAGTCGAGTTTATAAAGAGTACGGTACTATTTTGTCGATTTCAATAACCTTTCTATTTTATATTAAAGATTTCGTAACAATATACTTGAACTATAAAAGCGACTTCTATATAAATATTCATATAATTCCTTTTTGCAGGTAGGATCAATTGCTGGAAATTTGAGTATTAAACATAGACATCAAGAGTTCCGATCTGATGTATTCTTGATACTTGAAACTGTGGGTGCACAATTGAGAATAGGTTAGTAAGACGTTTTGAAATCAGAAAATTCAGTATTTTCATCAAGTGATTGCGATCTTGCTTATGGCATCCAACCGTGGTTAAATTGTTCACTGTCAATCATTCTGTTCAGATTACAAAAACGTAATTACGTATCTTATGTCGTAAACTGCCTCTCACACCATATAGGGATTTGTTTAATAGCATGAGGCTTCTAACCGTGCCATCATTGTATGTCTTGACATGTTTGATTAGCAGTAAAGAACACATTTCTGAGTATGAGGTGAATAATTTTGATGTACATTGATATAAGACAATAGAGATAATTTTATAATTGGAGAATGTCAGTACCCAGATTTCTGTATTTCACAGAACTGGCAATACATGTCTGTGAAACTGTCCAATGCTTTGCCTAGAAATTAAAGATATATGGAGAGTAGAAAGTACAAAAACTTCGAAAATGATGTAGACTACTTATTAGGGAACGCCTGCATTCAGTTAGACTTTTTTCTAATCATCCATTTCAAGACTCATTATATTCGAATAAGACTGTAGTGTCGTCAAAAATAATTAAAAAAAGGACTTTTTTCCAATCAGATCACAGTAATAATAATTTGTTTTTTGACTTTGTTATTACAAATATGATGGTTTTTGACAATGATCTGTTTTGATTTTGATTGCTTTGAAATAATTTTTTAACTCTGTTCTCACTCTCAGATTTCAAAACGGGCTCAGAATGCAATTTCATATGTGAATGCTGGCTTTCTGTTCCAATTGAACCGTGAAAGCAAATTCAGGGTTATAGGGAAACCTAATATTGTGTATGGAGGTATAAGCAGATCTTTTGTGAGTATGGTATCTAAAAAAGTATTTTATTGGTAAAATATTATGTACCGGTCAATTTTTGGGTTAGATTTGATGTGTGAGATGAAATAAACTTATAACAATTCTGTACTGAGCTAAATAACTACAATTGACACCAATTGTAGCTAAAATTCAGCATTCATTAAGGCGTCACATATTTTCTGTATCTACCAATCTTAAATTGAGACATAGTTTGTATAAATAATTTATAATTAAATTATATAAATTTATATCTTGCTGGGTGATTTATAACATTCAATTTGGATTTTCGTTTAATAATAATTATTAATTCATTAGCATTTGAGTAAATGCAATATCTCATTAATTTCCATCTGTAGACTGGCTGGTCTTCGTATAAAATGAGTGCTGCTATCCAGAGATTGTCAGTTTGGTGTAAGGGTAAGCATTCATGATCGGCAATTTGGAGGTAACGGGTTCGATTTCCGGACTGACAAATTATTTTTGAATAGTAGCGCTCATCGAATTTCCATCTAGCTGTTTACCCTGCTGTCAATATTTGCAGTTGCAGAAGTTTTCGGGGTGATTTACAGCATTTAATTCGGATTTTCGTTTAATAATAATTATATAAATATAGCTACATAAATTTATAAGGTTAATTTTTTCCAAAATATTTTTTTTGTTGCAAAAATGAAATTGAGATATTTGAAGATTTTTGATCTCGACTCAACACCTATGACTTATTTTGTTTAATCTGCTGGAACTAGAGCTATAAAGATTATGTTGTTTATTCTACAGATCCATGCCTCAAATACCGAGAAATTTCTTATTGGCAAGAACTTGCTGGACAATAAAACGTTGCAAGGTGCGTTGGCTGTACTTAGCAACGAAGTAAATCCAGCTGTTGATGAATTGGATGCCAGTACTTCGTACAGAAAAGGACTTGCTGTCAGTCTATTCTATAAGGTATGTCACTCCACTTACTTACTCCTTGGTGCTACAGCCCATCTAGGGCCTTGACCTCCTTCAAAATGCCTCTCCATTCTTCTCTGTCAGCAGCTTTCCTTCTCCATCCCCTGGTCCTCAAGTCTTGTTCCACATCCTCCAGCCAGCTCTTGCGTGGACGTCCTAGTAGCCTCCGTCCCCCTGTGTTCTCCCTGAAAATCTTCTTTACTGCTCTATTGTCATTTATTTTTTCAACGTGACCTGACCGGCTCATTCTTCTGAGTTTTATTTCATCTACATTTTGTGGTTTCCAGTAGAGGTCACGTAATTCCTGGTTGGTCCTTATTTTCCAATCTCCATTGATGAAGACGGGTCCATAAATCCTTCTCAGGATTTGCCGCTTCCAAATAGCCAGATCTTCATATTTCGTTGTAAGAACCCAGGGCTCTGCTCCATACAAAACAACTGGCTTGATTATTGTTTCGTAGATCTAGATTTTCAACTTCTTTGATAACGCTCTGGATCTGAGATCCAGGCATGCCTTTTGCTCACGGCAAAATAGCACTTATTTCTTGCAGCTACCTTCGCTTTCATGTCAACCTCGACGTTGTTATCTTCGGGGATTACAGAGCCAAGGTATTAAAACTCAGATACCCTTTCAAAGAAAAAGTTCTGTATTTTCAGTTCTCTGTCACCTACTCGTCGGGTATTTTATTTATTTATTTTTTATTGTAAGTCCTATTTGCGTAGATCCTTCATGGAGTTGAGAAAATGCAGTCTCCAGAGACTGTCTGTATCGTGCAATCAAGACTACATCAGTCAGAGTTTTAGCAGCAACATTCAGATTATCATAATTCATTTAATAGAATCAACAGTTGCCTAAGAATCAAGTTTGCATCTGAATAATCACATTTTCTCGAATTTCGAGTTTATTTTCAAGTTTAGGTGAAAATGTTACTGGAAATAATGAATGAGATTTTCAAGCTCAATCTTTTCCACTTGAAATTTTTCGTTTAAATTGTATCTGAAGCCTTATAATTTGAAATCTGAATCTGAAATCAAACTTTGCATAGATTGGAGCTCCTGAAATTTTTACAGATATGGGAATTGTTTGAGCCGTTTTTGAGAAAATCGCTAAAATCCCTGTTTTTGAAATCATTTTCGCCTCTTTAGCCGCAATGAATTACATTTGATAGAAATTGTTCGTGTTGGATCCTTATAGTGTAAGGACCTTAAGTTCCAAATTCAAGTCATTCCCTTAATATTGTAAAAGTGGTTTTTGGGTATTGGTCTGTATGTGTGTGTGTGTGTGTGTGTATGTATGAGTGTATGTATGTCTGTGCACACGATATCTCATCTCCCAATTATTGGACTCAGGGGACCTTGAAACGTATAGAAATTGGTGTACCTTAATTTTTTTGAACAGGAATACTTTCCTTATATATGGTAATAGGGCAAGAAAAGTAAATATGGCTTTAAGCAATATTTTATATTTTTAGTATGCTTTTTTATTCTGATTTCCTTACCTATATTCAGTTGCAACACCAACATTTCTGTTGCAGTTTGTGCTGAGCCTTGTGCCAAGTGGGTCGTCTGTCTACAGCAGCGGAGGAACTCTTCTAGAACGTCCACTCTCGTCTGGAAGTGTCAAGTTCGAATCCAATGACAAGTTATCACCTGTAACCAAACCAATTCCAAAACTTGAAATCGAGCTGCAATGTTCAGGTACCGGTAGTTCTTTTCCATTCGTAACTATACTTTCTCAACTATTCTAAATTAGGCTATAAATACTTTTATAGGCTAGTAGCTAGTTTTGAACTTTACTTTCTAAAGGTGGCAACTAATGACAGGACAAGTGTGTTGAACATGTGTATATACACATGTCGTCATACATTTTTCTATCATCACAGCAACAGGCTTCGAACAAAATTTTGCGAGTTCTTCAACCCAGGGGGTCACTAGTTAATTTTTATTGGTTTTTTATGTTAGAAGCTGCTTTCAAACAGCTTCTTTTTGTTCGAAGCCTCTTGCTAAAGACACAACATGCATGACGATCATGTGTGTACACACATGATGAACACACTTTCGTAATCTTTGGTTTATGTAAACAAATCTGTATACCGGATATAGTAAGACTTAATTCAAATGTAGCTAGATTAGGCTACATTCTATTCTAGGTACATTGCTTGATTGTATCAAAGGTCAACTTCCCTTTGCCTTGTGAATGACACAGTTGCACTTTTCCAATGTTGACCCTGTTTGATTGAGATTGTTTCTTCTGCACCAAGAATACAGATGATCCAAATCACTCTGAAGCAAGTGACAATCCGCCTCTGACTTAATCACCCATCAGCTTAAAGTAGGCAAGACGATTAATTAATTGACTGAATACCACCAAAAGAAACAAATCGACTTCGGCCAGACCTGAAGGAATAGATGAATCGGGTGCTAATAATGAGAATCCAAAGAATGACAATTTATTGAGAAGAACTGTGCGACTTGAAGTATCGAAGGTTTTTGATAAATCTCTGTGAACAGTATCAACTCACAAACCCGTATCTAGACAAGCCGATACCTCACTGCAAAGCTGTAAAAGATTAGTATCTCCCTGGAAAAATATCCTTGTTGGTTATCAACAATTAATAGATTGACATTACTAAATATGTACATTTTACATTACAAATATTATATACATTTTTCTAAAACTACTTACCGTATAAATGTGAGTTCACTCAGTGATTTTTAATGATAAAGTTTATATTATTTCAAGTGTTTATTTTCCCAGATTGTAAATTAATGATTATAGCTAAAAAAAACGCAGTATAAATTAATTGAATGATACCTACAAAATAGTTTTCGTTTTTCTAATGAAAAAAAAACAGTTAATGTACAACTTGTTATTAGAATCCCTTTATTTCCAAGTTGTTTTTTCAATGTGTTTTATTATTCTTATAGGTGAGCTGGAATATGTAAACGACATGCCGAACATTGAGGGCCAACGTTACTGTGCATTTGTCTTATCGACGGTGGCAAATGCTAAACTAAAATCAATTGATGCTTCCCAAATACTTGTAAGTAGGAGACTTTTTCAGTTAGCCAAATGCTCTCGACTCTATCCATCATTTTGATACTGAAATGTTGAATTCTTTTATCTATTCAGATTACACTATTAATACAGGATGTAATACTTATTTACTTCGCCTCCCCCCCCCTCACCGGCCAGAATCCTGAATCCGCGCCAGGAGATGAGGACGCTTGAGAGAATCTTACGGTTGGGGATAATATAGGCTAATGTAGAATTTCTAATTCTATGTGAAGAACAGATTGACAAAATGCCAACCATCAGCATCCCTGCCCAATTTCTTAATTACAAACCAGCAGGCAAGAGATGTTAGGAGAAATGAAAAGGTTATCTCAAAAATTATTAGGCTAAGCATGAATTTGAAGAAGGCTATTTGTTGAACTAGGTTATTAAGTCAATATTCACACTTAACATTTTGAGTAGAATATGTACTTTATTAACTCACTAATAGTAGATTTATTATTTATTTTGTGAATTTAAAGTTTGTTTCATGTTTTTACGAAAGTTTTACTATCAATCTATCCAAATTCAAAATTGTTTGTTTTATTCTTATCTATATTCTCAGATTGTGATTTGGTGTAGAAAATTGAAATGGACATAACCTATGTATTATATTTGGACAATTTGAAACTAAATTAGAAAATTTACAAAGTCTTGGGCAATAGCCTGGTTTTTCTTTTCCAATCATTGTATTGTTTGTGCTAACCTAATAATATGAAATACAAATACAGTGCGATCTACTACTGTGTACAAAAAAATCACACGTCATTGCGAACGATTACACACAGACAGATTAGTTTAGATGGCCAACGCCCTAAGGCCGGTTTCACATTGCAACCAGTGATACCACATTAACTATAAATCAATTTACAATTATTATACTCAACACTATTATAAAGACAAACTATTTTGACCATATCCATGCCCAATCAAATGTGGGAGCCATGTCAGATATTTCACATAATTCATTTTTATTGTTTGCAAAATATCTAGAGTAGAAAAGGATCAATTAGCTGATCTCATGAGAAAAAATATTATCCGGCAAGAAATTAATCGACATAATCAACTTAATATTATTATGTCATTGCTATGTGCTACACATGAAATATTTTGTCAACAATGTTATTTGAATACAGCAAGCAACCAGGTTGAAAATTATTGCATCAATGGTGTTTCTGAAATTAATCCTGGCGAAGCCATATGATATTCAAATTTATTTGTGTGAACAGTTAACTTTATTTTTTCTCAGAAACAACCTGGCGTCTATGCATTCTACACTGCCAAAGATATTCCTGGGAAGAATACTTACCAGTTACCTCTGGTCAATTCAACTCAGTACGAACAGGTGAGCTCAGCGTAAGCTATAAACAAAGACCTTTTAAAGAGATGCATCTTTAAGGTATTTGGCTATAAACATATTTTTCAAGTAGAAGGCTTAAAAATCATTCACTCATCACCTAATAATTAGAGGTATTCATTACTACTACTACTACTACTATACTACTACTACTACTACTACTTCTTCTTCTTCTTCTTTTCTTCTTCTTCTTCTTCTTCTTCTTCTTCTTCTTCTTCCTCCTCCTCTTCCTTTTTCCTGTTCTTCTTCCTCCGACCTCCTCCTTCTTCTTCCTCTTCATGTGCCTTTCCGTTTCAGACGTTGGCTACCATGGTGGCTAGCTTCACCCTATCCACAGCTGCACGGAACCATTCCACGGTGTTCAAAGAGAACTTTTCCAGCTCAAATTTTTCAGTCATAAAATTCTTCTGCCGAACCCCTCTCCTTCCCATTATTTCCATATATGCCCTGTTGGAGATCATAACGGTGTGGGTTTATCATAATATGCCCCAAGTACTAGTGATGATTAATTGAGAACTCTTTTTATCTAATTCGAACTTGTTGGCATGTTTGTGTGTGGAGTATAGACAATTATTATCTGAAATATTCAACTTCATGAAGTAATTGATAATTTGATGAATTGGATTTTTTATATCTGAAGTAAGGTAAGACTTGAATTGACAAATTTGATTACACAAATCCAACTACTATATATAGTGAGCCCCCCGGGCTAGATAACTCGCTCTCAATCGAAATTCAAGACAAAATATTCGAGTTACAACCCCACGAACGGTTTTCGTGAAATTTGCAATCAAACATTTAAAATGGCCGTCATTTTGAAAATTTACATCGAAATTTGTTTATCTTATTTCTCAAAGTTGAGTCTTTATAACATAATATTCATGCCAAATTTCAGATCAATACAACATTTCGTTCTTGAGATAAAAATGAGTGAAAAAACAAAATGGCAGCTATAAGGATAACCGCTGAGATTTGGACACTTAAAATACGACATTTGTAGACTCCTATCATCCAGGAACAATACCCTAAAATGTTCGACACTACTTCTGAAACACTCTGTATATGATTTGAAATATTTGAGTTTTACTTGGAGTGCATTCTATTAATGATGTATCCTACTTTCAGCTGCTGGCAGATGGTAAAGTAGAGTACGCTGGCCAGCCAGTAGGCCTAGTAGTTGCTGAGACTATGCGCCTTGCAGAACATGCTGCTAATCAAGTCAAAGTAGAGTACAGTGATGTGAAACCGCCCATTCTGTCCGTCAAAGAAATCCTCAACAAAGGGCCCAAGGGCAATATCATTCCTCAAGGAGAAATACCAGCGACTGCTAAAAAAAGTACATACCGTATCCATATCATCATGCAATATTTCTTTACTAAAATTTGCATACCATAATCTCCTTGTAGTGATTTTTTGAAAAACTCTGGAGTCTGAATGCTCTTTTTGAAATGAGATTACGTAAGCATTAAATGAATATTACTACGCTTCATAATAATAAAACAGATAATTTTCAAAATAATAAAACTGATAATAAACAGCAGCGCTATTAAGAGTGCTTACAATACTTATAAGAGAAGTATGTTTTGGTATAAGATAACATGAGCATACATGAAGATTACTAAATTTCATGATAATAAAACAAATAATTTTGATAATTATAAAACAGGTAAGATATTATATTTGAGTTTGTCAATAACTATTATAATAATAAGAATGCAGTAGCGAGTTGATGCATAATATCTTCCCCAACAAATACATGGGCCTGTACTTATACAGTGATCTACTTTTGTTTTAACACTAAATAAGCAGAATCTAATATTGTATACTAGCCAATAGCTCTTGAAAAAAATTGATATTGGAATTGGAAACTTGAAAAACGGTGATTTTGGGTGTATATTTAGCATAATTTTGAAATGTTCTCACCAGAAAATGTCTATACCCCAGCTGAATTTGGGTTTGAGATTTCTAGCTCTGCTTATTAATGAGTTTATTTTTGAAAGAATAAGACGTTGATGTTGTCAATACCACTTCAATATCCAAATTGTACAATGTGCTATTTCTTTGGCGCTGGGCATCCCAGATAACAGGTGAATTTTCAATACCACTTTAAGTGGTACCACTTTAAAGTGGTATTGACAACATCAACGTCTTATTCTTTCAATTATGGAGAAATACCTCAACATCTCATACCATAAAAGAGTTTATTTTTGCCAAGATGTTATCATACACATAATATTATTACCTTATATCAAATTATTTCCAGATGATGTTAAACACGTTGTAAAAGGAGAAGTTGAATTGGCAAAACAGTACCATTTTCCAATAGAGCCACAGACGAGCTTCTGTGTGCCCACGAATGGTGGACAATGTATGACCGTATATTCAAGTACACAATGGCCCCAAATTGTACAATGTGCTATTTCTTTGGCGCTGGGCATCCCAGATAACAGGTGAATTTTACTTTAGGAAGATTATTAACTTTGAAACTTTTAGCTTCGTTAAATGAGAACCATCAATATCAATTCTACTTATAAAGAATGCTGGTTCAATGAGAAGCATCAATGTCAATGCTACTCATGAAGAATGCTGAGTTTTCTGACAATATAAATTGAATTTCAATGTACAATTCTCTACGAAAATTAATATTGGGCTATGATGATCCGAGCAATACAAAGCGCTGCAATTTCAACTTTCTTGTTTGAATCTTGCGCATTTTGGCTCACGAAGATGTTTGCATTAGCTTGTTCAAGAAAATTTACAAAGTGTTCACATCTATTCAGTTTATAAATTAATCAATATGAATATACAGTGAGCAAGAATGTGCATCTGAAATCCATCCCCAACAATAACAGGACATCCACCATTTTCCTTTATGTACAAGAGGTCCTTTCAAACCAAGGCTAGGTTTGACTTACTTAGTGTTTAATTATGTAAACTTAGTGTTGTTTATGTATTATGTAAGATTATTGACCTGACTTGTCTTATACTCCACTAGCAGGTCACCCGTGCTTTACTAAGGGAATGAAAAGATAACTCCCGCAATAAAATTTTGTTTCTAAAGCATTAAGATATTATCTATATTCCCCAAAATAGATCTAATTAGAGCAGCATTGCTCAATCGAATTATTATTCAATGAATGTATTTTGAATAAGCTATTCCACTTAGTGCTAATCTTTTAAAATGACAGAATTCAATTCTTGATTAGAAACCATCCTCAACTTACTGCCAAACTGACAAAATTAGACTATTAATCAATTTTTTGCCAATATTAACCGTAAAAACTGTTCCGAAAAGGTTCTCTCTATAGATTATAGTTCTTTCAACTTATGTTATGGACATTCCAATGATTTATATTATTCATGCCCCATAAATGAAATTTTAACATTAATTCTGGAAAATCCAAGGAGTATTGAAATTTGGGCTACGAGGTGCTCAAGATTGATATTTTTAGGATCTATTTGCAAAATTTGGAGATCTAAATCATTCCCGTTTTTCCGGTATGCAATTCACAAGTTGACATGTTTTGATGCGAAACAATCGAACAAACACAACCCTACTCTCTCTTATTATATAGAAAATAACTAGAGTCCTTAGGACGTAATCTATAAAAAAAGATAAAAAATTAGTTAAACGAAATTGTCGCAAACTAATTAGTGTAAACCACTAAACCACACCATTTTTATTTTATTTTCCTAGCTTCTTAACTTTCAGTGTAAACATTTTTGCACAGGAAATAGTGTTGATAAGTGAAAAGTGGACCCAACCCCAATTTAAAAGATTTTAATTTGGGAAAAGTGCTTGTAGCCTACAGTTGAATGAATTATTTTTGCTTTTGTGGTGCAGCGTTTATGTGAAAGTGAGAGCAGTTGGAGGAGGATATGGGTTCAAGTTCAGTCGTGCCAACCTGTCAGCGACGGCGTGTGCTGTGGCAGCCTACCTGCAGCAGAAGCCAATGCGAATGGTCATGACCATCGAATCTATGATGAAGGCTATCGGAAAACGATTCCCCTTATTGCTGCAATATGAGGTCAGCCTACCAAATCGTGCTCGATATACTTTCACTCAACACATATGCATATACAGAGTGTCCCACCAAGGTTATAACAGCCTTTGATCATAGACTCTTCACAACATTTTTGACAAAAAATATTCAGTACGGTAATTTTTTTCCTATCGATCTTAGTTTTTGAAATATATAGATTTTTCGATATTTTCAGAATATGCCTACTTCCTGTCTTTACTCAATACTCAAATACTCAATAACTCGAAAACTACTGGTCGAATTTCAAGGGTATTGTTGGAAAAAAGAGAAAAACATTTCAAACAAGATTAATGTAATTTTATCCCGTTTAGGATCACCACTTGTTGCTTGCTGTTTGTGAATTTCCTCATTTTGAAGGTGTTCATTCCAGATATTAGCAGTTTTGAACACTTTATCATGTAACTTACCTTTTCTAATTTATACTCATTCGAAAGCTTATGAAATCAAGTTTTTGAAATCACTATAATTACCCGGAGAAAAATCGAGAAAAAACTGTTTGAAATTTTACTTTGAATTTGAAGTATAGCATTTTTTCAAGTTTAAGCTCTAATAAAAAACTACAAAATATCTAACAACAGATGAAATTACATTAATCCTGTTTGAAATGCTTTTCTCTTTCTAACAATTCCCTTGAAATTGGAATTCAACCAGTAGTTTTCGAGTTATTGAGTATTTAATGACCGGAAGTAGGCATATTCTGAAAATATCGAAACATCCATATATCTCGTAAACTGAAGTCGATAGGAGAAAAGTTTACTGAGCATTTTTTGTCAGAAATGGTCAACGGCTGTTACAAAACCTTGGTGGGATACCCTGTATAATGCACTTTACAATACTGTATTATACAAAATTTTTGTAGAAAATGAAGAAATACAATGTTAAGTGTTGTCGGTAAAGGAAATAAGAATTCCTTCGTTCACTTTAACCCACCTTCATGTATATTTGTGATATTTTGAAAAGTTGAGTTCCCTATTAGTCTAGTGTGTCAGCACACTTTATTACAACCGTCATACTTGCCACTTTTTTCCAAAAATGGTTTTTAATAAATAAATGAATTCATCTTTCATTTAAAGGTTGGCTCAGGGAAGCGAGAAATCTAGAGTCGGTAGTTGTTCGCAATTTTGAACAATTGATGTGAAAGCATTGTCATCTAGTAATTATAGGTCGTTGAAGTTGTGTGGAATGTGCAATAGCAATGAGAGCATTTTATGAAAATTGTGTTATTAATGCCACACAGAGGCATTACCGCAGCATTACGACATTTGAAGTCATGAATGCCTTTATCCCTGTGGGGTATATTGAAGGTAATGTGAATGCACACTTTCGATAAAAAATGAACTGGAGGAAAGCGTTTAAAAAAGGAATCACTACCATTCCGCAAGATTTGCTACACTATCATGCCAGTTTCCATAACAGGCATACCATGCTGAGAACGCCGTATGCGAAAACATTTATTTTATTTATGTCAACTTCAATAGTGAAAAGGTAGGCCTATTATCTGTCGACATTTCAACTGGAGGAACATTCATGGCAAAATTAATTATTATCATTCTATTAGTAATCAACTAGTTTATTAATTCATTAGTGGAAATGATATTTCAAAATCTCTCATTTCCCTGTGCCATCCTGTATTATAATATCATTTTTGTCTTAATTAATAAATTTCAATGATTGCAGGCTGGCGTGGATAATGATGGTTTGATCCAGTACATGAATATCTCGTTCTATGAGGATGTAGGCATAACTATCAATGATGCCAATTGTTTGGCTGTTTTAGTCTACTTGCCTGGATCTTACGACCCATCAACGTGGAGTCGTAAAGGATTTGCTGTGAAAACTAATTCAGCTTCTAACTGTTACTGTCGAGCACCAGGTACGTTTACAATCTCTCCCTCTAACTTCTGCTCTTACAAAACTCGCTCATCTCTTAATTCTAACAAGACAACTTTGCAGATTTGAGATTTCTTATGAGAAATAACAGTCATCTAACTTGAGGTTGGGGTCTTTAACAAAACGGAACTGGATAAGCTATTGGATTAAATTCAGAATTTAAGACATCATACTGGATTAAGTTGACTTTTCCTGAGCTGCTAAGTTTTTGAACATGCGGGCCTTGTTCGTATAGTATCCAAGAATTTTTGTGTGAAGGGAAATATTTTCTATTAGGAATCAGAAAATATAATGTTGTTTCGATTTTAAATTTCTATGAAATTATCAAAATTTTCAATTAGAGATAACGTAATTAAGTATGATGATTGTAAAGTCGAATTTTGATTATGACTTCTTGATTAATCAGATTGCTTAAAAACAAACATCAATAAAGTAAGCACTCCAGTATAAATAAAAATAGAAATCCATAGATTCGGCTATATGATGCCATTGAATGGCAGTCATCCCACCATTCAATGGCATCATATAGGAGAAACATGTTGTGACTAAACAATTAAAAAAAGGGTACTTAGATTTATATTTTCATTTATATTCAAGAGTAGCCCTAATGGAAAAAAGACAATAAGCACTCCAGAGTTGTCTCTCGTGGCATACTTCACTAATCATGCAACTATAATTATGATCAGGAGTCTTTCATCATCGAGGAACATAATAGATGTACCTCGGCATGAACTACATTGCATCACGTAGGAAGAGAATCTTGAAAAAATTCATCAGCATCAGTAAATTTTTGGAGACAAAGGGTCATCTTTGTATATTATTTTTCTCCTCCGATAAACTCTGCTAAATTGATGCTTTTCAGCAAATTTCGAATGCTTGAAATATGGTGATACTGCTTCTCTTGTAACATCACTCATTGAAACCAATTATTTGATATTACAAATGCAATGAATGCGTTTGAGGGTTTTTTATTTGTGCTCTATTCAATTTGATAGGCTCTACTGAAGCAACAGCATCCATTGAAACTATAATGGAGCATATATCCAGAGTGGTGAAGAAAGATCCTTTGTCTGTTCGTTTGAAAAATATAATCAATCCAATTGCTGCTGATCTATTGAACACTTTGAAAGTGTCTTCAGACTACGACAAAAGAAAGGAGGCCATTGAAAAATTCAATTCCGTGAGTAACCTTATAATGAATAGCTTATAAAATTATTAGCTCTCGTTCTATATACTCATCAATATTTGCAATTATTCATTAACTATATTTCTGCAGTTTATGTTGATCCGATTTTGTTTAATTCACTCATATCAAGATATTCGTTTAATATTTCTGAAATTCACCACATTTGATTCCTTTTTTAGTGCAGTCTACATTTCGCCTTGCACTAATATTTGTAAAGTATAAAATATTGTATCTAATCTTATTACTATAGTGTGGTCCACGTTATAATGGCAGTGAATAAAGATAGAAGAATAGCGATACCGATTCTCTGCATTAATTAATTATATTTCTACACTGTCAAAAACATAATTGTCATCGTTGTGGACCTAGAAAAGGATAGTATCACCGGCTTTGTCAAATGATAGACAAGGATAGCAAAACTAAAGTTGATGAAATACTGTCATTATAACGTGGACCTCACTATAGCGCAATCTCATGTAGGCATTATGAACTGAAGTCTTGCTGCAATTGTGGTTGAGATAATGGATAAGGCTAATTGGTAATTATGTATGATTAATCACATTTCAATTTTCATTTCTTTTGTTTTAACAATTATTCTACATTGTGTATTTCTGGGAATTAATTTCAAATTTCAGTACATTTTGGAGAGTTTCAAAAATAAGTTACCAATCTAGATTATTCATAAATGTTTATTCACAATGTTTAAATACAGATCTGTATCTAGTGTTACTGTATTCCAGAGGAAAAGAACGTTTTACTCGAATAGTTTTTTAGTGCAACCTATAGTGCAATAGTAATATTGATGTTCATATTCATTTATTCACAAAAAATATTTACAATACAATGTAGATAAACAAAATTAAGTCATGGGATACACCCAAAACGGCTCACATTAAAATAAATAATTAATTAAATACAGTTCAAGCTTGGTAACGAAAATCAAATTACATCATATCAACTTTAGCATACATTTCTTTTTAAATTTCGGTAAAGAATCGCTATTTATGTCACAATTTTCAAATATATATTCTTCTTAGCTCTAAACTATCAAATTTACAAATTTCTCTCAATAACATTGTGGAATAATCTCTAGCACAACTCACATCATTGACTTCATAATAAACATAACTTAAAAAATAGTTTTGAACTTTTTCAATCTTAGATACATATTTTTTAGTCGTAGGAAGCCAAATAGTACTATAATATTCAAGTTTACTCCTATTTTCAATATTTAAGAATAATTCATTCTCAATACACAATTATCTAGATAGTCTAAATCAGTTTGCAAAAGTAAATTATCTTCTTAAGATTTAATTTCCTTGAAAATCTTCAAATCATCTGCATATAATAACACTTCAGATTTGAAGAGGTTAGCGACGTCATTGATAAAAATAGTGAATAGCAATGAACCTAATTTTAAACCTTGGGGTACACCTGATTTTGCAATGAATTTTTTTGAAGAAAAAATACCTAAGACTGTATTGTCTAAATAGGAACTAAAAACTTGACAGTACCATTTGAACATCCAAACTCATATATAAGTTTGAAGGGACGGATTCAAGGATCCACAGATAGGTTCAAAGAACTCCACACGTCAACCGGAGCTTATTGCGTGTCCGAACTACGTTAGTTGGGCAAACCAATACCCGTGTCCTTTACAAGATCCAGGAGTTCTTCCCTATACTAACATCCATTCATCACCTGGTTGCTTGCAGCCAAAACACAGCCCTTCTCCTTGCCCCTAGTCTCTCGCAATCCTGTGCGATATGCTTGGCAGTCTCTTCAGACTGATTGGTCCTCGTGACCTATGTGAGTTTCACTCCTGGCTATCTTTGTAGGTCCTTCCGCTGAGGAAGGGGTCGCCAAATTGCCTCTTGGGCGCCCGGCCACCCTTGACTCAACCTCTTGACCCACATTTGTGCCTGGAGCTCCACCCATCTCTGATCTCTTGGGGTTTTTCTTTTTGCTCCTGCAGAACTTTGCAGGGTCAAAAGCCTCACCTCTCCCAAGAAGTTTTGCCTGAATGGCTGCCCTTCTTTGAGCAGTGGCAAGGTTTGGTCTCTCCACCTGCAAACTCGTGACCTATGTGTGTTCCACTCTTGGTCTTTTTTTGTAGGTCCTTCCTCTGAAGGAGGGGTCGCCAAATCGCCTCTAGGGCACCCGGCGACTGGCCACTCTCGACTCAGCCTCTTGACTCAAATTTGGGCCTGGAGTTTCACTCATCTCTGGTCTCTTGGGTTTTATCTTTTTGCCCCTCCAAAACTTTGCAGGGCCAAAAGTCTCATATCTCCCAAGAAGTTTTGCCTGAATAGCCGCCCTACTTTGAGTAATGGTGAGGTTTGGTCTCCACCCGCAAACTGCTCAGTAGCTCTATTGCATCCTCAGGCATTCCTGCAGATTCTTGCTTTTCTGGGCTTCTGAGAAGCTCATCCTCCAGTTGGGATGGTGTGATCGAGCTTACGTCATCCATGTCGTGGTCAGTAAAACCCTTCTCAATGTTGATAGCCTCTGGATAAGAGTGCAACGGAATAAGCATCCAGGTACACTAAACCCATGATTTTCCCTCTTTGGATAGGAAGGGGCTGTCAGATTTTTTCGGGTCCAGTGAAGGCAGCCATTTTTACATTATACCGCTAGTGCCAGTTATTGTGCCATTTTCCACTAACTAGCAAACAATTCTGTAAGCACTTGGAACTTGGGGTGCTTTCCTGTAAAACAAGACTAGTTGCAGCTCTGTATGTTCTAAGAATGAGTTTCATGAATCATCCAAACTGATACCTTGGTACAGATGGAAATAAATTGGATTTGTTCAGATGCCAATCAATGAATAATAAATTATTAAATTGTTGTCTAGCTTTTTACCCTATTGTCAATATTTGCAGTAGCAGAAGTCTTCGGGGTGATTTACATAATTTAATTGGGATTTTCGTTTAATAATAATTATTAATGATTGGTTATGGGCCTTGGTTTTGAAACACTCTATTAAATCTCAACTCATCAATTCTAGGAGAACCGATGGAAAAAGAGAGGATTGTCATTGATCACAGCCGGTTACCCTAAGATACCCTTCAATCTTTTGAATGCAGCAATTTCAATTTACGAGCTGGATGGAACTGTTGCAATCAGTCATGGAGGCATAGAAATTGGACAGGGTATCAACACAAAAGTAAGAACATCAACATTTAATGAAATCTCTTCCAACTTGATAATCTATAAGTTAGTATATAAGTTACAAAATACGACAGAGTCATTGTCAATATTATAGAACCGTTCCATAATTAAATAAAAGCATGAGTATGTTGTCAAATTCTACACGGCTAGAATTAGAAGCCTACACAATTAGAAGTCTAACTGTGTAGAATTTGAAAACATATGTGTGTTTTTATTTAAATTTAAGTTACAGTTTTAAAATTACGTAATATTGGTATGCATATTTTTATATACTGTCAAGCAGTTACTATCACTATTATCAAATCTGTTTAAGATCAGTAGACTGTAGAGTTTCTAAATAAACTAAAATTAAACTTAAGAATGATTTGTATTGAGAAGTAAACAATGATTAGTTCGTAGGAAAGTCTTCCAGCATTCTGAGCATCCGCTCGCTACTCTACTGAACACAACAATTCTGCTGCGAGGTGTGCTGCTTAGCCTACAATACAGTCTCAACATGCGGTACTGCCCGCCAAAAATTATCAAATCTTTGATTTGATAGTGTGGTACCTTCCCTTTTCAACATTTCATACAAGTCATTTACTCTTCTTGAAGCTTCCTACAAAATTAGTCACAGTGTCAATTAAAATATTGGCGCAGTCCCCTCTTTGAGCCAAATATATATGAAGTACAGCTAAAAATTATGTTTTGGAAAAATCTCTTGCTAATTCTACAGCTCTTGTAGTAAAACAAATGAAACAAGTGAAATATGCATATGCCTTGATATTGATCTTGCTGCGATGAGAGTTCGTTGGGAATATAGGCCCAGCATAGTTCGCGCATGTGTTCGAAAATGGTCTAGCTGGTCGAACCCTCACCCTCAGTGACGGCAACTCACCCATCAAGTGATTTTGAGCTTCCCTTTTGAATCTAAAGAAACGAATACACTAATCTAATGAATTAGGCTTCGAACAATTTTCCTGGCTGTTGGAATCTAGTAGTTACACCGAAGTGAGCCAATCAATAATTGTGAGCCAGCATGCAATAGTCGTTGTAGTTCATTGTCAATAATCAAGCAAATTGAATGATGTTCAGGTGGAAGAATAATTTGATGTTTTGACCTAAAACTGTAGGTCCATTCATCTCTTATTATCATCCGCCTCATTACCCACGCACAAGCCTAGGGTTCATATAGGCATCACCCTCAGAAAAAAATCAAAATGATTTGCTTCTAACATTTGTTTCTAAAAATTCTGTTTTTAACGACTTAATGGGCATTTTCTGAATAATTATCCTTTTCGTCTTCTGCCAGTTGTTGAAGACAAATCTTGTTGCAAGATATAGAGCTGCTGAAGTGCCTATGTTAATGTGATTAATTTATAGGTACTCCTGAACTGGTTCTGATGTTGATTTTCTTCATAGTATTCTTAGCAGTCAAAGGAACTAGGATGAAATTCAATTATTCGGTAAATTATGCTCCTGTCTGCAATAAGTTTCAAGTTTCAAGTTTTATTGTTTACATCAGCAATACAACAAAAACAAAACATCTCATCATACCTATAACTAGCAATTTAAAGATACTAGGTACTTCTGATAATTTGACACTATATCATAATGTATCAATAATACATTAGAAATTAACTTCAAACTTATAAGTACGTAACTCATATCAACATTTTGGAATGATGTACTGATGATGGAAATTAACCTTAACATGTTATGTGAGAACCGATGCAAACAAAAATACTATTTATAAAAGAGCTTCCGCAAAGCCCTTGTCCGTGAATAGGAGTTTTAATAATGGGACATATAAAAAGATAAGACACATACACACACGCATTCACACAGTCATCAAAATTCGACAATTGACACATCAGAGCATTCCCCTTATTACATATATCTCAGTGACTTCATATCTATAAACTTCATGTGAACAGTAGGGAGGAAGCCACCACCCATAAATCGACCATTTGGTATTTTAAGGCAGAAAAGAGAATATAAGGCAGAAGAAAGAAGAAGAAAAATGTTTAGGTTTTATGACAATTTATCTACTTAGCTTACCACTAAGTAGATAGTGGTGAAGAAGTTTTCAATTTCCAAAGGTGAATGAAGCCATAGCCAAAACTTCGTTTTTAAGGTTGAATTGTTTGCAAATTTTCAGTTTCCTTATTTCCTCAGGAAGGATATTATAAAATTTTGGTCCCAGAAAAATGAAACATCTTTGAAAGGTGGTACAGTTGGGTTTGGGAAGTCTCACCAGCATTCGTGTAGTTTGCCGTGTAACCAAACTGTCTTGTCCAATATTTCCCATCAAATATCTATCCTCACTCATTTTATAAAACAGGGATAGAACTTTCAACACATACATATATCTAAAAGGAAGAATCCCTAATGATTTAAACATAGGGAAAGTATGAGCCCTTCTACTAGCACCATAAATTACCCTAATGGCAGATTTTTGTAAAACTATGAGATTTAAAAAATCAATCACTCCCTCTATTCAGACCGACGATTACTTAATGGTAACGGACCCAGTATGATTGCTTACCACATGAATATGTGGAGCAGTCACTGGTAGAAACGTTTGTCACTCTCCCCTTTGGGGCCGCAGGTGAAGGGTGGTCAAATAAAACCTCCAACAGAATAATAATAATTCAATAGTTAAACTCAAATAGAACGCTAAGTTAGCAGCATGTGTTGACTCTCTTGTTTAAACGGACGATTGGATTCTTGGAGCAAACAAGAGAGAGAGAGAGAGAGAGAGAGAGAGAGGAAAAGATGAATTTAGAGTATTGAGATGTAAATAAGCACAATCTAAACAACGATTCGTTTATAGGAAAGTCTTTCGGCATACTGAGCATCCGCTCGCTTCTCTACTAAACACAACGATTCTGCCGCTAGGTGTGCTGTATACAATTCAATCTCAACAAAAGCAACCCGCTTATCACTTTGCTAAGAAATTGTTTGTTTTCTTTTGATTACAGGTAGCTCAAGTTGCAGCTTATACATTGGGAATTGATATAAAATTGATCAAAATCTATCCTTCTAATACATTTGTATCTCCTAATAACATTTGGACCGGAAATAGCCAAACATCTCAATCAGTTTGCTCAGTAAGTGGATGATATTTATGAATTATAAAATTAAACTTTCAAAGATTTACAGAATTACAAACTCATTTTCAACATTGGCTACAATCAAATTCCAATTTTTAGATCAGTGCAGCACATAATTATTCATCTATACTCTATACAAAGTGAGGCAGTCAAACAGCAATATTTCAGGTAACAAAATGAAATTCACAAAACATATTTTCAAGTCGTATATTTCAATAAATTGTAAGAACTCTAATGGAAATTTTGGTTATGTACAGAACATTTTTACTTTTTAATATTACTCCTGTAATGTGGTAACGACACACAATAAGCTCCAGTTGACGTGTGGGGTGTTTTGAATCTTTGGATTCCTGAATCCGTCCCTGCATACATAACATGAGGTGGTGACCGTCATTTCGCCCACATTGTCCAAGCCTTACACTAAAATTCTCACTAGCACACCATAACTCTTCTTATATACGTTTTACATACAGCTCTCACATTCTTGGGCATTCTCATAGCTCTTACACTACCACCCCTTGTTACTGTTTTCAAATTTTTAGTCCAATTAAAAATTGATTTTCTGCTTGGAAGGCGCATGAGAGGGAAGATGACAGTTTAGAAAGAACAAGTGGTGTGCACGAATGAAACTTTTGCCTATTTCGAAATATGCTGCGACTACGAAATCGCGCTGTTCAGCAGTCCACCTCTCCAAGGTTACTTACTTCCTAACGTGTAGAACATTCCATTCATTGCTGCTTCCCACACCATGAACCCCCTCCACTAAACACTGTCATTTTTAAATTGAAAGGTTTCACTGCCCCACTTAGTATTAAAGAAGGGATTGGATCAAGCATCTAAATACAAAATAAATGTTAGAAGCATCATCGTGTCTGAACCAATGACCTTGATTTCTGCATAAAGATTTTTAATTTACTGAGAATGATTATAGGCCTATTTCATTTTCATCCATTTATTAATTTGAATTTGAATTATAATATCAATGATTAAATCAAATTCATTCAATTTGTCATACGGTACCTACAAAGTTTACATAAGATAATAGCCTAATCATATATTTTTTGTTTTGTAAATTATTACAGTTGTTTATAATTTTTAAAGCAACATGGAACTATAAATAATAAAACTAAATTCAAAACTGAAATAAATAGAATACTATAATCTATTTTTCAGGCCACTGTCAATTGCTGTAAAATAATATTGGAAAGGCTTGATCCAATAAAATCAAAAATGAAGAATCCTACGTGGCTGGAGCTGATCAAGGCTGCATACAATGCCAATGTCGATTTACATGCTTCCTCCAGGTAATGAAGTCTTTCCAGCAAACTGTATTCTTTGTTAGAATAAATCCTTCAATTACTAGTAAACCTAGATAAATATCAATCCTTCCTCAATCATAATAAAATTGTTGCCTCCCATAAATTCACATTTGCTTGCACTTCTGAGCTGAAATAAGATTTAATAAGCAATTGAAAATGACTTTTCGTTTAGAAATTGATGGTGTTGCCATTTCATTACTTCACGGTCAATTGAAACTTACCCTATTGAACAAGCGTTAGCAAGATTTTGTTATCACATTTTGAATCAAGGCCTAAGTCGTTGTCCGTCTATGGGTCTGTTTGTTTAGCCGTGTCCACACTGAACACGAAAAACATGTTTGTTGAAAAAGCTTGGGCAAATTTTATTATGTTTGACAAAACAAATGTTTGCCCGTGGCCAGTGTGGACGCGTCACCAAACAAAATATTTGTAAGTGGGAAGAACAGGTTCTATGTTTTACAGCTGTCAACTCTGAAAATGTATGGAAAAACAGTGAATTTTGTTTGACAAACAATGATTGTCGAAACTTTTCAAAATGTTTGTCCCTGAGCTCCTCAACAAACATGTTTGCCGAAAATGTATGTCGAACATTTGTTCAGTGTGGACACGGCTATAGTATGTTCTACAATAACTATTAAACAATTTGATCAATCTGATTCAAATTTTGAACACATATTCTTTGTTGGACAACAAAATTAACAACTCCTTCGTCCTTTTTCATAATATTACAAAATGGCATTGAAAGTGCTTGAGAAAAAATGTGTTGTGATTTTATCACTTATTCAGCTAGAATTAATTGCTTGAAATTTCTAAAAAAAATTCCATCAATTTGAAATTTTTTTTGCTATTTGGGAATCATCACACAGACTGTCCTTTATGCGCAGACACAAGATTTCATCTGATTAATATACAAAGATAATATCATTCAATTCACAACTTTTACAATAACTCGCTCTTGTTAAAGTCTGTCTGTCTGTAACATACGCGTAATATTAATAATAGGTACTATGCAGTTGCTGTGACGATATTAGGCTATTATTAATTTAGGGATTTTGATTTTGATTCATTCACCCATAGGCCTTCGGAGTAAACTATTAAGTTCTTTGGATTCACATAGACCTCACAGGGCTGGTGAAAATTATGGAAACAGCTTAATATTTCTTTTCCATAATTCTCACTAACACTATTTTAAAATTATTACAAGTAGCAGATTTCAAAGATCAATACAACAGTTCATGAGCAAGCTCTCCAACCCAGGGGGTCACTAGTATTTATCCATTTTCTACATAAATTACTTACATTGTATTTATACTGTATTGTAATTTTTTTTTCAATAAACTTTAATTTATAAAATTTTCAAGTGGTCATAGGTTCCGTTTTTTAACTTTCATTTTTAAAATGACAGTGATTTTACCACACAAAATCGAATGTGATCAATAATTTTATTCTTCCATTCTGATTGAAATCAGCAAGGAATCTAGAATACATTCTATTCTATATCGTACAATACGGTACAATGTATTCTAGACTCCTTGATGTTCTGAAAATGAAAAAATATTATAAGGTAGAATTGAAAAATCATTTCAATAATTTGAAGAAAAAGATGGAACATGAGCATCCATATTGCAAGTAAATTTATTTGAAGCTTCTTTGTTATTATAAATTTAATCTTATAGATCTTATGGTACTTATGCTTCACTTTCATTTTCTTCAATAACATAGTATTGTAATTATTATTTTTAACTGAAGTTGAATTTAATTATGTGCGTTTTTTCAGTTGGAAGGCACAAGACACGCAAATTTATCCTGTTGAAGGGGTTTGCGTTTCAGAAGTTGAGCTAGACATCCTTACTGGACAGCATTTGGTATGTTATTAATTTTTTCGTTCAATATAATAAAATCCTAATTGCTTTGCTTAGTTCACAAAATCTTTGGAAATTGTAGATTGTCAGCTTTCTGTATCTTCTTGCGCATTAGGCTAACTGCACAATGATTCATTTCTTCACTGGTATGGAACAGATATCCTCTCCTATGTCTTTTGGTAGGGACAACAGTTTCATCTCAGAGCCTTTATCTTTTCCATCTACAAGCTTACTAGCTCTAGCTTTACCAATCAGAAATCTTTTATTTTTAACTATAAATATATCAAGTGACCTGGCTGGCTCAGGTCTGATGTTAGACCTTTTAGGTCTGAAAGTTTTAGGTTCAGATCAATTTCAGGTTATCTGATATTACTTGACTACTGTTTCTAGGCAGCCGGGACCGACAAATTTATGTGTCCTTTCGGAATACGGGAGGGGCCCGAGAAGAATATCTTGGCCTGGGTCTTCCAGGGTCTGAACTACTTGACTTCGGCTACTCCACTTTGAACTATCAAAGTCATACTTCATCTAATCCAATCCTCTGTTGGTTTCTCCATGATGTTATCATGTAGTTTTTGTTTCATGGCATATCTGGATAGATAATGAAATTTAAAACATATTTCCATGAAAAAGTGATGTTTACAACTATTACTATGAGAATTTAAAATTTTTCAGATCAATAGAGTTGATATTATCCAAGATTGTGGACAGAGTTTGAATCCAAAATTAGATATTGGTCAAGTACAAGGAGCATTCGTAATGGGTCTTGGCTATTACCTTATAGAAGAATTGATTTACAATTCCAAGACAGGTCAAATTTTAACAGATAGAACTTGGGTAAGTGCAGTGACTAATACTACGTGTATTATGGTATCCTATGCAAGAAATCTTCTATTCACTTTTTTACAATATTTCCTACCTTCACTCAATAATCAAACTATTCTGAGAATAAATTTCAAATTAATAAAGAACGAAAATAATGAAATACGAATAACATTATATTATCTAATGTAGGTAATTCAATAAGTAGCGAATTAATGTAACTCTATGCAACATGTTAAAATTATGTTTTGTGTTACTTCAGTTGTTGCTGCTGGGTTAAAGTTACCTTCGCTTTGAGATTACATCATTGAAATGATATCTGTTGACCATGTGTGACTCACTATATAGTGGGTATTACCCACTTTCACACTAGTAATCGTCCAGTAGTTGATTGGAACCCTCCGTTACACGCGGCTCATATAAGTTTTCAGAAATGGGTATTTTTGGTTATGCAGGCCCCAGTGGTAGCAGCACTGAGTCAATCATTTAGTAGTTCTTCTATAATGACTTTTATTCTGAGTTCAAGAAATTTTTAACTTATTTTTTTTCAATTCTTTCATGTATTAGTTTTCTTTGTTATATCTGCTTCTTTGCTTTATCTCGTATTTATGCTAGTAAAAAGTTGATTTGATTCCACAGGTCTCTGAATGTACGCCGTACGCATGTTCTTCGAATATACCACATTACTTTACAATAAGATAAAAAAACGTTCATTTCTTTACCCATGAAAGTTTTCCTTGAATTATATTTCAACTATCCAATACTTATAATTTCTATTTATAAACGAGTATACTGGAACTGAGGGAATAATGATTTTGAGTGAAGTGATCTGT
Organism: Nilaparvata lugens; assembly: GCF_014356525.2. Taxonomy (NCBI): domain Eukaryota; kingdom Metazoa; phylum Arthropoda; class Insecta; order Hemiptera; family Delphacidae; genus Nilaparvata; species Nilaparvata lugens. The sequence continues at coordinate 38,126,788 of NC_052505.1, read as the reverse complement.
CTGATAATCGCGTGTAAAGCCGTGTTCACACTGAAAAAATGTTCGACTTACATGTTCGGCAAACATGTTTGTCAAGGGGCTCAGGGACAAACATTTTGAAAAGTTTAGAAAATCATTGTTTGTCAAACAAAAAAATGACTGTTTTTCCAAACATTTTCAGTGTTTGTTGTAAAACATAAAACATGTTCCACCCACTTACAAATATTTTGTTTCGTGACGCTTCCATACTGGCCACGGGCAAACATTATTTGTCAAACATAATAAAATTTGCCCAAACTGTTTGAACAATCATGTTTGCCGAACATTTGTTCAGTGTGGACACAGTTTAACAGAGAGCTGATTTTTTCTTGTAATTCCGATATGTGAGTTGAAAAATAATCGTTACCGTTCATCCACTAATTTATATCCTGAGAATGCCTCGATGGGGTTCACGGCTGTGTGTAATTTTCCCTTCATCAGTTGTATTATTAGTTTGTTCAGAGCCCCTCTCATTTCAAATACGGTATCAAGTTCGCCCTTGAAAACTCCATGTGAGGTCCATAAGGGTCTTCGAACCAATCATAATGTGATGTGACTACCATAATTACAGCTTACTATTATCTTCCCAAGTAAATTTTCAATTTTGTTTTTTAAATGAGAATTTGTGTTCAGAAACGTGTAAATGAATAAATAATATTCAAATGATGAAGCCAGACGTTTATCTCATGTTTCAGAATTATACTCCCCCTGGAGCCTTGGACATACCAGTGGACTTCCGTGTGGCTTTGACTAAGAAGGGGGATAGCCCAGCTGCAATCTTTGGATCAAAAGGTTAGTTGACCGATCTATAAATTTTGGTTGTGTGTCTCTTGTAGCCTTACTACTAATAGAGATTCAAGTTTACACACACACAGACACACACACACACACACACACACACACACACACACACACACACACACACACACACACACAGACCAATACCCAAAAACCACTTTTTTGAACTCAGGGGACCTTGAAACGTATAGAAATTTAGAAATTGGGGTACCTTAATATTTTTTTGGAAAGCCTTTCCTTGCCTATGGTAATAGGGCAAGGAAAGTAAAAATTAGTTACAAACCATGAATAAAACTTGAACTGTATAAAATTTTGTTGAAAAATAATATAGTAGGCCTACCCTTTTTTGAAAAACTTTTTTATATAAAATACAAAACAACTAGTTTCAAGGAGCCCTGAAGAAATACGTTATTAGAAAATGTATAAAATTTCTACATCTTACAAAACTGTACCGCAGATTAAATTCCCTTCTGCACTGCCAACAAAAGAGAACCCTTGAGTGTTGGCAGTCACACTACTCAAATGCAATTAAAATTTTGCTTACATTTTATTTTCGAAATATTATTATTTGATCTGCAGAACAGCTGTTTTTTTAAATCATCATTTCACATCTCCCATTCACGATCTCCCATAGAATACTAGCGAACCACATGAAAAGTCCGATTTCGATTCCCGACCGGGTGACGTTCTTTGCAAACTTTCAACAGTTATTTATCAGCTTTTATGAAAAATTGTTAAATTCATGTATTCATTTTTTTCATCTCTAACCTCTCTATGTATTGTTCAAACGCAAAGGCCTTCTGCAAGCCAATCGTGACCGCTCTCCTGGAGAGTTTTTACAGGCATTTCTGTGAGAGAGGTTTTCGAGACGCGTCAGAATTCAAAATGAAGCGGCTGCAGCGCTTTCTCGAGCAACGAGGACCCAGACTTTTCAGGAAATGTTGTTGAATAATGAAAATGGGTCGTACTCGAACACCCAACTATCATCTCCAGTGATAATGTTTCTTAAAAAAGTCTAGGTCCACGTCGCACTGCGATGCCAAGGGAACGCCGCATTTTGAACTCTGACGCTTCACAAAAACGTCTCCTACGGAAATGCCTGTGACAACTCTCTGGCACGGTGGAGCGAATACTGGCTCGCAGTCGAGCTTGCTCTCAAGACCTCTTTCACCGCCGCAACACTCTGCGATGTACAATGGCGTCGGAAAAAATCATTCATATTACTTTTCGGACATGTACAAAATAAAAAGAACATAATGTACGGCTCGGTTTGAAAATACAGTATCACCTCTCAATTCGAAATTTTCTTCACTCAAACTTCAATTTCCTCGTCAAATCTTCAGCAATCGTTTCTAAATAATAAATCATTTTGTTCCACTATTTCATGATTTGTTTACTTCTGCTTTCTGCTGTTTTCATGTAATATTTGAATCAATGCTTTGGTCTTTCAATGTCTGGTTACAATACCGTTATAGGTACTCATCTATTTCACTATCCATGACCAACTGCAAGTTTATAATTCGTTTCAAGTTGAAATTCCGAGTGTTGAAAATGGATTTTTAAAAATCCGAAAGCAGTCCACACGTGAGTACTAGTTTTTAATAACTATTATTCAAAAATCAGACTGTAGTGTCGTCAAATTATGTAGTTCAACATGAACCTTTTTTATATTGTTATTGGGGACCAAATGTCTCTCTTTTTCAGCTATTGGTGAACCACCTCTTCTACTCAGTGCCAGCTTTCTATTTGCCTTCCGGAAAGCGCTGGATTCAGCAAGGAAAGATGCGGGTCTGAAGGAAGAATGGTTTGAAATCAGTGAGTGTTATGTCACAGCCAACTCTGAAGTAGATCGCACGAAAATGATCCGATGAGAGTTGATACAACGTTACCAAATCTCAACTGCTACCTTGCAGAATATTTTAAACAAAATGGTGTAAACTCAAACATTGAACAAATGCCGGTTTCGATCAAACAGCAGTATAGCTTATTTTAAATTTGAATTATCCATTTATTTAACAAATTTACTCAATTTTGTTCGAGGAATAAAATATTCTTGCTCGGTTTCACTAAGCTGGGTCAAGCAGGGTACGATTTACAAGTGTGTTGCACTCTTTTAGTAACTATCGCCATAGAAATCATATATGAATGAAAATAGAAATCTATTTTTAGATTTCCCTTTTCAAAAAGGGTACTTAGATTTATATTTTCATCTATATTCAAAAGTAGCCCTAAAGAAAAAAGACAAATCATATATGTTCCAGTGCACTCGTTTTAAACAATACCGCGTACCTGGTTCGACCATGTTCAAATGTCTTGACCTAGCTTGGTGAAACCGCGCATTAATGTCTAAAAGTTATTTAAAGTGTGATAATTTCAACAGTTCAAGTGTAGCCTACTGTTGAATTTAATTTAAATTAAATTGAATTTTAAAGAAGTTATTTCAATAATACAACTGACGAATTGGCAATGTATATGGGTTCAGGGAGCATAGATTGAGGGGGGACTGAGGTGGTCCAAATTTCCATTGGACCGGATCATTTTCGTGCGGTCCAATTTAATAAATGCCATGCTTACTTTATTATATAGATGATTTCCCCCGCACTCAAACACGTTGCCAATTCATCAGGTGTATTATAAAATATAAATTTCATATTTATAATCAGCTGTGGACAACGTTGATCAACTCTTATTTGGCAACGTTGAACTCATCTGTTCCAATTTCCATCGGACTTATTTCCGTGCAGTTGTCTAAAGATATAAGTCATCCAGTAGAGGAGTATTGAAGTTGAAATTGATTTACTGTATTTTCTTCTTTTACAAAAATACAATATATAAGTTATATATATACAATATAAAATGTGAAGAAGGCTCCTCATATGGGCAAATGCCATATGTAAATAGTATGTAAATATTAATTAAAGGAGATAAATAAACTAGTGACCCCTGGGTTTGAGAACTCGCTCAAAAACTGTTGTATTGAAATCTTTGAATCCTTTTAATTTTACAGAATTGGTGAAAATTATGGAAACAGCAAAATCAAGAATACAAGAATAATTTGACAGTAGGTTTCATTGAGGATCCTATTTTGAATGAAAAATCACTTTGTCGCTTCAACATCTTTGTCCATCACATGAATCCAAATTCATTTTCTTTAAATGAATTTTTTAAAGGTGGTCATGTGATACATGATTTCTATATAGAGTTCCAAGAGAAAATGAATGGCGAAAACCGCACATCTCAACCCGTATCAGTTGATGTAAAAGTTTTATATTGACCAGCTGAAATCATGTGTCAGCACATGAAGGTCTGTCTGTGTGATAGCTTCCGAATATCCTCAGCTGATGTTATGAATGAATGGAAAAACTGTTGCAATTGAATTCTTCAGCTGACTAAATGATAAATCTCAACATTTTTTTTCTTATGGACTTTCAATGTTATTTGTTATGTCCTGAAAAAGGACGAAGGAGTGAGTTAATTATGTTGTCCAACGAACATGACCTGTAAAAAGGTTCGAAGAATATGTGCTCAAAATTTGAAGCTGATTGATCTACTCTTTCTAAAGTTACCGTATTGTATAACATACAAACAGACGAACAGCGACTTTGGCCTTTAGTAAGTCAAAATTGAGAACTCGCTGACGCTCGTTCAATAATATTCATGTTTCTCCACTTATTTTTATTGTATTTTTCAGGACCACCTTTGACCCCGGAATTCACATACCAGTATTGCGCAAATTCCATTAAACAGTATCGCATTTAAGTTGATTAGCTATTGAGCAAATCAATTTCAAATGGAGAAGTCTGCACTTACGCCATTAAAATTTGTCTATTAGCTCTATTGTATACTTTATGAGCTACATATGAATCCTTGAGTGTACATTTTATCACATTTTCTCAATAAATCAAAATTTAAAAACTTGTAGTTGTTTCTATCTTATTATTCACTCTGAAACTTGAAGATCTGAAAACTTGGCATATTGTAAATAAGACAAACTGAAAATATGACAAAATTAAAACTTTACGAATTGAAAACTTGACAAACTGAAAACTTTAACAACTGAGAGAGAACTGAGAACTTGACGTACTGAAAGTGAGACAAACTGAAAACTTGACCTACCGCTCAGAGAAGATCACAAAGAAGATTCCTCCTACTTTGTGTTACCTGCTACTTGAAAAAATAACTGTTACTTCGTTTTCGTGAACCAGTGAATGAATGAGCTCATACAGTCTTAATTTTAATATTGTAGTCTATGTGAAAAACAATTGTCCACTACTAATTATAATCTGCAGCTGCATCTACAAAATGTCCACTTTTTGCCTTACTATGACAAAATGTAAAGTGACAATAATCAGAGTCCATTTGTACATTTTACGAATAGATTGATTGATTGGTAGTAGCCTATCAACAAATTGAAACATTTTTCACACTTAGGACTTTTATTACACTGCAACCTTATCCTACAATAAGGAAACTCTGTTTTTTCAGTATTCGATTTTCATTTTAACATTAGTAAATAGAACATGCATAGAACAATAATTATTGTATCATAGCCATCTACAGAAATTAAAAAAGTATAAAAAGTGCAGTTATACAGAATGTTTCAGAAGTAGTGTCAAACATTTTAGGGTATTGTTCCTGGATTATGGGAGACTACAAATTTCGTATTTGAAATGTCCAAAACTCAGCGGTTATCCTTATAGCTGCCATTTTGTTATTTCACTTGGGGATTTTTATCTCAAGAACAAAATGTTGTAATGGTCCAACTTGAACCATACAACGCACATCCACATTCTACAAAAAATGGCATTGCAATCTGCAATAGCAGTGACGTCACAGAAATATGTCATTTTCAGAGTGGTGGATTTCAGTCTGTTACTCGATGAACTAAGTCACTATAGTTAAATCTACGTTATAATGGCAGTGTAGGAAGATAGGAGAAAAGGGTTGCTAGATCTCAGCCTTGCCACCAAAACAGCTGATACTGGTATATCTGATGAATTTAACTGTGCATTATTGTTAAAATAGTTGATCATATTTTATTTGTCGAGAAAATATATTTTTTAAAGATGTAATAATAAATTTCCATGATTGAGATAGAATATTTTGTCAATTAGTTGAATTTCTACATTGTTGATAAACGATGTGGCAACATCGCAATGCGTGAAAGAGATAGTGCCATCTGCATTGTTGAACGATAGACAAGGATAGCAACACAATTGCAAATTACACACTGCCATTATAACGTGAACCTCACTATAGAGTGCAGCACAGTCTGGTCGATGAATTGGTTGTATTGGGTGAGTTGGTGCTTGGGTATAAAGGCTATTAGATGAAGTGTCTGTTGGGCGAAATGGTCCCACGTTTTATTCACGATTACAAAATATTGGGTGAAAGATGAATTATTGGGTCTGTTGGTTGGCCCCGGTGAAAGTGTGCTCCTATTCTTTGTTTTGAGGATTTCTTTTATAGATTCTTATTCAAATAATTGAGAATTATTCTAGATTAACTAGTTTCAAGGAGCCCTGAAGAAATACGTTATTAGAAAATGTATAAAATTTCTACATCTTACAAAACTGTACCGCAGATTAAATTCCCTTCTGCACTGCCAACAAAAGAGAACCCTTGAGTGTTGGCAGTCACACTACTCAAATGCAATTAAAATTTTGCTTACATTTTATTTTCGAAATATTATTATTTGATCTGCAGAACAGCTGTTTTTTTTAAATCATCATTTCACATCTCCCATTCACGATCTCCCATAGAATACTAGCGAACCACATGAAAAGTCCGATTTCGATTCCCGACCGGGTGACGTTCTTTGCAAACTTTCAACAGTTATTTATCAGCTTTTATGAAAAATTGTTAAATTCATGTATTCATTTTTTTCATCTCTAACCTCTCTATGTATTGTTCAAACGCAAAGGCCTTCTGCAAGCCAATCGTGACCGCTCTCCTGGAGAGTTTTTACAGGCATTTCTGTGAGAGAGGTTTTCGAGACGCGTCAGAATTCAAAATGAAGCGGCTGCAGCGCTTTCTCGAGCAACGAGGACCCAGACTTTTCAGGAAATGTTGTTGAATAATGAAAATGGGTCGTACTCGAACACCCAACTATCATCTCCAGTGATAATGTTCTTAAAAAAGTCTAGGTCCACGTCGCACTGCGATGCCAAGGGAACGCCGCATTTTGAACTCTGACGCTTCACAAAAACGTCTCCTACGGAAATGCCTGTGACAACTCTCTGGCACGGTGGAGCGAATACTGGCTCGCAGTCGAGCTTGCTCTCAAGACCTCTTTCACCGCCGCAACACTCTGCGATGTACAATGGCGTCGGAAAAAATCATTCATATTACTTTTCGGACATGTACAAAATAAAAAGAACATAATGTACGGCTCGGTTTGAAAATACAGTATCACCTCTCAATTCGAAATTTTCTTCACTCAAACTTCAATTTCCTCGTCAAATCTTCAGCAATCGTTTCTAAATAATAAATCATTTTGTTCCACTATTTCATGATTTGTTTACTTCTGCTTTCTGCTGTTTTCATGTAATATTTGAATCAATGCTTTGGTCTTTCAATGTCTGGTTACAATACCGTTATAGGTACTCATCTATTTCACTATCCATGACCAACTGCAAGTTTATAATTCGTTTCAAGTTGAAATTCCGAGTGTTGAAAATGGATTTTAAAAATCCGAAAGCAGTCCACACGTGAGTACTAGTTTTTAATAACTATTATTCAAAAATCAGACTGTAGTGTCGTCAAATTATGTAGTTCAACATGAACCTTTTTTATATTGTTATTGGGGACCAAATGTCTCTCTTTTTCAGCTATTGGTGAACCACCTCTTCTACTCAGTGCCAGCTTTCTATTTGCCTTCCGGAAAGCGCTGGATTCAGCAAGGAAAGATGCGGGTCTGAAGGAAGAATGGTTTGAAATCAGTGAGTGTTATGTCACAGCCAACTCTGAAGTAGATCGCACGAAAATGATCCGATGAGAGTTGATACAACGTTACCAAATCTCAACTGCTACCTTGCAGAATATTTTAAACTCAAACATTGAACAAATACCGGTTTCGATCAAACAGCAGTAGAGCTTATTTTAAATTTGAATTATCCATTTATTTAACAAATTTACTCAATTTTGTTCGAGGAATAAAAGATTCTTGCTCGGTTTCACTAAGCTGGGTCAAGCAGGGTACGATTTACAAGTGTGTTGCACTCTTTTAGTAACTATCGCCATAGAAATCATATATGAATGAAAATAGAAATCTATTTTTAGATTTCCCTTTTCAAAAAGGGTACTTAGATTTATATTTTCATCTATATTCAAAAGTAGCCCTAAAGAAAAAAGACAAATCATATATGTTCCAGTGCACTCGTTTTAAACAATACCGCGTACCTGGTTCGACCATGTTCAAATGTCTTGACCTAGCTTGGTGAAACCGCGCATTAATGTCTAAAAGTTATTTAAAGTGTGATAATTTCAACAGTTCAAGTGTAGCCTACTGTTGAATTTAATTTAAATTAAATTGAATTTTAAAGAAGTTATTTCAATAATACAACTGACGAATTGGCAATGTCTATGGGTTCAGGGAGCATAGATTGAGGGGGGACTGAGGTGGTCCAAATTTCCATTGGACCGGATCATTTTCGTGCGGTCCAATTTAATAAATGCCATGCTTACTTTATTATATAGATGATTTCCCCCGCACTCAAACACGTTGCCAATTCATCAGGTGTATTATAAAATATAAATTTCATATTTATAATCAGCTGTGGACAACGTTGATCAACTCTTATTTGGCAACGTTGAACTCATCTGTTCCAATTTCCATCGGACTTATTTCCGTGCAGTTGTCTAAAGATATAAGTCATCCAGTAGAGGAGTATTGAAGTTGAAATTGATTTACTGTATTTTCTTCTTTTACAAAAATACAATATATAAGTTATATATATACAATATAAATGTGAAGAAGGCTCCTCATATGGGCAAATGCCATATGTAAATAGTATGTAAATATTAATTAAAGGAGATAAATAAACTAGTGACCCCTGGGTTTGAGAACTCGCTCAAAAACTGTTGTATTGAAATCTTTGAATCCTTTTAATTTTACAGAATTGGTGAAAATTATGGAAACAGCAAAATCAAGAATACAAGAATAATTTGACAGTAGGTTTCATTGAGGATCCTATTTTGAATGAAAAATCACTTTGTCGCTTCAACATCTTTGTCCATCACATGAATCCAAATTCATTTTCTTTAAATGAATTTTTTAAAGGTGGTCATGTGATACATGATTTCTATATAGAGTTCCAAGAGAAAATGAATGGCGAAAACCGCACATCTCAACCCGTATCAGTTGATGTAAAAGTTTTATATTGACCAGCTGAAATCATGTGTCAGCACATGAAGGTCTGTCTGTGTGATAGCTTCCAAATAGCTTCAGCTGATGTTATGAATGAATGGAAAAACTGTTGCATTGCTTGCAATAAATTCTTCAGCTGACTAAATGATAAATCTCAACATTTTTTTCTTATGGACTTTCAATGTTATTTGTTATGTCCTGAAAAAGGACGAAGGAGTGGGTCAATTTTGTTGTCCAACGAACTTGACCTGTAAAAAGGTTCGAAGAATATGTGCTCAAAATTTGAAGCTGATTGATCTACTCTTTCTAAAGTTACCGTATTGTATAACATACAAACAGACGAACAGCGACTTTGGCCTTTAGTAAGTCAAAATTGAGAACTCGCTGACGCTCGTTCAATAATATTCATGTTTCTCCACTTATTTTTATTGTATTTTTCAGGACCACCTTTGACCCCGGAATTCACATACCAGTATTGCGCAAATTCCATTAAACAGTATCGCATTTAAGTTGATTAGCTATTGAGCAAATCAATTTCAAATGGAGAAGTCTGCACTTACGCCATTAAATTGTCTATTAGCTCTATTGTATACTTTATGAGCTACATATGAATCCTTGAGTGTACATTTTATCACATTTTCTCAATAAATCAAAATTTAAAAACTTGTAGTTGTTTCTATCTTATTATTCACTCTGAAACTTGAAGATCTGAAAACTTGGCATATTGTAAATAAGACAAACTGAAAATATGACAAAATTAAAACTTTACGAATTGATACCTTGACAAACTGAAAACTTTAACAACTGAGAGAGAACTGAGAACTTGACGTACTGAAAGTGAGACAAACTGAAAACTTGACCTACCGCTCAGAGAAGATCACAAAGAAGATTCCTCCTACTTTGTGTTACCTGCTACTTGAAAAAATAACTGTTACTTCGTTTTCGTGAACCAGTGAATGAATGAGCTCATACAGTCTTAATTTTAATATTGTAGTCTATGTGAAAAACAATTGTCCACTACATTGTAATCTGCAGCTGCATCTACAAAATGTCCACTTTTTGCCTTACTATGACAAAATGTAAAGTGACAATAATCAGAGTCCATTTGTACATTTTACGAATAGATTGATTGATTGGTAGTAGCCTATCAACAAATTGAAACATTTTTCACACTTAGGACTTTTATTACACTGCAACCTTATCCTACAATAAGGAAACTCTGTTTTTTCAGTATTCGATTTTCATTTTAACATTAGTAAATAGAACATGCATAGAACAATAATTATTGTATCATAGCCATCTACAGAAATTAAAAAAGTATAAAAAGTGCAGTTATACAGAATGTTTCAGAAGTAGTGTCAAACATTTTAGGGTATTGTTCCTGGATTATGGGAGACTACAAATTTCGTATTTGAAATGTCCAAAACTCAGCGGTTATCCTTATAGCTGCCATTTTGTTATTTCACTTGGGGATTTTTATCTCAAGAACAAAATGTTGTAATGGTCCAACTTGAACCATACAACGCACATCCACATTCTACAAAAAATGGCATTGCAATCTGCAATAGCAGTGACGTCACAGAAATATGTCATTTTCAGAGTGGTGGATTTCAGTCTGTTACTCGATGAACTAAGTCACTATAGTTAAATCTACGTTATAATGGCAGTGTAGGAAGATAGGAGAAAAGGGTTGCTAGAACTCAGCCTAGCCACCAAAACAGCTGATACTGGTATATCTGATGAATTTAACTGTGCATTATTGTTAAAATAGTTGATCATATTTTATTTGTCGAGAAAATATATTTTTTAAAGATGTAATAATAAATTTCCATGATTGAGATAGAATATTTTGTCAATTAGTTGAATTTCTACATTGTTGATAAACGATGTGGCAACATCGCAATGCGTGAAAGAGATAGTGCCATCTGCATTGTTGAACGATAGACAAGGATAGCAACACAATTGCAAATTACACACTGCCATTATAACGTGAACCTCACTATAGAGTGCAGCACAGTCTGGTCGATGAATTGGTTGTATTGGGTGAGTTGGTGCTTGGGTATAAAGGCTATTAGATGAAGTGTCTGTTGGGCGAAATGGTCCCACGTTTTATTCACGATTACAAAATATTGGGTGAAAGATGAATTATTGGGTCTGTTGGTTGGCCCCGGTGAAAGTGTGCTCCTATTCTTTGTTTTGAGGATTTCTTTTATAGATTCTTATTCAAATAATTGAGAATTATTCTAGATTAACTAATTTATAGTAGCATGGCAGCAGCAAGTAAGTATTATTATTATTTTTCTAATATATTGGATCATTGAAAATTGAATTGAAGAAACCCTTTATAAATAATAACAAAACCAACATAACCTAAAAGCTATTGCAACAATTCACACACTTGGTTACACAGAGTCCCCAAATGTTATCTCAATTTAAAATGATTTATTTTACCAAGAAACAATAACTGATTGATATCTCTCTTCACATTATTATTATTTTTTTAATTAAAGTATAAAGTTTTAAAGGTGTTAGGACTGTAAGCCCCTATAAGCTTACTTGTCATCATAGCTTTATGATAAGAAAAACATAATATCTTACTTTATCGATTAGAATAAAAAAAGAAAGTTACTATCAATCGACTATGACTGTATCCTGTCATATCTTTTGTCATGTTGTTAGCAACGGGTTGGGTAGCCAGAGCAGGCACGCAACTGTTGGTGTCTGAATGCAGTGTACCAGGTTATAAATAAATTAATGGTAATTGACTTCGCCAACTTGGCTGCACTTTAGTAGGGCCGCGGAATCTAGCATTGGGACCTACATAGATCGATAGAGGAGGTCATGACAAGATCAACCATGTATAACATTGTTGTCGATTTACAAGGATTGTAATGAGACTAGCATGTCTCAATGCTAGATTCCGAGGCCCATATACCAAAATGCCCCCATTGACTTGATTTGATTTCCTCTATCACAGCCTACTATAGAAAATCTATCACTTGAACTCTTTCCCACTGTCGGTCCTTTTTTTTAGAGTGGGTTTGGAACTCCCTCACTCTATACGGTATTTTGCCCGGCGCCAATCAATTACTATGAATTGATAAAATAATTACTTTACTATAATTTCACTCACTGTGTGGATACTTATATTTCACTCACTGAACTAATAATAGTATAGAAGAAAAAGATAAAGATAGATAGATCAGGGTCGTGTGTAAGGGAATGTACGAAGTGAAAGGCAAAACAAAGGTTAATTATGAATTTATTATTGAACTTTAAATTTATATGAATTTATAAAAAATTGATCAAAAATATAGTAATGATTAGAAATAAATACAAGATGATTAAGTTTCGAAAATATTACAGTTCAAGTTTAATTCTATACAACAAAATTTAACAAACAGTTCCTATTTTAACAGGTTACTTGAAAAGTAAGTTATTAAATCAAAATATTGAACAACTCTAGTTAAAAATATGATTATAGTCAAAAATAAGAGAATTGATAAATTTTAAAGAATGAATATGATTAGGGGAGCCTTGCTTTAAAAAACTATTATTTGTGCTTAGAAGTGAATTTCAACTGTAAGCTTCAGGAAATTAATTAAGATTGTGTCTAGATATGAATTTAAAAAGAAGTAATAATTAAGTTTGCTCTTTACTATAATGCTATAAAATTTGATATACTTATTTGGGCTTTTTAGGGTGGGGTGGTGTGGATTTGAAATGAGGAAAATAGAAAATTCTAAATACAATCTTTACCTGGCTCAGTCAATTCCCTATAGGATAATTGAAGTCTGAAACCAAAAACTCACTCCTACACTGAACACTGTCCAAAATCCAAGAGACTAAGAGAGACTCACAGCAACTAAACTTGCAAGACATGGTCTGCCTGCATTTATACTAGCACCACGATTTTCCACCCCTCATCACCCTTCGCCCTCTAGCTCCGCCTACACTCAAACTCATCAGCCTAATATTCAGCTTACAAACTGGATTCATATATCAATTTAAATTTACTATAATGTTTATTATGTTATGTCATTTTAAACTATGGCTCCCCTTCATTATTAAAACAAATGATATCATACATTTTACCAAGATTTAAACTCTAAAGTTTGCATACTGACAATTGAATGCATTGATTTGATTAATACAGTAATCAATCTTATAAATCTAATATGGAAAATACTTCAATAATAAATACATGAAATGAACAAAATACAATGTCATACAGTACATAATTACAATTGAATTGAATAAATCAAATTAATAAGATACCAATTAATTACTACTCAATTAATTAAGCAGGTTTCTTATACTCATTGTCAACATGTTTCAATCAAATATACCTAATTTATTCTATTTACAAATTTGTCCTTAGCCTATGAATTCGGATTCAACTAACTTAATTAGCTTATAATAATTATTAAATTATAATTCATTGTACAACATTATATTTGTTGAATACTTTATACATGTAGCCTAATCTACTTCATGCCCTAGTTTTTATAAACATGTACTCGTTTCATGTTTATAATTTTATGTGTTCACCATTCAAATAATTGATCAAATAATTGCTTCAATAATATTCATATGCTGACCACCTGGTAAAATTGTAGCATATGCTAACCATGTGGTTACATTGTAAACTACATATCTATATTTACTTCTCTCCTAACTATATATCTATATTGCGGGGGTTAACAAGGGTTAACACAAAACACAGTGGGCCATGTGGTTTCTATTGTAGACGTGTCTGTGACTGATGTTTAGAATACTGTTAAGTTTCTAGGAAAGAATGATTTTGTTTCAAACTATTTTGGAAAAGAATAATGACCCCTGTCGTCTATCTAAGTAGGCTATTCAAATGCATTCTCAATAGTTTTGAGAAACGGTTCTTTTTATTATTCTAGCCCTTGAGCGTCCGTCCATATTCTTACAATACAAGATTTTCAGAGCATGTGTTACAACAAATAACAGATATCTACAATTTTTAAATTTTATGAGAGCACGTGGTCACCATTGATAAGAATTTATAAATTATCACTACTCAGTTTATGTATCGGATATGGTCCGAGTAATTATAAAATGTAGTACCTAAGATATAGGTAATAACTTAGCAAATTGGCACAGACTATTTGATCTTTTTAATTGTGTAGTAACTGAATATTTAAATATATGCAAATTTGTAAGTTGGATGTATGATTGTAGAAAATAGGGGTAGAACAGAGCCCACTTGCCTGCCAGACACTGCCATGGAATGCCACTAAATTTTATAGAGCACAAGTCCCTTTTTGTTAAATTGTACCTTTGAAAGATTTAAAGTTTAAATTCATAAATTAATTTGTATAAGACTTAGTGATGCTGTATTAAAGCATAAGTCATTTAGATATTTATTTATTCCCTTGGAGAAGACGACTTCAGCTACCAGACAATCCAGGACGATAGGAAATTTGGATTGCCACCATCATCTTGTGAAATTCAGCACATGAGTGATAATTATCGAAATATATGAATTTAGGGCGCCCTCAGTGCTTTGAGTGAAACAAGATTTTAAAAGCTAGCTTGTAAAAGGTTATAAATATTGAAAATTATCATAAAACTTGTGCAAGTCTTGAAAGGTATAAAAAACGTATTTTTAGTAACTAAGAAATATATCTGATTCATATGTCTAAGGATACACAGATTAAAGAAATATTTAAATTCAATGTTGAATATAAATATGCTCACTCAATCATTGATTTATTAGCGAATTATAAAGATATAAATGTGACTGGATAAATTAATTTATCCAATTCCACCAGAGGCCGAACCTTAAGCCCTGAGAAATATACTGAGATCTATACATATTAATATATTTGAGATTTGTGATTTATCAATTGATTATTTTTATTTTATTGGAAAGAAGATATATATTGAGATTTTTAAATCAACAAGCAGCAGCAAGTTGATATCTGAGCTGCATAGAATAAATGCATAGGATTAATGATTTAAAAAGCACATGGTAACGTTTTGTGCTAAAGAACTAGTGAGCTAATCTGTGATAATTTCTTTTTGATATATAATTTGTTCTTATTTTTATTGTTTTTTGCTTGTTGCTCTATATATTTCTATATTTATTTATTGATATTTTTGTGTAATATACGTATCAGTTTTTATGGTATTTGTTTCCCCACTTTCATGCATGACCAATCTCATTTTTATTTATCGAGTTACCAGTATTGAAGTATTAATAAGATTACCATCCAACTATATTCTTCACCAAATAAGTTGGTTAAGACAGCGATATATAGCAT
Source organism: Nilaparvata lugens (assembly GCF_014356525.2). Taxonomy (NCBI): domain Eukaryota; kingdom Metazoa; phylum Arthropoda; class Insecta; order Hemiptera; family Delphacidae; genus Nilaparvata; species Nilaparvata lugens. Next base: position 38,111,308 of record NC_052505.1, on the reverse strand, counting down.
TGATGATCAAATCTTTGGAAATAATACGTTCCAGAGATTTATATAAATTGTCCAAGAGCAGAGAATTGCGGGAGCTTCTGGGCGAGCCATTAAGAAATTGGTATAATATATATATTCTAATAACCACATCAGGGTTATATAATTTTTTACTCATGCTTTACCGACTGCAGCCAAGCCAGGCAAACCGTTATTGACAAAAATAATGTCATAGCCTAAAAATAAACTTTTTACTAGTGATATTTTTCAAAGTTTTTCGATTTTACATCATCAAGCTATCAAAATGGAAAAGTTTTCTTAGAAAAACATTTTTTCCTACAGTTACCTTGAACAGTGGCCATTCCTGCACTGATTACAGAATGCAAAGAATCACTTTTCTGCTCTCGTGCAGGAAAACTTTTTCCTGCACTCCAGATTTGCAACATGGCAACACAAAATAGTTGGTGGGTTATATGGAGGATTAGTGCAAGAAAACAAAAATTATGTTGGTAACAATGACTGTGGTTAGATTTAGATTTAGAATCATTTCAATGGCTACCCTACATTTATGATTTAAGATCCCAATCTAGAAATCCAAAACTAGCTCATCATCATTTAATAATAAATAATGTTTATTTTCTATTGACAGTAATAATTATTTCAACTATAAGCAATGAGAAATGTAGCAAACAAACATTATGAAATTCGAATTTTCAAGTTAAATAATTACTGTTCGAAATCCATGTCAATAAAATTAATAAAATAACATTAGAATATACTACAATAAAATATTTTCTGTTGTCTATGTTATTTTATAAATATTTTTTAGTTTACTTATATTATTTTTCGGTAATTTAGTAAGTTAACCATGTCTAAATATCTGAATACTGTTTTTAGTTGGATGAAACGAAGTTAGGTACAATTCTTCCCGCTAGATCAGGCGCTTTTTGGTTCAGCCATTCTGCAGTCATCTCAACCGGCTGTTGGTGTGTATTTTGAATGCAAATTTTTTGTTTTAACTGTATTTTTTCTGATTCTTGAATGAATAAAGATGATAACTTTGGCTGAGAATTTTCAACTTCAATTGGATTATTAATTTTTAAATGAATTAAGGTTGTTATTAATAGCAGCATCACACACACAAACATTTGATGGATTTCAGCCATCATTTTATCCATAATTACCCACTTTTCATATTCAATGGTAACTGTAGGAAAAATTAAATGTGAAATATGTGCGCAAAGTTCCTCTGCTGCACTCAAGAAACCATTCCACCCTTGCCTACAGCTCGAGCATAAACGTTTCTTTCGGTGCAGCAAACTGTCACTTTGCGCACTAGTTGCACAAATACAACTGTGCATAAAGAAAGAATTTACACACTCAATTCTCCTCGTAAAACAGCTTATTTCTGAGGAGAATCTACTTTTTCGCTCGCTAACCATCCGCGCATGTGCAGTAGATTTATTTTACGCTCCCATATCATTCCCGCATGCGCAGAAGAGTTTCTTTACGCTTCCTAATCAGCTGATTGTAAGCAGCTCGCCAAAAAGTCAGATCTTAACCTAAAAAGTTGGTAATTGTAACTCCGCCGATATACGAGGTGGCTGAGAAAAATAATGAGATTGGCAACACTGCGGGAGATCTGGCAACGTTGTGTCTACCGGCCGATGCTAAACCTGTTTGTTTATCCCTTCCACTTCCTCAGTCCGAGTTACAACTCCGTACAGTTAACACATTAGTTTTGACAGCGCCATTAGTAAAGTTGTGTTTTCATTGTGTGTCACAGAAATGGAGAATCGGACACGGTTCTCCGTGTCACAAGGTCATTTCCATCCATGAATTTTTGAACTCAAAACGCATTACTGTTGTTCCTCAACCCCCCTATTCACCTGATTTAAGTCCTTGTGACTTTTTCCTCTTCCCGAAATTGAAACATGTCCTAAAAGGACGTCATTTTGGAACTCTGGAGAACATTCAAAAGACTGTGACTGACCAGTTAAAAGCCATACCAATTGAAGACTTCCAGCGCTGCTACCAAGAGTGGGAACGACGACTCCGCCGATGTATAGCTGCCCAAGGGAACTACTTTGAAGGGGATAACATTGTTGTTTGAAAATAATAAAAACTTTGGTTAGTATGAAATCAGTCTCATTATTTTTCTAACACACCTCGTAAGTGATTTAACAGGTTTGGGCAGTCGTAGAAAAAATTTTGTATGTAATTCGCGCGTAATGCTTCTTTATCGCTCTTGCAAAATTATCACGCTCCGCTTCGCGTCGCGTGATAACTGTTTTGCGCGGGCGATAAAGTCGCGCATTATGCTCCTAATACATAAATAGCTATTTCCGATTACTTTTTGAGATATGAGCGCCTAAAGTTTAAATTCTTGCAACAGAACATTTGAAATACGGTAAGATATATCCATGAGATTTGGAAGATAAATTCTTCATGGTAGGCTATTGATGATTGAATAGAACAAAAATTTTCTGAAAATATCAATTTTTGAGAATACTATTCAATTTACTAAAAATGGCCTAGTACCTAAATAACCTGAAATATTTTGTTCAATTTATGTTTCAATCGGGAAGATTGAGTTTATACTTTTAAATGTCAATATGTTTATTGACCGATCGAAGTGAGGTCAATATGATATATCCATGAGATTTGGAAGATAAATTCTTCATGGTAGGCTATTGATGATTGAATAGAACAAAAATTTTCTGAAAATATCAATTTTTGAGAATACTATTCAATTTACTAAAAATGGCCTAGTACCTAAATAACCTAAAATATTTTGTTCAATTTATGTTTCAATGGGGAAGATTGAGTTTATACTTTTAAATGTCAATATGTTTATTGACCGATCGAAGTGAGGTCTAAGATTCAAGTCGACGGTTTGGCATTTCTCTTAATATTTGAATGTTTATATGTTGCGCATTTAAGGCGAAACGCGGTATTAGATTTTCATGAAATTTGACAGGTATGTTCCTTTTATAATTGCGCGTCGACGTATATACAAGGTTTTTGGAAATTTTACATTTCAAGGATAATATAAAAGGAAAAATGAGCCTCCTTCATACACCAATATTAGAGTAAAAATCAGACTATAGAATTAATAATCATAAATCAGCTGGCAAGTGATTACACAGATGTGTGGAGAAGCCACTTTGCTGTATTTCCATAAGGTCTATAGTTTCAATCACGTACTTGTGGATGAGATACTGCGTGAGGTCTACTGTTCACAGAACTACTAGTATTATTAGTAATGTTTTGATTCTTGAATAATAAACACAAATAATGAAAATGAGTATTTGAACTATTAATTTTTATAATAAAATGTGATTTCAAATCTGTTCTTAATAAATTTAAAAAAATAACGAATTGCTTATTTTTTATTCAATGTCCCAACCTGGGCAAGGGGTGTCCCATCGTGGGCCGATCTTAAACCCCAGGTTGGGACACTCCCAAAAAATTGTTATTTTTCCAATTAAAAAATTAATTGACAATCAATGCAGTTGCCATGAAAGTGTAAGCAAATACAATCAATATGAAATTAAAAAATGAAGATTTTTTTATTTTTGTCCAAGTTATAGCTGTTTGAATCTCGGTGTCACAACTTGGGCTTGTTTACCCTACTATGTAATATAATATCTATATCTATAATATAATATCTGTCTGTCTTATGATCCTCTACAAACTAACTTAAACTGAACTTACTAACTAACTGAACTGAAAATTGTAGTAGAATAAATTTTAATTGGACTGAAATTATAATGTGCACTTTGTGTACTGTTCTGCTCAAAACCGTTCGGTTGACTGAAGACATATGTACGCTCTCATGCCTGCTCTAGTATATCAAGCCGCCCGACAACCGAGCGGTTGGACTGGAGACTACAACCGCCGCGATTCGCCGGCGACTACTAAAACCGAGCGATGCATGCTTACGGCACCATGTGTTTCCCTATACCTGGCAACCGCTTGGTTGGTCAACCGCGCGACAACCGAGCGTAAATCGCTGTCATGTGAACAGGCTCTTAGTCAAGAAAATTTATTTGAACTTTCGCACTTTGGTATTATATGGGCCAAGGTAACCAGCATTGAGGCCTACACAGGCTTTGCGTGTGAAAATTATAAAAACATCTCTATATTTAATATGCATGCATATGTAATTACAATTTATTTTACATTTTTGTTCCAATTAGCATCTATATATATAAAAGCGAAATGGCACTCACTCACTGACTGACTGACTCACTCACTCACTCACTCGCAGAACTAAAAATCTACCGGACCAAAAACGTTCAAATTTGGTAGGTATGTTCAGTTGGCCCTTTAGAGGCGCACTAAGAAATCTTTTGGCAATATTTTAACTCTAAGGGTGGTTTTTAAGGGTTTAAAGTTCGTCTTTTAGCATGTATATTCTTCTTCTCCCAATCTCTTAATTATAATTGAAATTTCCATATCATATATCATATGTTACTATAGAGCTATAATCTAGATATAGTACCTCTTCGAAACAGTTGTTGACTGGCAACTAAATTAATAATTTTGTCAGGTTGGAATTAAGTTGAGTTGACTTTGTTAGGTTGGCACCAAGTTGAAGATTTAAATGCATTTATCGCGGAAAAATTGATTGGGCACTGCTACTTCAATCCTGGAAATATTATATTACTAGCCGTCAGGCTCGCTTCGCTCGCCATATCCGTTTAGCCAGACGTTTAGTCTGGACCCCCGACTGGATTGTCCTAACATTTATGATAAAAATGCTCAAATGAAAAATGCAGGCGAGCGAAGCGAGCCTTCTGATCTCATTCTTGGACGATCCAGTCGTGGGTCCAGGGGGCGGAGCCCCCCTGGCTAGACGGATATGGCGAGCGAAGCGAGCCTGACGGCTAGTATAATATATTCCCTGCTGAGAACCAGATGTGAATCGGCTGCAGCTACTTGATTTATTTTTTTTCAAATATCTTCTAAAACTCAAAGGCAAATTTAATTTGTTGCAGATGGAATGACTGCAAGAGAATGGGATCGGAATTACAGGGTGTGTCCTTTCAATCCATCGCACGTTGTTACGAGGCTTCGTTTCATTTAATCATTTATTGAAATGCAAAACTAAGTATGCACATCTGGGATTTGTCATGTGCCGGTACGATGCGTCACATTATATAAAGCCCGAAGAAATGGGTGCACATTTGTTGGTTTGTGAAAAGAGAGAACTTTGTCAGGACAGTTTTGAAATAACCCACAGACCGCGCTCGAGACCTTGCAACAGCGCCTACATTACTGATGACAGTGAGGTATTCATTGATTTCTAATCACAATATTTTAATCGTATTTTTTATTAAAGCATTAAAAAGTTTTTTCTACAGCTGCTCATAAAACACTCTTTTTTACGTACTGAAAAATAGTGTACGTAAAATAGCTGATGTCTGGGTAGGTAACCGATATTCTATTTTTCCTACACTTACCTTAAAAATTGACCATTCAGTCCTGCACTGATTAGAGGCCGCAAAGATCGCCTTGCTTTTTCTCGAAAAACTACAAAAAAAATATTATTTAAAAAAAATCAGAAATGTTGGGTGATTTTTGGGGGTGAAGCCGCCCTTCTGGCGTGTCAGCAAATTTCAGATTCGAATTCAGCGCCCCAAAATACATATAGAACCGTCGAGAAAAATTCTTTCGGGCTGTTTCCTGAAAAACGATCATTTGACTGGACTAGGAACTTGACAAGCAGATATATGTTCATCATGTGTATGATAAGTTATTTTCAATCTAATAGAATCTATAAGGATTAAGTTATAAACATTTTGTTAATAACTTTGGTGTAAACGTAGCTTAATATCATGAAACATATTAATTTTAGTGATCATAATCCATAATAGATATCATTTTATAATGTCGATTAATTAGGTATTTGATAACTTGTAGACTGGCTACTTGTATCCAAATAAAATGTTTGGATATGGTATTATTTTATCTTACAAAATATAATTATTGCTCTATAGTAATGTTTCTAAATTGCTGTTTTCTCAAAGTTGTTCCAACATTTTCGTCTTTCAGAATTGGGATGATGATGATGATGATTGTATGGATGAAGAACGCACTACAATCTCAAAGAAAAATGCAAGAAGTGTGAAAGCTAGTACGGAAGCAATGGCACTCTATCATGAAAATGCTTATGGTTTTGTAACTACCATTGGACGGGGCACTTTCCGGTCACATCTTGGAGCATTACCATCTGCAAGCAGGTTATTGCTTAGAAACATTTTTCACATTCATTGAAATGTAGAGTACCTATAATATCTCGATATCTTGTTAATTAATTCTACCAAAGCGTAATCAAGACCAAGAAGTGACTCAGGTGTACGCCTTTCTATAATATCGTTGAATAGATTTTTTGTGAGAAATATCCTCGTAGGGTTTTGCTTGTCAATTGCAATTGCAGGGTCAAGTAGCAACTATTAAATCATGAGCATTTTCGTTGCTATTTTTCACGAGTGAATTTACATTTCAAGCGGTGCACAGAGTCAGTCTGGTTCGGTTTTCTAATTACTGTAGGGGAAATTAAATTTGTAACTTTTGTGCAAAGTATCTATCCGCACTCAAAAGAAATATTCAGCACTCCTATGTGACTCGTGCACAACATTAAGCAGGAAAGTGACCAATTCCTCATTGTGTACACAATTAGCTGGAAAATTTCCTCTTTCTGACTCCTGCTGAGTTGATGCGATCGTGTGCTTTTTCAGCATCATACTAGCTTCTTGTTCAGTCTAGTAAACATGCTCATTTATTTCAACTGTTAAGAATAGAATGATTTGATTATTATAGAATGAAATAACATTTTATTTAAAATATTTCAGTAGTTAATATTATTCAACTATTTTGTATCATTCAGACTCTTTAAAAAAAATGTTTGAAAAACTGTTAGATTCAAGTAAGCTAGTCTTCAGTTAACGTTTTCTCATTACACAAGAACCAATAACTTATATACAATCAATCGGCATATTCGTATTGGATTTTTCACTTCATTGGCTTAATTAAATGTCTAATTATTTACAGTTGTTTAGCTCTCAGCACTTCGAAAACACAGAGACCTGATGTTGAAGAGAAGAAATATGAAGAAGTGATCAAAGAAAAAGAAAAAGAGGAAGAAATGTATGACGATTTTGATGACAATTACAATGAATCGTCTCTTGACATGCAATCTTTCAAAAAATTTTACAAAGACATTCATTTACCCTCAAGAAAATCGTAAGTGCCTATTTTCTTTTATTATTGTTTCCAGATGTGAAATGTTCCTATTTTTAAGTGTTTGTTTTGGCGTTCTAATAGACCTTCCCTATTTAAAGTTTGAAATCCAATGTGAGTAATCTTTTCGAAAGAGATAATCGATAGTAGACTTGAGCTGCAAAGCTGGAGACCACCAGGCTGCGCCAAATAATAATTCATAATTAAAAAAATACTATGAGCATAATAACAAATACTTTTTGTATCATTTTCAATTAGTTCGGATTATTTAAAAACAGCTGGGATTTCTATTCTTAAGGTGAAATGAAAACTATATTGTCGGGTCCACATAATTTATTTTAGCTAGTAAAATAAATTATGTAGGACTGACAATATCGTCACCTTAATATGGAGAAATTCCACAATATCTCTGTTCATAGTGTAAATTTATATTCTTTCTTGTTCAACAGAAACTACAATACCGTAATGTGTTTAATTTGTTCTAGGCAGATGTAATTATATAGTAGGCCTATCATGTTTATCGATTACAGACGCTAATCGATTTTCTTCTAATTTTATTGTTCAAATCTTCTAATGTACCTAGAATACATTCTAGGTACCTTGAAATCTTGTAACGCAATGCCACAACTTTTGTGTGATTAGTGTGAGGTGCCACAATAGTTGTGAGAAATTACTAAAGTTTCAATTCCAATTCCAGCCCAGAACCTGAAACTCATTCGGCAGAGGAAATTACAAGGTATGTAACATCCTTGCAGCTTATTTTCATTGTACACTTTTTATTCTCCATACAAACCGTCAATTATTAATTTATTCATGTGGATTAAAAGGAAATTTTATTCATATATTTTTATATCATTTTTTCACATCAATGAATAATATCAAAATACAGACAAAGATCATGTTCAGCATGCTCTAAATCTTTTTAAAATGAAATATAATCGATGAACAAATCACCCTTCCGTAGTAATATGTGTTTTGGTTTATTAAATATGTTGTAATGTTGGTTTTATTGACATAAAATTGGACTTGAATTCTTGGATGTGGAATATAACTTATCTTTTTGAGACGTAACTATTTATAAAATTTGGAAAAATAACAGTTTTTGGCTGAACTTGTTGATCTCTTCCTGTCATAACTGTATGATTTGTTATTTTATTAAAAAACTAGCAGGTACCTCGTGCTCCGCAAGGTTCTAATTAGAAACTTGACAAACTGAAAACTTGGCCTACTGAAATCTTGAAGAATTCAAAATAGGCCGTTAACCATCTTCGGTAAATTAACAATCAATATGCAAAATTTTCAAGTTAATCAGTTCAGTAGTTCAGACTGATGATGCGTCAATGCGTCATTCGTGAATTTCCTATTCCCTACTAGTTCAGTCACTATATAAATTGGTGCTTGCAATTTATATTGTAGTTTTGATTTTTCAATATATTGTTTCTGTGCTAGATACAGAGTGGCACAAAAACCTCGTATTTTTCGTTCATTTTCCAGTTTTCAGCTACTTCTGCCAAATCCTGTAATCGGACAGAAAAAGTTGCTCTCGCCTTTTTTTTAGATTATGAAATTCCTAAAAAATGAGATCATTCTATCTATATATTAACTAACATATATGTTATTTATTAAAAGTAACTTATATATCAATTCAATTCCTCATATAAAACAATATGATTCACAATCTGCTGTCAGTTCCACACACTCTTACAAGAACTCATACATAAGAATAATATTTTTGTACAGTAAAAAACTCAAACAAAATAGTTGAAATCAAATCAAATAGGAAGTGATCCTCAAAAAAATCAGTATTGAATTCATCGGGGAAGAGTCGTGAACCGACAGTGCCTTTGTTCAGGAATGATCTTCACATGGACCTGAGGTCTGTGTGTGAAGACTAGTTCTTCGGATTGCCAATACATTTGGAAGATTCCGAGGAATGATTCAGATTTTTGTAAGTTAAAACAATCATGTGAATGAGAATAGACTTTTTAAATAGATAATGCAGTAAATGTGAGGGGTATTGATTAATAATTGATTATATTATAAAAGATATTAAATATTGTAAAAACAGTTACAATAATATGATGATGATTGTGTTTAATAGCACAATGTCATAGGGTATTGGTACGCAGACCTGTTGTCTGGATGACGATGACTGATCCACAAAAGTGGCATAACTAATTTCATCAATTAATAATAATTTTTTCCATCAACTGCGCTGCTCACGACCAAATTTCATTATCCCTCGTAATCCCACAGCATCAAAAATAGCTTTATGCACATGTTGTACATAATGTAATTTTTTTTCATTTTTGAACACAGGGCAAACATAAAGACAGCAAATAGATCCTTTGGCAGAGGTAACATGCGTCATTTACTTGATTCATTCACTACGTAAGTAACATAAGATTATCTCCTTACACTAATAAATAAAACAATATTTTATAAGTCAGTGAATTAGAGAATGTAGTCCCATGGGAATATAGACGGAAAGCAGGCCCATGCCCATACACACAATCCTGTTTGCAGGATTAATTAACCAGCTGAAGTCAAAACCCTTTGCCTACATATCTGTCATTAGATTTTCGGATGCAATCGATTCAGTATGTTATTTTGATCACAAAAATTGAACGCCACCCACTGATAATTGATTCTTTTCAAATAATTTAATTTTACCAACCTCACATTCTACAAGACTTTTCACACATCTCTAAAACGTTATATTAACAGTTAAATTGGCTTCGAGCAAACCTGAATAACACTTCAAAACATGCATATTACTTATTTATAACAATAAAATTGAAAACTTTGGTAAATATTTTTAAAATGGTTTTTATAGATACAAAAATTTAGAGGTTATAGAGGATATATAGAGGTTAAATTATTTACGTTCAAGAAATAGGTAAGACAATATTGATTTTTATTGATCGTTTCACAAACTCACACACAATATCGAAATGCGCATGCGGAGGTAACGGTTTCTTCCCGTTTCATTCAACCAGTTCTTTGAATGTAACGTTCTTTGTGAGGACGGTGCACGGGTGACTGGTGACGGTGACTGAGCACTGTGACTGGAGCTGATACTGACAGTAAACAGTTAGACTCAACTCACACTTACGCGACTCATGTCGAGAAGAGACTCGACTCTAGTCTTTCCTTTTTAGTAGCATAGTCAATTTCAACTTTCAAGCTGGAATTCCCCCCCCCCTTAGATTGTAACTCTTCAATCTCAAAATCACTGTCAGGGTATTTGCTCTTGAAAAAAAATTCTATGTCGTTTGAGCTAGTCTCCATTACTCAGTTTTCCAATGTGTAGAAGCCATTTTCGCGCTGCCGTCATAAAACCTGTCGCCTTGTTGTCTCCCACCAGTGATGCATTTTTGTTGGTAGCTTTTCGGACAGATTCTGCTTTACTACATTTCTATTTTCAGTGTGAGTGACTTTCTTATTCACAATATTTAGCCTACATCACTTTTCAATTTGGTACTCACAGGAAGAGAAGTATTTCGACAGTTTTATTCTTACGTTTCCTTGATTTCTTTTCAACAGCTACAGACCAACTATTTCACTAGTCAAATTAGTATAATATTGGAACGTATTGTTCCAAACCTAAATAATTTAACCATTATAACCTCTAAATTTGTTGTATCTATAAAAACCATTTCAATAGCATTTAGAAAAGTTTTTGAGTTTATTGTTATAGCCTAAGTTATTTGCATGTTTTGAAGTGTCATTCAGGCTTACTCCAAGCCAATTGAACTGTTAATATATTGATTCAGTGATGTGTAAAGTCTTGTAAAATGTGAAATTTAATTTTTTGAAAAAAATTAATGAGCAGCGTTTAATTTTTGTAATTTTTTGATCAGAATAACATACTAATTCGATTGCAACCAAAAATTTGTGTCAGGTATGTTTGCAAAGGGCTCTGACTTACACCAATTATTAACTTCAAATAAAACAGCGAAGAAAAATAAACAAAAATCAAATATATTTAAACCTTACCTCAAAATTGTTTGAAGCCTTCTGCTGATTACACAACATTTATGAAAAGATGTGTGTTGACACATGTCCAACACTTGTCCTGTTGCTAGTGGCCACCCTAAGTGGGCCACCCTCTTCTCATTCTTAGCCTCTATCATCATTCACCTCATTCTTAGTACTATCTAACAATGAGGCTACCTACATTCTTCTCACAGCTTCTTGGTTTTCCTTTTATTACTTTCTCATTATCTTCTGTTTTATCACTAACATAGGATAGTTTTTCCTCATTATTTCTTTTACTCTCTCAATCAATTCAATTTCTTTCTATAGTTTTTATTCTAATTCTCTTGATTGAGGAGCATTTCTTGGGATTTTTCCGTGTGCTTCTATATTATTGTAAATATAATAAAAAATAAATAATATGTTTTGTTGACACAGGACGAAGGAGCCACCAGCAAGTAGAGGCATTGGGAGAGGCAGGGGTTGTTTGTCGTTAGTACCCGAATTCCTCGAATCTGCTGAGAAGAAACCTATTGCGTAAGTATGAATAGTAATGATATAAATTATCAGCTGAAAGAATGTTTTCCAATAGGTAAATTATGAATACGGCAAAGTTTACACAGCCGCATCTCAAACAATAAGCAAGCGTATAATTGAATATTACTCTCCCATATTATGTTACTTACTTACTAAGTATTTATTTATTTCTTACTAAGAAAGTCTTTTTTCTTTCTTACTCGATGTACTACCTCCGTAAACAAAGCCACAGTGCATGCCAGATGGTTGATGGTAACGTCAGCACAGGTAGGGCTCCTACACCAATAAAAACACTAGCTGATATAGGTCAGCTGAAATCAACAAATTGTTATTGGTGTAGGAGCCCTACCTGTGCTGACGTCACCAGAATGCACAATGGCTTTGTTTATGGAGATAGTGCTCCGTGGCGCTACAGCCACTACCTCCGTAAACAAAGTCATAGTGCATTCTGGTGACGTCAGCACAGGTAGGGCTCCTACACCAATTATAACAATTTGTTGATTCCAGCTGATCTATATCAGCTAGTGTTTTATTGGTGTAGGAGCCCTACCTGTGCTGACGTCACCAGAATGCACTATGGCTTTGTTTACGGAGGTAGTGCTACAGCCCATCCAGGGCCTTGGCCTCCTCTAGAATGCCTCTCCACTCATCTCTGTCGGCAGCCTTGCGTCTCCATCCCCTAACGCCTATTTCCCGAAGATATTCTACATCCTCCAGCCAGCGTTTTCGTGGACGTCCTTTCAGCATTCTTCCACCTGGGTTTCTCTGAAGACTTTTTTAACTGCTCTTGAATCGCTCAATCTTTCTACATAACTTTACCAGCTCAAGCGTCTCACTTTGATCTCATTTACAATAGGTGTTTTCTGTTCAGGTCATGCAGCCCTTGATTCAAACGACGTCTCCATTCTCCATCAATACATACTGGAGGACCTTCTTCTCAGAATCTTTCGTTCCCAGATACTCAGTAGGTCTTCTTCATCTTTCTGTTTCAAACCCCAGGTTTCTGTCCCATACAACACAACTGGCTTTATAACAGTTTCATAGATTTGTAGTTTTATTTTCCTTGACAGGGTTTTGGATTCAGGGTATTGGCTAAGTGCATAATAACATCTATTTTCTGCAGATATTTGTTTTATATCATCTCCCATATGATATGCACCTTTAGCAGGAAGGAGAGGTTAAGGTGGAGAAGAGTATATTATAAAGAACCCCCAAGGAATACGGACCTGCAAATAGATTTTTGAGTTTGGAGTAACCTTCAATTATTTTGGGGTTTGAGTTACTGTTACTGTGAATTGATTTATATTTCACGAATTTGCCGATTTATATCAACTGGCGAATATTTTCTGTACACACATAAAACACTGAACGTAACTACAAATAAGAAAAAAGGGGGCCGGCCTAAACAATAATGCACGATGAGGCCACTCTAACCCATCCTACTGCAACAACAGCACAATATTATCACTTTCGATTCGATCAATTCGCCGCCAGGTACAGCACCACACGGTAACGTCACTTGAAATCCAAACCGCTGCAATTCAAACGGTCAAAACAGCGCATGCTACATAAATTATCCTGAATTTATCATTTCTCCAATTAATTAATTTCATAATTTATTTCCTTAATTTTTTTATTGCATTGCTATTTCTCCCACGTCAATAACTTTTACTGTCACTATTCTTATTCACGTTTCTTACTGATGATTTCAACTGTTCCTCGAGCAAATTACGAGTGTCATTTTTTTAACCTCTGATCACATATCATGAGACACAGACAAGCGGTAGGTAGGCGGCTTTCGCAGGTAGGTAGAGCGCTTGTCATCCCCCCCCCAAAACGCCCTGTGATCGGTGCGGCCAGAAAGTCAATTTTTGTCAAGTTATGACCACAAACATGGCCACCTCACCTGAGTCTCCCGCCAAGTGCTAATTACGTAGCGTTATTCGTTTCTGCAAGCGATAGGCAATAGTTTAGCGTTATGAAACGTTATGAGTGATAATGTTGTGCGTGAATGGTCTCGGAAAATGAAAGACGTCAGTTGTAATGACTTCCAGAATCGTTGTGATGCATGACTACTCGAACTCTAAGTGCTGGTGCAACCAAACGGTTTCTCCAGCAAATCTTAAGGGATAGTTACGGTCCCGGCTGATATACTAAATAAGAATCGTGAGGCCCATTGCCTGCCTAAATCAATATGCCTTTTCAGGCAAGGTCAATTAGGGACTCCTCACCAGTAAAAGCTATATGAATATTAAAAATTATTATTATTATAGATTACTGTAACACATATGACATGTAAAAAGTGTATTCAAACAGGCGAACTAATTCTAATTGTTGAGATAACTATATCTTGCTAGAATAAACAGGGTCTGTTATGGTACTTTAAAAAACACATAGCCTATTTTAAAATGGATAAATATCTATTAATTATAGAAGGTAACTAGTACCTTTGTGATATTCCAAAATGAAACATGATTAGTTTCGACTTGTTCAATAAGGACTCTCTTGACAATGACATAATTAGAAACTGCATGCTCATGCTTATTTTGAATATTTTAGGGTAGGCCTACTAGTTATTTTCTATAATTAAACATTCAAGTTGCCCTATTAAAATTAATATTATTAGGGTATTAATTAGAACTAGAGTAGCCATTCAAACTCCTTATTTACTATAATGTTCTAAAAGCTTATTAATTTTAATCAAAACTTTGGAAATATAGCCTAGAAGGTAGATTGAAAGTGATTATATTGGCTTTATAATGTGGCTTGGAACATAATATTTTCAACTTTTGCTTGAGTTATTTTCATATTCAAAGAATTATTACCCCTTCAATGCAGTACATAAGTGCTATTACTTAATTCTTAATGCAATACATAATTGTGATACCCTATTTTATATCCAATTAAAGTCTATTATTTAACTACACGTTACCTCTAGCATTTGCTAGTCAACAATGTTAAATAATGTTATTATTTCCAAAAAAGTAGAAGCCATACAGAACCAATAAAGTCATGTTAATAAGAGTTCGATGCTGTAGGGTTGAATATAATTTTAAAAATCCTCAAGTATAAACCATCAAAACTCATTTTATTAGCTTCATGTCACTTGCTGTTTTCTTCAAAACTACCTGAATTGAAGCAGTTAGCAGGAGCGATCAGAAAAAGAATATATTATTATGAATAAGATGAAATAAACACATCAAGATGTACTGAAAAAATGAATATATTTCTTAGATTAGTCCATCTCTTTCTTCTGTAGGCTACTACATCATACATGAATCATATCCATGGAATATTATTCATAGTTGATTTTCTTTGTCATCCTCTACTTCTGGCATACCTCTAGGCCTGAAATCAAAAAGTTATTGATAATTATTTATTATTCATTATAAAAAGACTTTGCAAAGTGAATTCTGGAATTGATTGTTTGTAATCTGTATAAGTTTTAATTATATTTCTTGGGAAGGAACCCCCAATAATGACAAAGTAATATTATATGAGAAATTCCAATAAACCAACAATCAGTTAAATTATTATTAGCATCAATCTGTAAGTTGTGTAATTCTGAATGATTGATTGAATAAATAAATAAATCTCCATGCAGGAATTGGGATTAATCAGTGTGCCCCAAGGTCAAAAGAACTTGTTGGTGAACAACATATTTTTGGATACCATGAACAATTCATTTATTTCTGTGGTCAGTGGGCCTACTTTTCGACCGTTTGGTTTACTAAACTCTTCCAAGATGTACTGCATAAAGTAATTATTAGTTCTACATTCAGAGAAACAAGTTTAATGAAACAAATGGGAATAATCAATAAATTAATTGCTTAATCTGAAATGATGATTATCTACAACATTAAAAGTAGAACTAAGTGATTTGAAAATAAATACCAAACTGTAAATACATGAATCTCTCAAAATAATGCAGGCATTTAATAAATTCAATCATAAATTTTAAAAGGTGGAATCACTGTCATTAAAGCTATTATTCAGTGTTTTCTACCAGCACTTGCTGAGTGAATTTTTGAAGTCATCTATTCATAGTTCTAATGTATGGTCATTCATAAAGTTCAACATTCACTCAAGATCAAGATGGACATTTGAGAAGATTGTTTTAAAAACAATGTATTCACTTATCTATTCAGGGAATAGAGCTGTTCATAATATTTGGGATTCCTTCCATAAAGAAATTTATGAAACAAAATCTAATAATGTGATAACATTTTAACATCAAATTATTGATTTAATGTTATCACATTATTAGATTCTGTTACATAAATTATTTCTTTATGGAAGGAATCCCAAATTTTATGAACAGCTCTATTCCCTGAAACAGTGAATACATTATTTTTTAAACATTCTTCTCAACTGTCCATCTTCATCTCATGTGGTTTCACGTTGTTTCGAAATATTGTATACTGTAAGCTATTAATGATTTCAAAATTCAGTCAGTATTTCAATTATTTTAGTCACATACCATAGTTATGTCTTACTATTTGAATATCTAACATCAATCGATAATAAAACATCGAAGTGGATAAACTTTTTGAAAAAAATGGGAAACTGTATAAAATGACATCGCCTATATAAAGTTTGAAAAATGGGTGTAATTTATCTTACCTAACTAACTTATTCTAACCATGGGTTCCAAAGAATTTTTCCATCCTGGTCAACAAAAAAGAATTCATATGCATTTCCTTTTGAGCACATTCTCTTCAATATTTTGTTTGTAAATAGTACCTGAAAAAAGAAACATATTTAATCTTTCAACATATATCCATTTTGGAGATAAAGTGAAGTTAATCATCAATGATAATACATAGTTTGGACTTTGAATAAATTAGAAGTGAACTGGGCCTCGAAAAACTATTTACATTAGATAACTATACATACTATAAGTATATAGCCTACTTACATTCGTAGCACATAACAGAAAACACTTTAAAGTTTTCCAATAGGTAAATTATGAATACGGCAAAGTTTACACAGCCGCATCTCAAACAATAAGCAAGCGTATAATTGAATATTACTCTCCCATATTATGTACTTACTTACTAAGTATTTATTTATTTCTTACTAAGAAAGTCTTTTTTCTTTCTTACTCGATGAACTACCTCCGTAAACAAAGCCATAGTGCATGACAGATGGTTGATGGTAACGTCAGCACAGGTAGGGCTCCTACACCAATAAAAACACTAGCTGATATAGGTCAGCTGAAATCAACAAATTGTTATTGGTGTAGGAGCCCTACCTGTGCTGACGTCACCAGAATGCACAATGGCTTTGTTTATGGAGATAGTGCTCCGTGGCGCTACAGCCACTACCTCCGTAAACAAAGTCATAGTGCATTCTGGTGACGTCAGCACAGGTAGGGCTCCTACACCAATTATAACAATTTGTTGATTCCAGCTGATCTATATCAGCTAGTGTTTTATTGGTGTAGGAGCCCTACCTGTGCTGACGTCACCAGAATGCACTATGGCTTTGTTTACGGAGGTAGTGCTACAGCCCATCCAGGGCCTTGGCCTCCTCTAGAATGCCTCTCCACTCATCTCTGTCGGCAGCCTTGCGTCTCCATCCCCTAACGCCTATTTCCCGAAGATATTCTACATCCTCCAGCCAGCGTTTTCGTGGACATCCTTTCAGCATTCTTCCACCTGGGTTTCTCTGAAGACTTTTTTAACTGCTCTTGAATCGCTCAATCTTTCTACATAACTTTACCAGCTCAAGCGTCTCACTTTGATCTCATTTACAATAGGTGTTTTCTGTTCAGGTCATGCAGCCCTTGATTCAAACGACGTCTCCATTCTCCATCAATACATACTGGAGGACCTTCTTCTCAGAATCTTTCGTTCCCAGATACTCAGTAGGTCTTCTTCATCTTTCTGTTTCAAACCCCAGGTTTCTGTCCCATACAACACAACTGGCTTTATAACAGTTTCATAGATTTGTAGTTTTATTTTCCTTGACAGGGTTTTGGATTCAGGGTATTGGCTAAGTGCATAATAACATCTATTTTCTGCAGATATTTGTTTTATATCATCTCCCATATGATATGCACCTTTAGCAGGAAGGAGAGGTTAAGGTGGAGAAGAGTATATTATAAAGAACCCCCAAGGAATACGGACCTGCAAATAGATTTTTGAGTTTGGAGTAACCTTCAATTATTTTGGGGTTTGAGTTACTGTTACTGTGAATTGATTTATATTTCACGAATTTGCCGATTTATATCAACTGGCGAATATTTTCTGTACACACATAAAACACTGAACGTAACTACAAATAAGAAAAAAGGGGGCCGGCCTAAACAATAATGCACGATGAGGCCACTCTAACCCATCCTACTGCAACAACAGCACAATATTATCACTTTCGATTCGATCAATTCGCCGCCAGGTACAGCACCACACGGCAACGTCACTTGAAATCCAAACCGCTGCAATTCAAACGGTCAAAACAGCTCATGCTACATAAATTATCCTGAATTTATCATTTCTCCAATTAATTAATTTCATAATTTATTTCCTTAATTTTTTTATTGCATTGCTATTTCTCCCACGTCAATAACTTTTACTGTCACTATTCTTATTCACGTTTCTTACTGATGATTTCAACTGTTCCTCGAGCAAATTACGAGTGTCATTTTTTTAACCTCTGATCACATATCATGAGACACAGACAAGCGGTAGATAGGCGGCTTTCGCAGGTAGGTAGAGCGCTTGTCATCCCCCCCCCCAAAACGCCCTGTGATCGGTGCGGCCAGAAAGTCAATTTTTGTCAAGTTATGACCACAAACATGGCCACCTCACCTGAGTCTCCCGCCAAGTGCTAATTACGTAGCGTTATTCGTTTCTGCAATCGATAGGCAATAGTTTAGCGTTATGAAACGTTATGAGTGATAATGTTGTGCGTGAATGGTCTCGGAAAATGAAAGACGTCAGTTGTAATGACTTCCAGAATCGTTGTGATGCATGACTACTCGAACTCTAAGTGCTGGTGCAACCAAACGGTTTCTCCAGCAAATCTTAAGGGATAATTTCGATCACCCATCATACAAACCTGATTTAGCCTCTAGTAACTCAAACCACTTAGCCACCTTTTCCCCAAACTCAAGTCAGGACTTTGAGGGCAGTGCTTCCAAACTAACGAGGAGCTCCAAAACGTCATAGCTCACTTAAACTCATTTGGCAGCAGCTTTTTATGACGAGTGTTTTGATAGGCTGGTCCACTGGTATGAAAAATTCCCCAACCCTCACGGCAATTATGTTGAAGAATAATCATAAGTGTAAGTAACTTTTGGTGAAAAACTTATTCTTGTATTTTCTGACTATGATTTCAATAGGGTCACTTGATTTGTTTAATTAAAAAAAAAAATAATTTCATAACACCCTTTTTTCAAAACTTTTTTATATCTTTATACCTTTATACTTTTTCAGCTTTTTATTTTGGAACAAAACTTGAAAATGGCTTTAAAGCCAAAATAATTTTATATTTGTGAAGCTCTTGTACATTTTATCAACGATTATATTGTTCTTTCGCCATTGCTCGTCACAAACATTCTTGAAATAGCTCCTGAGGTTTATAAGATTAAATCGAATTTGAAACGAGCTTTTGATCAAGTCAAGGAATATTTATTATGTATGTGAATCTCTTGTGAACGATTCACCAAGATAAGTTGTAATAAATGCAATCATTCATTCGGGTTGCCAATAACTTTTAAAATTTCCTGATCTATTGGAATTTGGACCTTATCTACCGGTTGTTTACATAAAATGTCTAACACAGTATTTCAGAAGAATTTGTTTTGCGGAACATGCATTTTACCTTGTTCTTGTCTAGCGTAAGTTGTTACCATAAAAATACATATTGTCTTGTTAATGATACTTGTTGCATTGGAATGAAATTTCAAAATTTGATCATTTTTTACACTTTATTAAGTTGCTAAAACAATTATTTTTGTTCAGGAGAGTGGACATGCAGAAAGAAATGGCCACTGTTGAAGATATGCTTGAAGCGGTAAAATTCCAGCCGTCAAAGGCGAAGCTGCAGGGTCTCTTTGACAAACAACATGGAGATGATTGGGAATCAGACTAAATGTTCAAAGCAAAAACGCAAAGCAATTTCACAACTCAGTCATTACTTCATTTTTATCAGTTATTGTTCATCTAAGTGGAGTTATTTTATTATTATCAAGTCAGTTGTTACTTGAGGCTGTTTATTTAGCATTAGTGCCTTATTTTCTACTTTTGATATACTGTAATTGTAGAAGGAATTGTTTCAGCTTTTATAAGAATATTCATATACTTAATTAGTGTACTGATAGAAGCAAGAGAGCAAATTCATACTATTTTTCTATATAAATTGAATAAATCTATCTGTTGACTGTTATAAAAACTAGTAACGGGTGTCTCATTAAGGATGCAACCCAAAGTACGAGAAGGTATTAGGTCTATATAAATTTTAATTTTAGGTGGCCAAACTTCAATGTTGGCCAACATGTATTAAAGGCCATATTCAAGTGTTAGTTAAAGAGAGTTAGTCTTTCATTAGTGCTGTCTCAGCTATCGTTTTGTTACGTTATACCAGAAATGGTTTTTGTGAACGCATGTTCATTTTTTGAGACTTATATTGTTTAAATCCTATAAATGTGGGCAACATTATGAATAGAGTTTCCTCAAATACTGCAGTTCCTAATAAGTTGATAATAGAGAAGGTGATCAATGAATTTATTTTAACTTGTAGGGTACAAGATGATAAGATGCTAACTCGTCTGCTGCCAACAAAGTTAGCGAAAAATTTGCTGAGAATGTTATCAACGTTTTTCTGAGAATGTTATCATCAGAAGCAAGGGTGTCATCATTTACTACTGTCATAAAAACTCCATCTATACCATAAGTAGTCCAATCAATTTTCTTATTTAACTTTGGGTTGTCCTTAATGAAACACTCTTTTTAATAGAACCAAATATAAATACAAACTTGAATGTTGGCAAAAATGTATTAAAGGTCTTATGCAAGTGTTATTTAAAGAGAGTTAGCCTTTCATTAGTGCTGTTTTAGCTGTCGTTTTTTTACGTTGTGTCATAATATGGTTTTTAACAAAGATGAACGTATGTTCATTTTTTAGACGTATATTTTTTGAACCATTACAATACAGATCTAGTTCGTTGACCAACAAAAATGGATATTCTGATTTATATTATCGTACTGTTCTTTGTTACGATATCTTGTGTGATAGAACTTCGACAGTTTAATCCTTCATAATCATAAATATTTTAATTATTTTTATGTCAAAGTTCTACTGCAACTCAGTTCTATATTGAAAATGATAATTATTATGATTGATTACCATTCTCGATTATGATCGTGAATACATACTTGGTCTATACTTTTTTATGTAAATATAAGTTTTCTTTATTCATGGTGCTATACATTTATAAATAAATAAACGTATCGCTGTTTTTTCTAGATTCGAAATATAATTCAACTTATCCTTATATCTAGTGCACGTTTTACTTGCATTTTGAAAAAAAAATTAAATTGTTTCAAAAATGTAAAATAGATGTTTATTGATGGTGATGCTATGTCGCTGTTTTCTGTCAGAATGCAAACAAGAGGCCTACCTACTATTTGGAGTGGATTGCCAGATAGGATATTTCATAAGGGCAGCTCTACACTCAACGGTGAATTTGAAGGCCTGCCTCACAGCGTTCTTCATACATAGGCCTTGGTCTTGAGACGGTTAATGTATTATTTCACTATTTCATGTTTTCCTTGCATTGTTATAGCAGCTCCAATGTGGGGGTGAAATTTTCAACTTTGCAACATGTGTGAACTTAGCTGTCCACACCTTTAACAGACGGGCTAGTGATACGTTTTTTGCTAGTTCACCTCCTAACTAGTCTTAATTGAGCTGCGAAGTCAAAATTGTGTTCCAGACATTCCCCTCAAATTTCATTTTCAAATGATCAATTTTTGCCAAATTGAAAATTTCACTCACCACATGGAGCTGCTATAACAATCAAAGAAAAACATAAAATGGTGAAATAATACATCAGATTGAAGAGAATTTAATGCTCTACATAAAATTACCTACAATCAGCATCAATTTTGATGATTCATTATTAGAGTATATGAGCCATGAAAGAGCAAACAATTGGATAAAAACCTATTAATTTAGCAATTTCTCACTTTCAAGAGCGAATAATGTTGAAAATATCACAAAACTCCACTAAACAAAAATTTAATAATATGTCAAGCTTTATTTTTGAATAGTCATCTTGATTGAACGCATTCTTCCCAAAATAATAAGCATGTAAGCAGAACATAGAAAAAATCTATTTTCAAACCACCCTCATTTCTTCAGCAAAAGGGTTAGGGATGGCGATTTTTGACATGCTCACCGCCTAACTGGTCCCAACAAATCTGCATAGTAAAAATTGTGTATAACATTCCTTCCAAATTCATTTCTTAATTTGTCTAGTGTTGCAAAACTGAAGATTCCACACTCAACACTGAAGCTGCTCCAACAGTCGTGGGAAAATGCGTAAACTTGTGAAATTCAGAAATTATACATCAAATTAAAGAGAATTTGATGTTCTATAAGCTCATAATCATTATGGATTTCTTCCTTGAAATTTTTAAAAGTTACAAAGGCAAAAAATTGGAGGCAAACTGGTTTTCCTAGAAAATGTCACACTTTCAAGAGTGGATATCTCGAAAACTATAAAATTAATACTAAATAGAAAAAGTTGTAAGATCGATGTTGTAGGAAATTATTTATAGAATAGTCAGTCATGTACCGTACCGTACTTGAGTTGCATAGCCCCGGTTGCACCCGGGCCCTAGAGTCGTATATAGTTATATGGTATCATATATGCGAGAAACCAAAAAAATAATGATACCGCGTTTAACTACCGCCCACGCCCTTGGCTCAGCGGGCAGGGGTGGGGACCTTTTTTAGTATGTTTACCTCCCTAAACTTACTACCCTAAACAGTACTGCGGGGTCAAAATATTGCCTTCTAAACTTTTTCTCCAATAGGTAGGCTATAGGTACCCTTTTTAATTAAGCATTCATTGCCTTGACTATCATAGATATATTTCTCAAGTCGAAATTATACACAAAATAAAGTATTTGCTTCCATAATTTGAACTTGATCAAGATTTGGTGCGGCCAACCTTACGGTAGTCTTTTTGTATGCTGAGCTGCTGCTGGCGGTGGCTGCTAAGGTAAGAACAATATATCCTAGAAAACTACATCGATGGCAACAATTAATCGATATCTCCAACTCTTAGTTTTAGAAAGCTTTTGCTTAGAATAAGTACAGAATGGAAACTTGTAATAAATCGCCTATCTAACCAATGCTTTTTACATTACCCCAATACTGAACACGTCACGTGACCTTGGGAAGTTCCAATCCTGGTCTTCTGATTGGCTCGTAGCAGTGAACGAGATCAATTGATCCGGATCATTGAAGTGATCCGAACCTACCATCAATACTATTACAATGCGGCGCTTCCTAACAAGATGGCGAATTTTGGCGTCAGGGTATAGCCAAGTTTCCGTACTGTATGTATATTGTGGTACTATTACAATGCGGCGCTTCCTAACAAGATGGCGGATTTTAGCGTCAGGGTACTAGCCAAGTTTCCGTACTGTATGTATACTGTGGCTTTTGCCTGTGAGTGAGCCAGTGAGGTTAGTTTCACTTTGTAAACAATAGGAATAGGCTACACATTCTATTTCTTCTATAGAAATATTATAGATTTATTTCCTCTAGTAAATTTTATTCAATCTTGTGATCTAAAAAAGTTGGTCATAATTTAAAAGTAGTGTCAAATTTTTGTACTAAATAACTTTTATTTTATTAGGTGGGTAGGTACGGTAACTGATTTCGCATGACAAATAATGTAAAAATGTGACTGCCCTGAAACTACTGTACTGTTGGTTTTACAGAATTTTATATTCTATTTATTGCATTGGAGTTATTCTCTACAAACTATGAGTAACATATATGTGCAAGAACCGCCAACAAATGGCAAGGTGAGTGGCGTTTATCTCCATATAAACATTCATACAATCCACTTATATTTATATAAACCACAACATGTCTGTGGCCAAAAAGCATGGGTACGTTAGACTTACTGTAATTACACCGTATACTCAATTTTTAGTTTTTCTTATCAATCTATCAGCCAAGTTCAAGAATATCTTATCATAATTATGTAGACTTACATGGTAGGCCTACATGAACATAACATAATCACTGCATGAACAATATCATCACTACCATCAGTGAAGGTTCTTTTACATGTGGGGTTGAAAAGACATGGTACTCAGATCATTGGGCTCTCACATTTAAAACAAGATTATTTTCAAAACATTCAGGAAGCAATTGCACAGAAACCAAAACTATTCGACACATCAACAGTGACAGTATTATACATTTTCAAAATTTGCTACATAAAATAAATTGGATGGACCTATATAGAGATGGCAATCTAGAACTAAAAACCTCCTTTTTCCTGAGTACACTCAAGAATATTGTGGATTTGACATTTCCATTGAAGACTGTAAAATTAAAGACAACAGCTCCTAAGCCAGGCAAAATCTATAGTGTTGAATTAATGAATATCAAGAATATGTGTGATCTGCTCTATGATGTTTATCTTAATACTGGTGATAATGAAATAAAGATTCTGTATAAAATTAGAAAAAAGGAATTCAAAGACATGTTAGTGACTCTAAGGAAGACACAAAATGACAAAAAAAAATTATTGAATCCAAAAACAAGAGCAGGGCAATTTGGTGTATAATTAAAAAACTGAGTAAATCCAAGTCAATGATTAAAAAAGGCTCACTAAACTCAAATCAGTTCAACAAATTCTTTACAGAAAACATAGATAAAATTGTAGCTGAAGTTGAAAGTAAAAGTTGCAGTCATAGTGCAATGGACTTTTTGAGAGCTGGTTACTGTGCGCCCACGTCCAGATTTGAATTTGAATTAGTTGAAACAGATAACATAATTAATATACTCAAGAAAATAAAGGGGAGTAATAGTGCAGACGTCTATGACATTAGTCCTAGGATGCTTAAACTCAGTCTTGATTATATTATAGATCCTCTTACACACTTAGTTAATAGTTCAATCCTTGAAGGTGTTTTTCCACAAAGCTTGAAGATGAATAAAGTTCTGCCCATATATAAAAAGGCTGTAGATCAGATTATAATAACTTTAGACCTATTAACATAACCACTACTGTTTCAAAAGTACTTGAAAAGGCTCTAAATGATCAAATTGTGGATTACTTCGAAAGAAACAATCTTTTCAACAATTCTCAGTTTGGATATAGGACTGGGAGAAATACGGTTAGAGCTGCAATCGATCTATACAGGGATTGTCTGAATTCTTTGGAAAACAAGAAATTTACTCAGACTAAATTGTTTGACCTGTCAAAAGCATTTGACACTGTATCGCACAAATTGTTGCTAGATAAGCTTGCATTTTATGGCTTCCAGGAAAGATCTTTGAGACTGGTAGAATCTTATTTGGGGGATCGATTCCAGAAGGTTGTTTTTGAGGAATCTGAGTCACAGTATCTACCTGTCTCCCATGGCGTGCCTCAGGGTTCTATTTTGGGGCCTATTTTGTTCATCGTCTATATAAATGATCTACCAACAATTGTAAACCCTCCAGCCAAAAGCTATTTGTTTGCGGATGATCTGTGTGTTTTTCTGAGCTTTCCCACAGTAGTTTCATTGAGTCAAGCTTCCCAGGACTTGGCTGATTCGATCGAAAGCTGGTGTAATTCAAATTTATTATGTGTAAACTCTGATAAAGTTCAGAACTTGACTATCAGTTATAATAGAAGACTGACTATGAATGAGGAGAAAGAGGCAAAGTTTCTGGGCTTCACACTTGACACTTGCCTTAGTTGGTCCCAGCATATTGACATTGTTGCTAGCAAGCTGAATAAGGGGGTCTTCTTAATTAGAAAACTGAGGTCATATGTCAGTTTGGATGTTTTAAAGGTGATTTATTATGCTCACATCAATTCTCATCTGTCATATGGCACCATACTTTGGGGTTCCAGAGCTTACAGTGGTAGACTTTTTAGAATACAGAGAAAGTCTATCAGACTGATTTGTGGGCTTTCTAAGCGAGCACAGTGTGATGAGCATTTTAAAATTCTGGGAATATTGACTCTACCTTCAATATTTGTTCAACAGAGCCTTATTTATGTTGAGGAGAATTTGGAGAAGTTTGTGGAGCAGGGGGTAGTTCATAGCCATAACACTAGAAATAGGGGTAATTTGACTACTTATCGGTATACCTATTCTAGTACACAAAAAACATTTCTATTTTTATCAATAAAATTGTTTAATTCACTTCCTGAAGATCTTAGAAATATGGAGAATGGAACTTTTAAAATTCATATGAAACGTTTCTTAGCAGCTAACCCTTTAAACAAGATTGAAGATTTTTATACATTAGCTAGGAATATTCGGTTATAAGTTGAAAATCAGGTGACATATTATCATAGGGTACTGATAGTGTAACTTACTGATGTAATATATTTTTATTTTGTATCATGTTGTATATATTTGACACTTGTATTGTATCTGATGACCTCAGATATTGCTGCAATAAAGATTCTATTCTATTCATATAAGCATGTTAGGCTATAGATTATAATAACATGAAAATTTGATTTTTGTAATTTAACAGTAGGCTACTAGGTGAGCGTAAGGTTTATGAGTTAGTCTAGCGCAAGATTATAAATAGAAGTGATAATCCGGGTATACAAGGCTTAATTCACACAGAACGGACTTTGGGCTGAGAGTTGCCGCATACTTTTGTTCCTTCCATCCCTCCCGCATGTAGACAATAATCCAAATTTCACAGACGAGAGACATCTTTTGCAGCGTACAATAACTGGCACATCACATTACTTTTTTGCCACTTGTTTAAAATGAGAATCTAATAGAAGACATGCAGAGATTAAATGTCACTTTCATTTCACGGTCCCCTCTGGTGTGCATTCCATACACCACGCCTCCGCCGCGTCTGTACCGCTTCTCTGTCCGATGTCTGTATTGTAAAAATTGGGTCTTGAAAGGGCTCCATACTCTAGGGAACTTGGATCGGCAAACTTTGTTCTTGCGAACCAAGTTCCCCATTGTATGTGGAAAATTGGCGAACCGCAAACCAAATTAATGACGAATTTGGTCTTCAATCTGGATTAAAAACTTAGTTTGGCTCGTTCGCCAGGGCAATATATCCTATCTATATATATTCCCACAGCAGCTACAAACTTTGAAACACTCATCTCTAGACCCCGAAAGACACTGAAATAACGAATGGTTGTTCGCTCTCCCCACTACAGAGTATGGGAAAAATCCTACAAGAACTTGGTAGCCCTTAAGGGGATTCCTACCAGAGTGACCAGAGACCAAGCTAATTTTGTCAGTGTAGCCCTGATAAAGATCAAGTTCAAGTCGATACTTTGTCGTTAGACATATCCTATATCCATGATAAAAACAAAAAATATCAATCAAAAGGAACACAATGAGAACTATAAAAAAGTAACGCAATAACAATTAGGCCAATGGCATTGTTTGACAAGAGTGTGGATGGTTGGTTTACCAGCGCTCGCCTTCATTGACTTTCGCTGGGATGGCCTTCTCTCAACAAAAATCGGAGCGATGGCCAAAGAAGGGCTATGAAGGCGAGCGCAGGCAAACCACCCATCCACACTCTGGCGCTCAACGTCATTTGTACGCATTGGCCGATACGGTGGATGCGCCATGAGAGGCATCCTGAAGACACGCGAAGTAAATTGAGACACATTTATATATCAATGAATATGTGTATTGCAACGACTTCTTTACATTTTTACAGGTTCTTTTGAAGACATCAGTTGGTGATTTGGACATAGAACTGTGGTCTAAGGAGGCTCCCAAAGCATGTCGTAATTTTGTGCAATTGTGCATGGAAAACTACTACAATGGAACAATTTTCCATAGAATCGTTAAAGGGTTCATTGCTCAAGGTGGCGACCCCACCGGGACGGGCACTGGAGGAGAATCTATTTACGGCGAGCCATTCAAGGTTAGTAAATTCATGAGTTTGCAATAATCAACGTGTTTTATAATCGAATTAGAATAATAAGTAAATTAACCTTAACAAACATTAAGTTGAGCGGTGTAAATGAGCTCAACACTGCTGTTACGTCCACGTTATAATGGCAGTGTTTGGTTAGCAATGTTATTACTATCCTTGTCTATCATTCAACAAAGCGGATAGCGCTATCTCTTTCTCGCTTTCCTCTATTGCCAGATCGTCTTTTAACAATGTAGAATTAATTAACAAAATATTTCATCTTAATTATGAAAATTCATCATGAAATTATTGAAAAATATAATTTCTTGCTTAATAAAATATAGGTGATCACTGTATTTTAAACGAGAATGAACCGTTAATATTACATCAATAAACCTGTATCAGCTACCGTCTAAAGGAGGCATTGACAAGACGGAGGTTCAGCAACATTGTTCTCCTATATTTCTCCACTGCCATTATTACGTGGACCTCACTATAGATCACGTAATCATCTCAATCCTGGGCGGATACGACTCACTATAAACTGGAAGATGTATTTGTATTGAGGAATAAAATTAGCCTACCTTTTGTAAACCAAATAGAAATAATGGGTAAAACTACTGTAGGCCTACCTGCACTTAGGCGTATTCGTGACAAGACACATTAAAGATACATTCATGAGCATTTCACTCCATTGACTAAACGAATCAAGTAGCAATGATTTCAATTTTTTTTTAATTTCAAAATTTTATTATTTTTTTTATTTTCCCAGACAAATTATCATACCGGTACTGTACTATATTGTATATACAACAATATACTGTACTTGAAAATTATCACAAATCACTGCACCACTGCACAATACATACACCTTATAACAGTCGATCCTAAATAGGTAAAAATACTAGTTCATATTCAAGAAAAAAAATTTTCTTTACTAGGAAATTGTAATTTTAATGTTTGTATCCCTTTTCAAGTAAGTTCCTAATAACGAATTGTAGACCTGAGGGTTATAAATTCAAATTGCACAGGTCTCAAAACTAACATGACTAGATTTGTAACATTTAGGATGCTCGATCGATGTATACTGAGAGTGAACACTATTATGTATTGTAGGTTTGACTACACAATCAATAAGCATTGAAAAATTGAAAGGCATGTCAAGCTCAGAATTGCCAGTCTTTTGAATAGAGGTTTATAATGCGAGGGAGGTGATGCATTGCACATAGTCTCAACTCATATTCTCTAATACAAGAAGAGATTGAGAGTAACTAATCATGTTATTCTATTTATTTATTTTCTGTATTTTTCAATACCTGTTGACATGGCCAGTTGTTGAGTGTTTTGGCTTAATAAAATTGAATTGAATTGCAATTTGTCCAGACTATGGCAATGTGACAGATGTGAATAAAAATAGCCATAATAAACATTCAATAATATTCAGATACCATTTGTTTAAATTTTCCTCTAATAAAGACTTTACTCTGGTAACTTTAGTGATAGTGTAGTCTATATGACATTTCCATTTCAAGTTGCTCTGGATAAAAATATCTAAAAATGTGATAGAAAATAAGAAGCGTTCATGTTATTTTATGACATAAATAAATTTTGATTTTTATTCAGATTAAGAGCTAATTTGTTGGTATTATACCAGTCAGTCATGACTCATGATATCTACATTTTTAAGACAGCTTCACAGAACTCGTGGTCAATTTTAATATTCAAACACAGGCTATATCATCAGCGTACATATAACACGTAGTATTTTAATCTCCTATATTAAGTGGTTAGTGTTCATGAAAATTTTATCTTATCTTATCTTATCATGATTATCTTATCTTATCTTATCTTAAAATATAAAAATTGAGGGCCTAATATCGGTTCCTGTGGAATACCATTAGGAACTTATCGAAGATCAGTCATAACTCACTGGAGACAAACCATCTAGTGATCTTTTGTTCCTGGCTGTCAGAACCACGTCATCTGCATATGCCATGTATTGAAGTGTTCTATCCATGATGGTCCCATTTGGGTTGACTGTCAAACCACATCACCTTTCCAAATTGGGAAAATAATTTCAATTATTTCTGAAGGGAAAACAAAAAGCTTCTTGCATATCGAAAATTTGATGTTTTCTGCTCGAAATATCTTGACAATTACAAACATAATTATTAATTGAAGACTAACTATAGGTCGGATGAAAACGGTCCACAAATCAATAGAGAGGAGACATTTTTCCAATTATTTGGATATGAAGCTCTTACTTATTACGACATCCCATCATAATTCTGAATCTGAGGCAAGTGATATTTAATAGAAAAACATATTTTCGCTATTTTTTACATTTTAGCAACAATTTTTTAGTATGTCCAAATTATTCAACTTGAGAAATTCAGTGTTGAAAATCATTTCAATTTCTTCAAATACCCAGTTACCTATTCAGCTTACTCAAGTTACCATATTTATCATACAAATTATAAGAGATAACACTTTCTTCATGCCTTGCAATCTTTTCAATCTTACTCATGTCTAGTTTTGTGTGTTTAGCTTCCTCATTAGTCACATTGTTAGTCTCTGCTAGAATTATTACTGAATAATCAACTTTTATATCTTCAGTGAGAGCGTCAATATCGTGTGATACTTCATCCAAAGTACACCCCGGTTTAAAAACACTTGTACAAAGCCACCTCTTCTTAACTCATGATGCAAATCCCATCCAATTCTCTTTGTCCATTTGTCTCATCTTTTTCAGATTCTTTTTTTTTCAGTTATCACCCTTTTAGTCACCCCTATGTTACTTCCATCTCGTCTCTTCAAAAACATTTTTGGCTTGATCATGTGCCACGTGGGTGTCGCAAGAATATCAAAACGAATTTTAGTTGACAAATTAATATTACTCTTAAAATAAATGAGGTGCGACTTGAGAGTTCTAACACCAATTCTGAGCCAGCGAGGTTAATCGATATATATTATTCTATTATAGGCAGTTCATTGTTAAAATATTTGATACTGCTCATTTATAAGACTTGTATTATTGGCTATGGAAAGATTATCGAATGAATAATTGTTCTATTATTGTTGTTCCAGGATGAAATACATTCTAGACTACGCTTTAATAGACGTGGCTTGGTGGCTATGGCTAATGCAGGCAAAGATGACAATGGTTCCCAGTTCTTTTTCACCTTTGCTGCAGCTAATGAATTGCAGGGCAAGCATACAATATTTGGAAAGATATCAGGAGAAACTATTTATAATATGTTGAAGCTTGAAGATGCACTTGTCGATCATGTAAGTATTGCTTTAATAGTCAAGTATGCAAATGTTCATTCCTCTGTTTACTTTTTTATTGTATTTGCATTATAAATGTTGTTATTTGAAGTATTTTATCTCCATTGTTGACATATTGTTATGTTCATATTTTTGACACCTATAATGACCAAACTACGATGATAAATTTCACTATAGTGTGGTCCACGTTATAATGGCAGTGGATAAAGATAGGAGAATGGCAATGCCGATTCTCTGCATTAATAAATTATATTTCTACACTGTCAAAAACATAATTGGCATCGTTGTGGACCTAGAAAAGGATAGTACCACCGGCTTTGTCGAATGATAGACAAGGATAGCAAAACCAAAGTTGAACAAATACTGTCATTATAACGTGGACCTCACTAGCCTATAGGATTCACTTTCTCAGCAGTTGAAAGTTCAATAACAGCGTGTTGTTCAATTCTGGTTTACATAACACCAGAACACGACGCCATACTCTCACCAACCAAACCTAACTGGATGAACGCAACCCCTTCAAACTACGCAGCCGTGTAGAGGATGAATAGAAATTGCACATGCCACCAGGCTCGCTTCTGAGGGTTATTTGGTTTGTGCTCCACAAGCATGTGTGCATCACTTATCAATAACAATCACACACTGTACAGTACTCTATCACCCAATGCCATTTTGTAACTTATCTTTTAGTACTGTTTGGGTTCTCGCAGACCAAATTAGCTGGATTTCAATGTGCTTAATTGAACAAATCCTCTGTTCTGTTCTCTCAAAATTCCTATAATTCTCAAAATATATTGTTGCGAGATGAAGAATTAAAGCTAAAGCCTACTTTCATTCTGGCAATTTGCAATATCATAACATGGCGAGTTGTGCCAGTTAGTTAAGCGACTCTTACGACTTTTCGTCTATTGTTCCCATATCGGCGCAAACTGCATAAAATTGGGTGTAATGACATAGTGAGTGGACGCCAACTTACAATAGAGCTTTAGTGACCTTGAACACTCATTTTTTGGAGTCTTCGGAAATCTGACTTACGTGCATAGTATTTGGGAGTGCTGGATCCAAATCCAATCAGAATCTATCTATCTTTATTCAGGCTATAAGACAGTTGGAATTTGAGAGAAAAATATATGAGTAATCATTTTCAAAATACCAAACCACAACAACATTTGTTTTGCGGCTGATTGGTATTGCGCAAGTAACTGCCGAGTTGAAATGTAGACTTTTCCATTTCTACAAGTTCCCGTCGACCTCTACTCATGTTGCTGCGTTAAATCTGTAGTAATGGAAACGAGTCTTAATTGGTGAAGCTTTTATGGTTTAATTGTATTGGCATTTATCAAAATACTTTTACAGGATGACAGACCGCAGTATCCGCAGAAAATAATCTCTGCTGAAATCCTTAGCAATCCTTTTGATGACATTGTTCCAAGAACTAAAAAGAGAGATGAAGATTCTGAAAATCAAAATGCCAGTGAAGAAGGGAAAAAGAAGAAAAAAGCTGGTGTCAAGTAAGAGCAAATTCATTCCAAAATAAGATCGTAAACAATGAATCTGTTGATTTACATAAGTTAATCAGGGAATGAGAAATTCATTCTTGGCCATGTGTTTCTTCATCAAAAATAATGTTCTCTATTACCTACTAGAATTATGATATTTGCAAGTGCTTTTCAAGATGTTTACATGTGAAACATTGATGTCATTAGCAATGTCAGTGGCAAGGTTCATGTTGTACTTTGGGTAGTAGGCCTACTAACCAAAATAAAATCACAGTTTGATTTTTCTTTCAAGATACATTGCAGACGTATATAATATTCTTAACTTGATAAATCTCATCTCAAAGGCTTTACGACGTTGGATATTTCTTCAGTAAATGCTATTATTTATATTCTAAGCCCAACCTTACTATTTTCAAAAAAATCTTCACTTTTCTAGCACAAACTTTTTTTAATAGGCTTCATGTGGACATAAAAAGGTGTAGGCAGAAGACAACTTTCTGCAGATTATTGCATAGCATAGCCATCTGGTACTTGAAGATGTTTCTGGCTATTATGACAGCATTGTTTGAACTGCAGGCCTGCACAGTAGTACACATCGTGTTGTCAGTAGAAGCAATACAGTACTAGGTACTTTCATATTAATGTGCATATGATGATGATGAGGTTCAAATTACAAATGATTCCCATTCAATTTTGTTAATATTGTTCTTGTTTTTCCATTTATTTTTTTACAACTGGTAAGCGCGACAATTTTTTTAGTTTGTTATGTTATTGTGTATAGTGCAATATTGTTAGTATTATTATAATGTTCAACTGATACTGAGGTTCTCTTTCCTTTTTTTCTTGTCTTTGTTTTATCATTTTTTCTTCTCTTTCTTAATTTTCTTTGTGTTAACTGTAACACTTCCTTTTTTTCTGCTCAAACAGGTTTTTGTAACCTTTGGGACTATTTTCAATGATAATGATTTTTGTAATGCTCTGTAGGGTATGATTATGATTTTTTAGTTATCTTGTAATTACTTCCGTAACTGGTAATTTCATGCTCTGTATATATTGTAAAAATTGGGAAATAAATTGAATTGATTTGACAACGAATAAGAATTTAATATAATAAATTGAATTGATTTGGTAATGAATAAGAATTTAATATAATTCCAAAAAGATTCCATTTCATTTGCTTCTACTTCTAGGAACTACAAACTGCTTTCCTTTGGCGAAGAAGCAGAAGAAGATGAAGAAGAATCAGTGGTGGCCAGCAAAGCGTTTGCAGGCAAAAGCAAGTCCACTCATGACTTGTTGGATGATCCCAAGCTGAGTGCAATGCCAGCTGTCGACAAGGAGCAGTCTTCTGCCAGCGATCAAGATAGTGAAACTGACCAATCCAGGTATTTCAAATTAATACTCTTCATTCTTCTTATTTGTTCCAATGTACATAGAATTATTCATTACAAATATTCCACGGAGTTTTACTCTTACTCGGCACCAAGGTTTCGTAATGTTCTATCCGTTGAAATAAGCTGTAAATGTGGTTGTGAGATCAATTTTACTGGAAAGATT
This sequence comes from Nilaparvata lugens, assembly GCF_014356525.2. Lineage (NCBI taxonomy): Eukaryota > Metazoa > Arthropoda > Insecta > Hemiptera > Delphacidae > Nilaparvata > Nilaparvata lugens. The sequence continues at coordinate 38,077,118 of NC_052505.1, read as the reverse complement.
ACCGTGATGTTTCTCAATAGAATTGGATAGTTAGGTACTTGAAATTCATGATCTGGTAATTGTAGTATACTGTATTACAATTTCAGTTGCCATACATAATTTATTATCAGTTACCAAATCTATCTGTACAAATGAGTTACATAAACCAAACATACAATTGAATTGTGAAGAGTTAACACTTTCATATTTTTATATTTAATGCATTTCTTCATTTTCACAGACAAAAAACGGTGGAAAATGTGCGATCTAAACTAAAAAAGTCTAGCAACAAATCGAGAATTCCAGAGCCTGAGCCGGATAAAGTTGTCGATGATGAAGAAGAATTTGAAGAGTATGACTTTCATAAAGAGAAAAGGGAGGAAAGAAAACGTAAAGCGTAAGTACTCTAATTAAAATCATTAATATTGTTCAGCAGAAACACTTATCAAACTGTAAAATAATAATTGATTTGATCACGAAAATTTGATTTATCTGTCATTAATAGGGTTTCCAACAATTTCTTACATTATTCAATAATTCATAATTTATTTTATTGATATAATGCTTAATTTACTTTATCCGGCTCTATACTCGTGGATGGACTTCGGTCTACTCAACAAAGCGCCTCCATTCGTCTCTATCCTGTGCACTCTGCTGCCAGCTTGCCACGCCCAGCACACGCAGGTCACCAATCGCGGCATTCAGCCATCTTGTCCGTGGATGACCTCTCTTTTTCGTTCCAAGCATTCTTTCCTCCAGCAGTCTTGATGGTAACATCTCATCACTCATTCTAGCTAAAAGTCCAAGCCATTCAATACTTCTGGCTCTTATGAATCTCACCATATTTCCTGCTCCAATGGCATGGTCTATCTCACTATCAAATATGGCTCTCCACACTCCTTCGTCACTTGTTTGTTGGTCCCCAGATTCTCCTGTACATTTTTCTTTCAAATGACCTTAATGCTTTTTCATCTCTGTTCAAGATAGTCCACGTTTCGGCCTCATAGGTTACAACTGGTCTTACTAACGAAATGAACATTTTCAACTTTTTTTCCTAGAGATTAGTCTGCTTTTAATAATTTTTTGATTAGAAAAGTATGCTCTGATACCCATCATTATTCGATTATGTATTTTTTGACTGGTCTTATTGTCTGCTGTCAGGCTTACCCCAAGATATTTGAGCTCTTACGCCTTCTATAGTACAGTCATCAGCTATTTCCAGATTGCATACTTGCCTTCTTGCTTGATTTGCAGACATTCTCATATATTTCGTTTTTTTTTAACTTCAAGACCCACCTCTCTTGCTTCTTCCTTCATTTTGTTGAAAATTTCTTTGAGGCTTTCTTGATATCTTGAGACAAGGACAACGTCATCTGCATAAGCTAGTACTTGGTTTGTTCTGTTCTCTATCGTTCCGCTTGTGTCGGATTCTCTATGTCAGCTTGAGTTTCTGGAGCAACATCTCACCAAAAAACGACTTTACCAAATTGAACAGTGTTGCAGAGAGAGCAGCATCGCCTTGTCTAACACAAGTAGTGGCACTGAACATTCGGATAGTTTTTTTATCTAACTTAACTTGAGTGGTTGTGTTAAACATTGTTAGCTTTATGAGACTAATAAACTTTCTTGGTATTCCATTTGCATCTAATATTTTTATCATTCTGTCTCTTCTGATGCTAGCGAATGCCTGGCGGAAATCAACAAAAGCAGATGTAGATCTGTATTGTACTCGAAACATTTTTCCATCATCTGCTTCATGATGAAAACTTGATCTATTGTACTTCTTCCTTGTTGGAAACCACATTGATGCTCTTCCATTATTTCTTCCACATAACCACCTAGACGCTTCAAAAGCCATGCAGAGAAAATCTTATATGAAGTACTGTAGTTTTTGCATACGACTTTATCCCTTTTTTTGAATATGGGACGTATTGTTCAAATTTTCCATTCTTCAGGCATTCTTTCTTTTTCTCAAATCCATAAAATCAAGGTATGCACAGCTCTTATAATCTTCTTGATTACATACTTTGGTAACTCAGCTGGTATTGAATCCCCTCTTGAAGCTTTATTAATTTTGAGCTTTTTTATTACTTCTTCTATTTCTAAATGTTGGGAGCTGAATCAAGGGCTCATAACTATCATATATTATAGGGTCTTCTTCAACTTCATAATCAACTTGATCCAATAAACTGCTAAAGTGGTCAGCCCATCTATCCATTATCTCGCTATCTTCACCAAGCACTTTTCCATTCAAGTCCTTACATGCAATCAAGTTTGGTTGGAAACCTTTTCTCATCCTTCTCACTGCTTGGTAGAATTTACTACTTTCGTTTCGCTCATTCATTACCTCCATGTTTTCAATGAGCTTTTCCATACATTCTCTCTTTAATCTTCTACAGAGCGTGTTGGTTGTCTTTCAGCTCTCCATGTACTTGGCACGATCTTTCCTTGTTTCCCTTTGCATCATCAACCGACCGTCTATAGCTCTATTTTTCTGGTTTACAGCTGCCTTACATTCATCATCATACCACTCTATGTTTCTTCCTGTTAGTCTCTTCCTAAGGCTTTCTGTGGCGACCTCATCTACTGTTCTTCTTAAATATTATCCCACAGCTCCTCTAATTACCATCAACATCATTCAGGACTTCAGGGATTAGTCTGTCAAGTTCTCTTCCATTCATATCAGTCTTCTCTCTATTCTCAATTTTTCTATGTCCAGCACCTTTTTAGCCCTCTTTCATATCCTACTCTTGATAGTCTCTCCCTCAGTTTTATTGAAATAAGGAGTCACAATTTGGCCCTCTCTGGGATCTCACATTTATGATTAACGAGGCATGTCTTTTAAATATCAACACATGATCAATTTGATTGAGTGTTTCTGATGAGGGTGAGGTCCAGGTACCCATATGAATATTTTTCCTTGGGAAACATGTACTGCTGATGGTCATATTGTTTGCCATTGCAAATTCATTCAATTTTAAATCATACTCGTTTGTAACATAATGTATCGCCTGCTCTTGCCTGCATGTCATATTTGGGTACCATTCTGCATTCCCTCTCCAGAGCTTCATAGAAGCTATATTTTTCATTTTCTTCTCTCTCCTCAGTTACACAGAGATTATTGATATATTTCTAAATTTACCTTTGATTCTTATTCGGCAGTTTGCTGCCTGCATGGTAGAAACTTAGTATAGATGATTGAACTTTTTTCCAATCATGAAGCCTACTCCACCTTGACCACCTTTTCTATCCTCTGGCCCACTATACAACACTGTGAAATCTTTTTTGTCTATTTTTCCACTTCCGTGCCAACGTATCTCCTGGAGAGCAATCAACTCTATCTTGTACTTTTTCATCTCATTAGTTATCTCCATCATTCTTATTTGTCTTTTGTTGGCATTTCCTGATTTATTTCCATTATTCCTGTCTGTCCGAGGCTCATTTTGAGGCTTCACAATAATAAATATTTTTTGGTTAGGGTTTATTAGCCCCTCGCCCAATCCCCAACCTGGAGGACCAGGTCATTTTTTCGGATTTTCCTCAGCCTTTGGTAAGCCAATATCTATAGTGAGGTCCACGTTATAATGGCAGTGGATGAAGGTAGAAGAAAAGCGATGCCGATTCTCTGCATTAATTAATTATATTTCTACACTGTCAAAAACATAATTGGCATCGTTGTGGACCTGGAAAAGGATAGTACTACCGGCTTTGTCAAATGATAGACAAAGATAGCAAAACCAAAGTTGAACAAATACTGTCATTATAACGTGGACCTCACTATAAGTACAAGGCATCAGTCAATTTTCTTTTGGGGTTTTCTTCCCTTAGCCTTTGAATATCCACTGATCTCCGTCTGCAAGGCAGCAGTATTGTTTATTCTGGTCCACCCCGGGTATTTGATTTTGCCGGTACCCCCTATATCTAGTAGGCATTCCCAATCCGCCACCTGGGGAGGTGCCCGATAGGAGACCAGCAACACCCACGGGTTATTGATATAATGAATTTCTTATAAATTTATATAAAATTTATATCACAGTCGATTTCGTGTAGAGAAATTATGAAAAGGATGGACTTAGTAGTTGATAATAATTTAATTTCATCGTCATACCTTGAATTGTTCCTCCACATTATTCAAATAATAAAAAAACATTTCCAAGATCCGTTTTTATTTTATATGAGTGATTCATTTCTTTCATTGGAGAAAAAAGAATCAGTATTTGTATACCTTAATATTTATATTCAATGAATTACACATTTTTACTTCCATTTTTATGTTTAGGGAAGAAATCAGAAAGGAGATATCCGATTTGAAAAAAGATTTCAAGAAAAGTAAACAAAAGAAAGAAGAAGAAGTTGTACGACAAGAGAAGAAGGATGCTGCCACTGATAGCACCATTGAAAAGTATAAAAATGAATTGGCCGCCTATCAAGAAAAGAAAAAACAACTCCCATTAAAAGGTAACAATTGAACATTATAACCATATCCTTTTTTGTAATACTGCACTAGAATTAGTTTTGATAACAGTCTTGCTGGTATATTGAACTGAATGATTAACACATCAGTTTTGATGAATACATCATTAGTAGCCTCCTTAAAACACACTTACCTCATTGATGAAATTCTTTGCAAACTTCTATTTTCACACACCATTATATGTTTCATATGCCACTGCATCGTCATTCCTATACTAATACTACTCTAATAATATCAATTTATTCGAATGATAAACAAAATTAAGCTACCTTTTTTATTGAGATTTTTCTCATTTTTTTGTTCAAGGGGTTTCCAGAGAAGAATTCACGCTAAGCCTACTCAATAAATTCGTTAAGAAACTGCATTCTGCTAAGGAAAAAACTGAGGAGCCTGATGAGGAAAAAAGTAAAGAAAAAGATAGTGCTGCTGATGATGATGTTGAAGCAGGTGGCAGTAATTGGTAAGTCGCTTTAATATAATTTTGTCGTATATCCTATTTCCATTCAAGTTCTATCTCCGTTTTTTCAAATATCTCTCTATTCACATCATTTTTTTTGCATGCATAAGATTTTAGTAATAATGGAGTTCATAATGCTGTTCACATCGAACGCTGTTATGCTTTATTTATAACTAGCAGGTAACCTGTGCTTCGCAAGAGTCTAATAAAAACTTGACAAATTAATAACTTGACGTAATGAAATATTGAAGAATTGAAAATAGGACTGTATCCAATCTCGGTAAATGAAGAATCTATATGCGAAATTTCAAGTTAATCAGTTGAGTAGTTGAGACGTGATGGTGCGTCATTCGTGAATTTGCTATCCCGAACGTGTATAAGCCAGCTCTTCCCTTTATTATATTATTATAGATTATAGACTAGCAGGCAACCCGTGCTCCTCAAGGGTCTATAGTTGAAAATTTCATCTACTAAAATCTTGATAATTCAAAATAGGCCCATAACCATCCTCGGCAAATCAGGAATGTATACCTATGCAAAATTCCATGTTAATCAGTTGAGTAGTTCAGCTGTAATGATGCGTCATTTGTGAATTTCCTATCCTGCACGTGTATAAGCCGATTTTTCCTTTTATTATATTAAAGATCAAGCTTTAGTATAATAAAGATTTCTCTTATGAGATTTTGGAAAGTTGCAGAAATATATTATTTTATATTCTGTATTAATCTTATCATTAATTTTCAAAACTGCGGGTGAGAACGAAAAAAAGGCACGTGTACATACAACGCGGTGCTTCGATGTGTGACTACACGTTTGAATGTACTGTCTTCATTCCCTGTCGAGTGTCGACACGGGCTTGATGCTATTAAGTGTGTCCTGGGTCCCAGGCTTCATACTATTAATTTAATTTATTATATATAATTTTGATAACTCTCTGATAGAAACAAGGGTGAATAGTAACTTTATAAAAAGTGGCAGCTGTTTAAACTTACAGTCTAAAGTAAAAGTGAACAATCCCTCAGTAATGTGATTCAAAATAAAAGTCTGTTGTCAGTATAATCTTTTTTTAAAGGATTCAGTTCATTGGTCAATTCTATCTATCCTATCAACAATATTTTCTCATAATGTTGTATATTGCACAAATTACACATATATAATCGCTGTACAGGTCACTCGACATTCATAATTATAAATACTTTGGCTACTTTCCGAATGGTTGTGAGTTGTGAAAAAGTGAATTTTCTTTAACATCTTTAGTTAATTTTCGATAAAATTCTTGACCTTTGATATGACACTTCATATCTTCAGAAGTAAATCAGAAATGAATAAATAAATGCTCAGTACAGTCATAATACTGTATATTCTTGGATTTGATATCTTAGTAATAATTCATGAAGAAGAAATACCTTATTTGCAGCTTTCCCATCTATCAGAATTTGAACCTATTATTCCTCTCGGTCATTCAGTGATTTTTATTTGTATCAATAAATTAATAAATGCATGATTTTTTTTTCTGTTACAGGATGGCTCACAAGCTCCAGTTTGAAGACAATGACCCTCTAGTAGCAAAGGATGCAAATACAAAAGGAGACGACTGGTTTGATATCTATGATCCGCGTCATGCACTCAACAAAAGGCGGCGAGAAGAAAGCAAAAAATTGATGGCTAGCAGAAAATGATTCTCTATTAATATAGCCTATGTTACAATTAGCCCTCATCTAATATATAGGCCTACATCTTATCAGTGTTATTCAAACTCTTTGAACTTGCAATCAGAGTAATGAAATATTGAGTACACCTGTTACACCTTTTGTTGAATTTGTTAGGCTGCGCTCACACTAGATTCAATCAAATGTATGGGAACGTCGTTAAACGTACGTTTAAAGCTCGGGTCACACTTATCATGCAGTGTTCCGATCCTACTAATGTCTGATATTTTTGTGGGATTAAGAGGTGGTGATAGAACAGATCACTTGCTGCATGATAAGTGTGACCGGGGCTTAGCTCGTATGCAGTGTGAGCAATCATCTATTTCAAGGCATCTAGACCGCTCTTGAGTTTTTTTTGTTACTTGCACAATAAATTTCCTCATGAAAACGCATTCAATATAAACGTGGCCTGATCAGTTTTCCCCAATCGTTACTTGGTTTGTTAAGCTTTTAAGTACAAGGTAATATATTTCCATGAATATAAAAAGAAACTTATCTGGTATATAAATTCCTCTTCATTATTCAATTTATCAACATTGCTCTTGTAATTCTAATTAAATTGAAAAAGTAATGCAATTTTTTATAAGATGTAAAATTAATTGTAAATTATTGTATTTATACTAGATTATACTGTTTTTATTAAGCTGTTTTTCTTTTTCCCATTAGTTGTGTTCGGTTTCAGTTTAATAAATGGAAAAGCAAAGAAGAACGGATTAAAAAATTAAAATGGATTGAAAGATAGACCTACTGGGATCAGAGAACGGATTGTTGCTGTTGCAAGCCATTATAGATAAATATGATTTTTATTTTTGTTAACATCAAGATATAGAAATGAAGAACTGGCAAACATAGTAACAAGTAAAACCGAATCAGCTTGTTTAAACATACAGGCTGAATCTGTAATGACTCCATATGGATATTTGAAATATTGTATTTTCTTAAAAAAAACATGTTTTAATCATTTTTTAATACAATTTTTATGTATACCAAGAACTGTGAGTTTGATGCAAACTAAAGTATAGACAACTTTGTTGAATACTCTCAGTTTTGTAATTTTTCATGTTTCAATATTATATTAATTAAACTTCAGTATTATTTATTCTCAAACAAAAATGTCAATATCTTCTGAGGTAGAGTCATTCCTAGAAAATTTTCGAGGTAGAAGTGATCTTTATTTGAAGAATGGTAGTAGTAGCTTTTTATTAGACTCTAATGCAAGTTCAATCGACTCGGGATATGCTTACAATTCATCAATAAAAAGTGAGGAGTTGAACAATTTTGAGATGACTTTGGCCATAATCAAGCCAGAAGCATTTGATCGTCGGTTGGAGATAGAGAAATTAATTAGTAAGGAACACTTCAAAATTATTCAAGTGAGTAAGAATATATTTTCTAAAGATCAATTATACATTTTCACCAGTCAGTTTTTGTTCTATGTTATAGTGCATAATAATTACAATAATTATATTGATGATCAAGTAAGTTCAACACTGTTCCAGAGTATTTGAAACATTTATAATAAAATAAAAAACATTTTGTTTACAAAATAAACTCGTGGCTTCATTGTCCTAGAAAAAATACAAAATATTGAATGTAGTTTTTATTTGTAGAAGTAATATTTTTTCAAAATTCAAGTACTCTCAATTATGTGGAATTCATATTGTTATGGTTACTACTTAGATTCAAAGAAGACGTTCTATCTTTTTCCAACTTATCTTATAAATATCTCCAATACTGTAATATTTAGCTGTCGTAGAGACGTATCTTAAGGATTATGTTAACTGTAATTCTGGTCTATTATTTTTACCTAATGTAAAAATATTATTTTTGTCTAATGTAAAAAGAGTCTTCATAAAACGTTTGTCTAATCTGAAAAAAATGTTATTTTTCTGTTACACAGAAGGCAGTTGTTAAACTTACTCCTGATCAAGCAAGTGATTTCTACTATGATCATTATGGAAACTTGAACTTCCCTAAGCTGGTGTTGTCCTTGTCAAAAGGGCCCATAGTAGTTTATTGCTTGAGTAAAGACAATGCAATCAGTGACTGGAAGACACTTTTGGGACCGTCGGATGTTCGTCAAGCTAAAAAAGATAATCCTTTTTCGCTAAGAGCTCTTTTTGGCAACGAAGAAAAAAATCTGGATGGATTGCACGGAAGTGACAATAGAGACAAGGCTGAAAATGAGATACATTTCTTCTTTCCAAAAAGTAAGTGGATACTATTGTTTGTGAACAATTTCAATTGCCTTAGTTTAATTTAAAAATAAAAACACATGTCATTACAACTCTTTTGAAGAGTAGCCTACCGGTAATCGAGAATATTATTGCTTGTAAATAATATTCATCGTATTGGTGTATGAAAACAAAACGTAATTCAGTTAGATAAAAATTGAAACACTTGTAAGTAGGCGCGGTAGGAAAACCTTGACGTACCCGCGTTTCCTTTTAACATGTAAATACATATTCATTCCTTGTTTCAAAAACCCCAAATATTTTTGAACATTCATCCTCAATTTTTTTAGTTCCTTACCATTATTTTTGCAACATTTTAAATTTTTTTACTCAACTCTTAGGCTATCATAGAAAAATTATGTTGAAATACTCAGCCCAATTTGATGATAAATTATCGAGAATGGTTCACAAATTCCTATCAAATACTTAGCATCATTTTCATATTTATTATAAAAATACATAAGTATTCTGGAGTAGCTTATTATCCTATTTTTGATCAATCATGTTATGTACATGTTTCTTGAACTCATAACACTTGAATGAGGTGCTATTAAAGTCCTGGTTACATAATTATTCAGTGACCAAGGCTATATAGGTAATTTTCATATTCCTATGTGCAACTGATTAGGATTCTGGCACAAAATGAAAATTTCTCATATTTTACACATTTCACTGGCATTCTCAGCATCACAGTAATAATGAATTAGTATTTTTTTAAATTAAATAAGACTATTGAAAAGAAAAATTCATCACAGATTCAGCACATCTATTGTTAATGTATAAATGTTTATTTCACTTGTGCTTAATTGGGGTGTCCAATGAATAATATAAGGCTTTTCATAGTGAGATTGAGATGTGTCTATCAGTTTCGTTCTTCTTGACAGAGAATGATGATGAGATTGATGTTTTTGGATTGGATTCTTTAACGTGTTTCGGTGGTTTGTTTTTCTAACTCATTCAGAAGGTGGAATTATCGATATTTCAGAGAGGTGATGATAAAGTCAGGATAACATCTTTGTTGATAATATTATGATAGAGTAAAGAATTTCTCTGCCTTCCTTTCCCCCGTATTCTTAGTTTCTTGTCACTATCTATCACTATCTTTTTGTCTTCCAAATTCTACCATTGTTTAAAGTTCTTGCTATGATAACAACCACCGCACTGCGTTTTTACTATTTACTATACAAGTCGTTCATATATTTGAATAATTTCTTATTCATATTCTACTTTCGACATCTCAGTCTCACTTTCAATTCTGATTCATTTGTCTCAAAACAAATGCTTGATATAATTACATGAGAATGTATGCTTGCCTTTGAATATTATGCATAAAAGGCCTAACGTCTTACTAAAAGTTCTAACTAGCACTATCCCCATTTTAAACAATAATTTTGGCTTTATAATGAAATTCTGAGCTTGAAAATAAACGATAATGTGAATTTATTACACATCTTCACATAAAAAAAAAAATCAATTTATTGCATCTCTTTTGCATAACAATCACTAAATTAATTTTCTATGAATTACACGGCTGTACACAGGCTAACTTCATAAGGAAGGTAAATTATTTTTTACCCTTCTTCTTCTTTTACTTTTCTTTATTTTTTACATTTTAAATTATTTTTTCTTCTTGTACATTCTCCCGATTTGCGAAATTGAATTATTTTTCATCATGGTTTTGTTGGATGATTTTAGCGGTAATATTGAAGATGGATGCTATAATACTATAGAAATAGAAGATATACTCGATTTTCAACCATTTAACATTTTAATGAAGACTGCCGATCCTCCTTAAATATCTTACATTTGAACATACGCAGCATGAGGTGTAATTTCGATGAGTTTTCATATATGCTGCAGCATTGTAAAACTGATTATCACTTGATAATTTTGTCGGAGACATGGTTGTCTGATGATCATGAGTTTAACTTCAATCTAAATGGCTATCAAGTAATTGATTCACCGGCTATATTTAGTAAGTCTGATGGATTATGTATATTTATAAAGGAGAATTTGAGGACTGAGACTCTGGAAATTGACATTGCTTCAGCAAATTCAATTATTCTAGATGTTCATGATCCACAGTTGCAGCGAGATTTCACAATTATTGCAGTTTACAGATCCCCATCATTACGGGTTGATGAGTTATTGAAGACCTAGGTCAGTGCTTAGAAAAATTGAAAGATAGAGATAACATTATTTTGGTCGGCGACATAAATATTAATAAAAATCTAAATACAAACCTTGTAAATGAATACTGTAGCTTACTGCATTTAAACGGTTTCCAATCTTATATCAATAAATCAACTAGAATTCAAGGTAATTCAGTATCCTGTCTTGATCATATTTTCTATAAGAGTAGGAAACCTAAATCTGAAGAGATTCTAGGCGTTATTTTTAAAACAAGCATCACGGACCACTTCGGAATAGGCCTTGTTGTGGGGTTCTTGGACCTCACACTCGAACCTAAAGAGCAAGTGAAATTCATTGAAAAAATAAATTATCCACAGCTAATTGATGTTCTAAAAAAAGAATCTTGGGATTGTATAATGAAGGGGTGTGACTTGGAAAATCTAACAGAAATTTTTATTAATAGACTAAATGAACATATAAATACTGCTAAAACTAAAGTTAATCTGCGGCATAAACTACAGCCATTAAAGAATTGGATGAGCGTGAATTGATCAACTGCATAAGAAGACGAGACAAAATGTATAAAAATATGGCAAAACAACCCCTAAACCTTGAACTAAGGAACAAATACACTAGATATAGAAACATACTGAGGAATCTAATAAAGAAAGCTAAACAGGATTATTTCAAAAATAAAATAGCACAAAATAAAACAAACTGTAAAAAATTATGGAGTTGTATTAATGAATTATTGACAAAAAAACTAGGAACACTAATATTAAAATTGAGCCCACCATACTCAACAAGCATTTTTCTGAAGTGGGTAAGACCTATGCTGAGAGATTGCAATTGAATTCTATCCCTAGAAATATCAACCAAGCAAATTTTCCTGAAACCCATATAAATTCTCCTAACTCCTTTCTTTTATCCAACGAATGAACATGAAATAATAAACACAGTAAGGACTCTAAAAGATAATTCTTCACCGGGTATTGACAAAATCAGCAATAAATGTTTAAGAAATATATCCAATTATATAGCAAAACCTTTAGCTTTTATTATAAACGAATGTTTCAAACATGGACACTTTCCTCAGGAGTTTAAAGTTGCAAGGGTTGTTCCACTATATAAGGCGGGAAATGTAAATGATCCATCAAACTACAGACCAATAAGCTTACTTTGCAGTTTATCAAAGGTTATGGAGAAGGTAATAAAAATAAGACTTATAAACTATCTAGATAACCATAACATTATAAATAAAAATCAATATGGGTTTCAGGCTGGGAAGAGTACACAAGATGCCATATCACATCTCTTAAACATTGTTACTGAGAATTTTACAAGTAGTAGGAAGACTCTTACAGTTTTTTTGGATCTGGCGAAAGCCTTCGATACAATACCTCACAAAAAACTGTTAACAAAGTTGGAAAACCTAGGAATTAGGGGTATAGCTCTAAAATTGTTTGAAAATTATTTAAAGGATAGAACACAAATAATAACTATTGGTGACAAGACAGATCAAACAAATTTATCAGGATATGGTGTACCACAGGGTACGGTGCTTTCTCCGATACTATTCCTCATTTATATAATGACCTACTAAATTTGAGTACTGATAAAAGAACGCTTATCTCGTTTGCCGATGATACCACGGTAACATTTACAGGTACATCATGGGAGGATGTATATGCTCTTGCAGCTGAGGGATTGAGCATTGTGAGTCTTGGTTGAATGAAAATACACTCACACTCAATCACAAAAAAGTACATATATAACTTTTTCACCAAATGCTAGGACTCAGCCTATAAATCTGACCTTGAAGTTGCATTCTCCTTCCTGCAGTCTGCCTGCATCAACCCCTTGCCGGTGTGCAGTACTGGATAAAACAGACTCTGCCAAGTACCTTGGGATTATTATTGATTCACATCTTAGATGGAACTGTCAAATGATGATAAATGTAAAAAGCTAAAATATTTAATATATAGATTTCACAGAATTAGTTTGATTAATGATAAAAGTATTTCAAAGTTGCTTTATACTGCTTACGTTCAATCCATCTTGCAGTATGGTTTACTGGCGTGGGGTGGTGCGGCGGGTTGTCACATAGGTAGGTTGTTTGTGGTGCAAAAGCATATTATGAGAGCAGCGTTGGGTAAGCCCAGACTCTACCCAAGCTCAGAGTTATTTAGAGAATTTGATGTTCTGACTCTAAGACAGCTATATATTAAAAGTCTAATTCAGTATGCAGATAAAAATAAAATTCAACATGATATCCGTGAAACCCCGTACAACCTAAGAAATTTGACAGTGGTCCAAAACAGAGTTGACCTAAATGTTTGTCGATATCAATTCAGTTACAGAGTTAATAGATTAATAAATGTTGTGCCTAGTAGAATTATTAAAATAAGCTGTAAGAAACATAACTCTAAGGAAGTGGATAATTGGATAAAAACAAATGATCTTATTGTATGGTGATCTGAGTTTGTCAGGTACCTATTTCTTGTCTACCGATTTTTTAAGAGTTGTGGAGGATTTCCGTTGTGTTTCTGTATTGAACTTACTTAATTTTCAAAACTCAATATTTCATTTTGTAGTTTGTGTATTTCTGTCTGTCTGAAGTGTTCTCATAACTATGTCTTATTCTATTTGTAGGAATACTTAATAATGTAGAAAAATATAAGTAATATATATAATATAAGTGAATATATAAATGTTGAAATATATTTCACATAAGAAAAATAATCAAAATAGTTTATGCATTGTTTTTGCTTAGAATAGTTCGCCTTCTTGCTGCTTTGTTGTGATCAGAATTTATATAGACTCCTTCCTGCGCTCAGGTTTTAACCTTTGCAGGGAGATATTTCTTCATAGACTAATGTAATATTTCTGTTTCTGTGAATGTATTTTTTGAGGAAATAAATTTGATTTTGATTTGATTTGATTTTGAAATTTACGCTACATTTAGATACATAAGTTCTCACCTGTTGCTGGCTGTTGTGGTCACCCTAGACAAGTTTGATACATACCTGGATAATCCAACTGGTTAACAAAAATTACAGAAATCAGTAAGTCATTTATTTAATATTCAGTTTGAAGACACTGGAAAAAACTAGCTAACGACCACATCAAACAAACACTAAATTCATAACATTGATGTTTCACCACATGCCACGCTTATATCCGTGAGGAGCCGATTGCTTTTGTGGTCGCGCTGTTGAGCTATCGATAAGATGTCCCTGCTGCATCTGTTGAAGAGCTGACACCTTGAAGCATAATTAAATTTATTTGAAAATGGCTTCCCGGGGGTTTGGAACCCACCCTAAGTTGCAGGTCCCTTCATCTCTCATCATCATTTGTCCAATTACCCACGCAGAAGCCTGGAGCTCATGTGAGCATCACCCACAGCAAAGGGTCAAGGGGGGTTCTTTGTCTGCGTAAGAATATTTGCAAACAACTCAAACATAAAGTATTTTAATATGGCTACTTGAATGTTTTAATTATAGAAAATCATTTTGAAAAGAAACTTGATAATGGGTATTGTATTATTGCCGAAACTAGTTGTGATTGATATTAAATATAGTCTTCACCTTCTAATAATGGTACTCAAACCTATTTCACTCATTTCAAACATATTTCCAGCTTTATCTCATATTTTGAACTTTTCGCATTCAATTTTTAGAGAAATAGTATTAATCAAAAACTGTATTATTTCTAACAGTTGTAGTCGGCATCAACATCGTATGGTCATAAAGTCAATCCGCACACCTAGTAAATGTAGTAACATAGCGCAGAGAGTGACCAAAATGACTCTTTTAATTTCTCTGTTTCTCTTTCGTCATACCCCACTTCTCTATTCTTATTCTATGCCAGTAAAAGTAAGTGTATTCGGCTTATTCGCGTGCTATGTAAACAGCTCTCTTATTAACTCCTCATTTTGTAACTGTGCAAAACTAATAACACTGACAAGTTTATTATTGACTTGTATGTAACCCTTGCTCCGCAATGGTCTAATTAAGAACTTGACGTAATGAAATCTTGAAGAATTGAAAAAAGGCCTATAATTATCCTCGGTAAATTAAGAATCGAATGTTACCTAAATTTGGGAGAGAAATAGTACAAGGTATTCTTAGTTTTTCTCTTCCGATCTGTGCTCCATTGTAAAAAAGAATAAATAAATATGCAAAATTCCAAGTTAAACAGTCCAGTAGTTCAGACGTGATGATGCGTTATTCGTGAATTTCCTATCTTCTATGCGTATAAGCCAGTTCTTCCCTTCATTAAAGTATAGATTACTCTTAGTTTTCATACCATGTCAACTCATATAAATGATATAAATCGCTTTCCAGACGGTCAATATTATTATACAATATAGTGCTTACTTACAACATCAGGCCACAGTGACGTGTTTATTCATTCTAGTTGTGTGGACTGATGTTATAAGTAGGTACTGATATGATACAATAATACTGGAAGTCTAGGGACCGCTTTTACCTTTCATACAATTTTACTGCACAATATTGATGGAGAATGCATGTTTGGTTCAGTTCTAGTGGAGCGATTGAGATCGGAGCAGGAGCGACTGGACTACTTGAATGAGCAGGTGGTGCCAGTGGTGCTGGAGGGATTGGTGGAGGTGTGCCGACTCAAGCCGGCCGATCCCATGCTCTGGTTCGCCGACTGGCTGCTCCAAAACAACCCAAACAAACCTCGCATGGCACCCGTCCTTATGCGGATACCTCATCATTAACATCTCCCAACTGTGAGTCTAATTATCCATTTCTATTGAAACTATTACCTTATCAAAAGAAGACAAGAAACATAAGATATAGGATATTTATTGACAATTGTTAAAAAATTAAAGACAATTGTGTAAAATTAGATCAAACTTGAAAAATGAATGCCGTAATTATTTAACAATATTAATCAATTACGAATATAAAAGAAAAATAATATAGTATTATATTAATCCATCAACATTATACTAGATCACATTAGCAATCTAGAGGAAAGAAAAGTTGATACTTGCATCCATGTGGAATGAAACTTATCTTGAAAGTATACCATGAAAAATTGAAATTCATAATACAATACAAACATCTCGGCGTTTTTGAGAGGAAAATTCCAAGAAATATTTATGTTCCAGTTAAAGAATTGAATTAAATAATTGCCTTTATTAAGGGCGGAGTTAGGACTCTAGGTCCTCTCTGCCACACAACCCTAAAGAGAGGAGGAGAGGAGTGGAAAGAACCAATTCAGAGCTCGAATCATTTATAAATGAGTGAAGTATTGTAAAATGTATAAAGATGCAGCAGCTAAGGTGGTTTGGACATATCTATAGAATGAATGAGAACAGAATGTCTCAAATAATATTTGAAGAGAGGCTGAATTCAAGAAGGAAGAGAGGAAGACCAAGAATAAGATGGGTGGATGAAGTGAGACGATCTCTAAAAAATGGGATGTAGAGGATGGGGACGAATGACAGAGGACCGAGAAGCGCGGAGAGCTGTAGTGGAGGTGGCCCAAACTCATAATAAGCTGTAGTACAAAAAACAAAAAATCTGGTGTGGTACACTCACACAACTTTCCTTGCTCATTGATCTATAAGCCTCATTCTTAAACGAGGATAATTTGGGAGAATGTTATAATGCTGATGGCGGCTAAATAATTAAAACTACTATTATACTATTGTTATTGTTTTCAGAGTACATTTTCCTTTGTTTAAATTATGAAATTTGAGGATTTTTTAAACGTTGTCAAAACAGCTGTTCTTCAAATAGAATATCGACATGTGTTCTTATGAATAGACTGCTCTACCTACCTACCTCATGCACGAGAAGGAGATTACAATAGTTATTGTGCAACTAGTGTAACAAGTGACAGTTTGCTGCACCGAAAGAAACGTTTACGCCCGAGCCGTAGGCAAGGGCGGAATGGCTTCTTGAGTGCAGCAGACGAACTTTGCTCACGTATTTCACATTAAACTTTTCCTACAGTTACCATTGAATAGGAGAAGTTGTTGATTAAATGATTATGGGTAAAATGATGGCTGAAATCCATCAATGTTTTGTGTGTGATGCTGTTATTAATAACAACCTTAATTCATTTAAAAATTAAGAATCGAATGTTACCTAAATTTGGGAGAGAAATAGTACAAGGTATTCTTAGTTTTTCTCTTCCGATCTGTGCTCCATTGTAAAAAAGAATAAATAAATATGCAAAATTCCAAGTTAAACAGTCCAGTAGTTCAGACGTGATGATGCGTTATTCGTGAATTTCCTAACTCCTACGCGTATAAGTCAGTTCTTCCCTTCATTAAAGTATAGATTACTCTTAGTTTCCATACCACGTCAACTCATATAAATGATATAAATCGCTTTCCAGACGGTCAATATTATTATACAATATAATGCTTACTTAGAACATCAGGCCACAGTGACGTGTTTATTCATTCTAGTTGTGTGGACTGATGTTATAAGTAGGTACTCACAATAATACTGGAAGTCTAGGGACCGCTTTTACCTTTCATACAATTTTACTGCACAATATTGATGGAGAATGCATGTTTGGTTCAGTTCTAGTGGAGCGATTGAGATCGGAGCAGGAGCGACTGGACTACTTGAATGAGCAGGTGGTGCCAGTGGTGCTGGAGGGATTGGTGGAGGTGTGCCGACTCAAGCCGGCCGATCCCATGCTCTGGTTCGCCGACTGGCTGCTCCAAAACAACCCAAACAAACCTCGCATGGCACCCGTCCTTATGCGGATACCTCATCATTAACATCTCCCAACTGTGAGTCTAATTATCCATTTCTATTGAAACTATTACCTTATCAAAAGAAGACAAGGAACATAAGATATAGGATATTTATTGACAATTGTTAAAAAAATTAAAGACAATTGTGTAAAATTAGATCAAACTTGAAAAATGAATGATTATTTAACAATATTAATCAATTACAAATATAAAAGAAAAATAATATAGTATATATTAATCCATCAACATCATACTAGAACACATTAGCAAACTAGAAGAAAGAAAAGTTGTTACTTGCATCCATGTGGAATGAAACTTATCTTGAAAGTATACCATGAAAAATTGAACTTCATAATACAATACAAACATCTCGGCGTTTTTGAGAGGAAAATTCCAAGAAATATTTATGTTCCAGTTGAAGAATTGAATTAAATAATTGCCTTTATTAAGGGCGGAGTTAGGACTCTAGGTCCTCTCTGCCACACAACCCTAAAGAGAGGAGGAGAGGAGTGGAAAGAACCAATTCAGAGCTCGAATCATTTATAAATGAGTGAAGTATTGTAAAATGTATAAAAACGCAGCAGCTAAGGTGGTTTGGACATATATGAAGAATGAATGAGAACGCAATGTCTCAAATAATATTTGAAGAGAGGCTGAATTCAAGAAGGAAGAGAGGAAGACCGAGAATAAGATGGGTGGAAGAAGTGAGACGATCTCTAAAAAATGGGATGTAGAGGATGGGGACGAATGACAGAGGACCGAGAAGCGCGGAGAGCTGTAGTGGAGGTGGCCCAAACACATAATAAGCTGTAGTACTAAAAACAAAAAATCTGGTGTGGTCCACTCACACAACTTTCCTTGCTCATTGATCTATAAGCCTCATTCTTAAACGAGGATAATTTGGGAGAATGATATAATGCCGAAGGCGGCTAAATAATTAAAACTACTATTATACTATTGTTATTGTTTTCAGAGTACATATTATTTTCCTTTGTTTAAATTATGAAATTTGAGGATTTTTCAAAAGTTGTCAAAACAGCTGTTCTTCAAATAAAATATCAACATGTGTTCTTATGAATAAACTGCTCTACCTACCTACCTCACGCACGAGAAGGAGATTACAAAGTAAATTTCTCAAGGATGGGGTGGACCCCTTGTTAGTTTCTCAGGGAGGAGACTCATGCCAGTTAATAGAGCTGATATATAACTATACAGGGTATGAATTTGAAAAAAATCGGTCGAGTCATTTTTACAATATACAACTGGTTTTCCTTAATCCTTAGGTACGTTTTACTAGGGATATATTAATGTGCTATTTATCGATTATTTACAAGATATCACTTATTATTATCAAGATAAGTTATCACTTATCACTAACCACACATAAATTTTATGCAATTGATCTTGAACTAACTTTTATCCAATTGATATTTCACGAAAAAATATAAAATCATAATAATCAATGAAAGAAAAACGTATACACACTAGCCAACTACACTATTGTGAACAAGTAGGCCTTCATCAGTAAAAACTTACGCATGCTGTTTGTAATGTATAGATTGCAGTTGTCCAGTATGGATACAACAGTAAAAATGAAGGAATCAATCATTTTTTGGACTAGTACCTAAGTAGTACCTAAAACTGGTCAAGCCATTGATATAGTACCGGGTGTTTCAAAAAGAATGACCCAATTTTAAACAGTTATATTTATTTCAAAAAATGGTGTATACAAACAAATTTTACATAAAATTACTCACAGAAGTATTAAGTTTATGATGATGTATTATAATGTGTCCTATGTGTCCTCTTTTGGAGGCTCGGACGACATCTAGACGGTAGCTATTCATCTATTCATCTCAGATTGTTCGCAAGATGTCTGTCTTCTCGGACTGTAACTACTGCATCAGTTAACCTGGTTTTTAGCTTCTCAATATCAAGTGCTAAGGGAGGGAAAACGTTAAAGATCGTGTTCATGTTCCTCCCTTAGCACTTTATTGACCGAGCGAAGTGAGGTCTAAGATTCAAGTCGACGGTTTGGCATTTCTCTTAATGTTTAAATGTTTAAATGTTTGAATGATTAAATGTTCATATGTTGCGCATTTACGGCGAAACGCGGTAATAGATTTTCATGAAATTTGACAGGTATGCTCCTTTTTTCAATTGCGCGTCGACGTATATACAAGGTTTTTGGAAATTTCGCATTTCAAGGATAATATATAAGGAAAAAGGAGCCTCCTACATATGCCAATATTAGAGTAAATCAGACTATAGAATTATTCATCATAAATCAGCTGACAAGTGATTACAATCACTCATCAAAATAACAATTTATTCACACTTCAAAAAACAAACACATCATCAATTACAAATGGATATACTATGAGATCCATTTAGAATGATATATACTGCGTTTTCTACAATATTTGTTAATTGACCGAGCGAAGTGAGGTCTAAGATTCAAGTTGACGGCTAATGTTTAAATGTTTGAATGATTAAATGTTTATATGTGCGCATTTACGGCGAAACGCAGTAATAGATTTTTATGAAATTTGACAGGTATGTTCCTTTTTTAATTGTGCGTCGACGTCTTTACAAGGTTTTTGGAAATTCTGCATTTCAAGGATAATATAAAAGGAAAAAGAAGCCTCCTTCATTATGCCAATATTATTCGAGTAAAAATCAGACTATAGAATTATTCATCATAAATCAGCTGACAAGTGATTACACAGATGTGTGTAGAAACCAGTCTATTGCTGTATTTCCATAAGGTCTATAATTACAATCAGGTACTTGTGGATGAGAATACTGCGTGAGGTCTACTATTCACAGAACTACTAGTATACTATGTACTATTCTACACTAAAGCTGGGTTTACAAAATGTTAATAACTTAATCCTTATCCTTATAGATTATATTAGATTGAACGGAACTTGACAAACACATATGCTCATCATGTGTATGATAAGATGTGTTCAATCTAATAGAATCTATAAGGATTAAGTTAATAACATTTTGTTATTAACTTTGGTGTAAACGCAGCTTAACAGAATCTAGTTACCATTTTGGACTTTCTAAAGTAAAAATGTTTTCTAAAAAAAAGAGAAATAAACGAAAATAAGCTTTTCTTGTTGAATTTTTCTTTTCGTGAGATCAGCTGAATGATCCCACACATGCACTCGTTCACTCATTTCCATTACGGTATCGACAGACGACAAAATTTCCAGCTGTTTTCCCAAGGACGTATTTATCCTTTTAAAATGTCTTTCAGTGAGTTATCCCAGGGCTGAGACCTAGTGCAATCGAATTCTCATATAATAAACCTACTTTGTTCCAAATTTCGTGAGAATCGTTAGAGCCGTTTTCGAGATCCGGTCACATACAGATATATAAACATAAAAACATCTAAACATATTAACAGAAATTGCTCGTTTAATATTATAGGATTCCAGAGTTTAGATGCTGTTTCTTCCAGACATTCTTGATTTTGTGTAGAAGAATTAGGTAACATAGTAAATTCTATTTAAATCACAGTTGATGCTGTAAACGAGATGAAATATTTTCAAATACAGGATCCAGGATTTGAAAATGTAGCCAGAGATAAAAATGAAAATTCAATTCATGACCTTTTTCTAATATCATCAGAAGCAATTCAGGTGAAAAGTCTGTGTTGTTAACACTCGTTTTCATAAAATTATCAATACATGAATTTTAGTCTACTGTTCATAGATCTGAATGAAGCTTACTTTACTGTATTTGATAGGTATAAGTGGCTCTTGTATTCATGACACCACTATAATAAGTCTGTTTTTTGGCATCTAGCTAATATGTGAAGAGTTTTCCGTTATCGGTATAAAAAATTCCTTCCTGTTTGAGGAATAATCAGGCTATTAAAGCACGCGCTTCATATTCCGCTATTTTTTAAATTATTATTCATCATTTTATCAAATCCATGGTTCAGCGAGGTTGAACTTTTCTCTTTCCATAAGTATTTATTGTTTTAGTTAATCATAAAACCTATTCAACCATTAACCCGTATCATACTTTTTACAGAATTCTTATCAATTCTAACCTCCAGAAGCTTCTTGATAAATAATACTGCTGTGATAAAGAGGCCATAAAGCGATGACTTTTAAAAACATTCAATGAGTACTGAAGAATCATAAATGCTCCTGTAAGTCAAAAATTCTGACTGTAAAAATTATATTATTTTCAGCTCTCTTTATTTTTGTTTTCTTCATTGAAAATTTGAAGCAATAAACAACTAACTATATCAAATTAGTAGATATTTAAAAGATAATAGTAGCCCACGTGCAACAATTACCATCGATCCATGTAAAATTCTAAAGCTGGGTTTACACCAAAGTTATTAACAAAATGTTTATCGCTTAATCCTTATAGATTCTATTAGATTGAACGGAACTTGACAAACACATATGTTGATCATGTGTATGATAAGATATGTTCAATCTAATAGAATCTATAAGGATTAAGTTATTAACATCTTGTTATTAACTTTGGTGTAAACGCAGCTTAAGATATTTTATTATTGCATGGAAAATGAACTCTACATAACCTCTGGACTGTTCATTTCAAATTAAGGTTAGAAACAGTTTTGAGCGAATGCCTGTTGTTTACACCTGGATTGTATCTATAGTCAATGAATGAATAAATATATAAAATGAGTAAACAAACTACTGAATACATCATTATCAGTTACAAAACTTTATATAGTAAAAATTGACAGATATAGTTGTAAATCACAATGTGGCTGTTGTATAGATTACTGGATAAGGTTTCTTAGCAAATAGTGTACTAAATTTGAGTTTTTGAAAAAATGTTTTACCTTGATCTTGATATCCAGAGTCTTCTTGATGCCCAACATCTTGATAGCAGCCTGTTGCCAAGAATTTCTTAATATGTACGTACTCGTATTGTTACTGATGTGAAATTGTTAAAGAATTGAAATAAGTCACTTATATCTCTTTTTGAAATTATTCAATGGAATGAGGAAGAACAGAATTTCTGGGTTTGATATTTTATTGCTGCCGTTTTTGTTTATTTGATAATGGATGAGTGAATTTCAGATAGCATAAAATAACCATCAAGATATGCAGTTTTAATTATCTAAAATATGTAAACAATCAGATGTTACTAATTCAAGCCTTCAACAGGGAAATTAATTGGAAGTCTAGAATTCCTGCCAATAACTTGTTGTCAATCGTTTTTTCGGATTACGGTATATGTATACTGTAATAGTTACAATGCAACATTAATGTTTTGAACAAAATGTTTGGGCCTCGAAAATTCTTCTTTACTATAGGGTCCGCCACGGGAAACTGATGTTTTTTTTTCAAATGGACAACCTTCCTCTAATTAAAGTTTAAAAATAATTCGTTGGCAGAAATACATTTCTTAGACATGCAATTTCACTAATCTATAGTACAAAAAATAATATCATAAGGAAGGCGTTCATTTTCACGCTTACAATGTGGAGACGCTCTCTGAAGTTTGAATCTCTCTTCAATAGTTGACTATCGATCTGAGCGACATTCTGCTCTATAGCTTGTTGCAGTTTGCCCAACGTACGAGGCTTATTTTCATACACACAATACTTTAGAAATACCCACAAGAAAAATCATACATCTAGTGGTCTGGGGCCAATGCAGATCACCGAATCTAGGAATAACGTGTTTGGGGAATATAGCCTGTCTTCCAGAATATGTTTTCCGCAGTTCTAACTGTGCGACGTGGTCCCTGTGGCTGGCTTTCCATTAAACTACCGCCATTTCAAAGGGCATTATCGTCGGTTTACCTTGGCGGACTCTGTATAATATCTCATTGAAAATACAGTGTCAGAGACTATAAAAATATCAAGTTCTAATCAAATTCACCAACTACCAAAGTAGACGGGCTACCTTTCCTTCTTTGTTTATGTAAAAACCGTCAACTCACTCATGATTTCTTTCAACAATAAGAACAGCATACAATTAAATGAGTTATTTAAATAGAATATTTTGAAATTTTCAACTATCTTTTTTAAAAATCAGTGTTGACTTATTCATGAGAGTACATGACAGTATTAAAGTCGTGGTTCCAAATATTCAGTTACATGTATTTCAAGTTCATAAGCTGATCCAAGCATAAAAAATTCAAGCTTAGCCTGCTCTTATGGGACCGTTAACCTTAATTTTATAACAAACCACTCATGTAAATTGTCCCAATAGAACGTTCGCATAGCACCTGTCATTGGATTTGAAAATCCTCCATTATTCGAGGAAATTCGGAAAAGATTCTGGTTTCGCTCTCTTTCTAGATTGTAGATATCTTCAATACTATTTTCATTTCCGAACAGTGATTCTCGAGATACTTTGAAACAAATTGTTATAAATTCAGTATCACTCTGTTGGTGCAACTAAATTTATTGCCAAAATAATAATAATAATTTTTATTGCCAAAATTAATACATGTTACAATTCATACTCAGTAGATACAGTATAAAATCATTATTTCTTAGAATAATTCGATAATAGAGATAAAATTTAAATAAAATTCAAACAAAACAATTCAAATACACTATTGGCATCATCCAGCAAAGGGAAAATTCTGTCCGCTGAGTGAGAGCAACAATTCAGAACAATTTAATTTAGTAATCCTGTGTTTTCATCTCCAGTCAATTCAACAACGGTCCTTTGTATTTGTATTTGCTGCTGAAAGTTCCATCCTATTTTGTGATGTTATCTCAATTCAAATTAGAAAAACCATTGTTGTCGAAATGCGCATTTCAATTTGAATTCATCCAGTACTGTAACGCACCTCATTTATAATAGCGCTCGTGACTGAACAGCTTCGACTAATTCCGGTTGAAGTTTTATAGGCAAGCCGTTTCTCGCCTCTTAGGTGCTGCTCTTTTATTTTCTTTTATTTGATTTGAATTCCTCTTCGTTGAGATAAAGTCGCCAAAGTGCGTAGTTTGTTTGAGACAGCGGAGGTCATCGGTAGGGAAGCTTGGGAAATGAAAACGATGCCAACCATGTGTACATCATCATCATCATCATCATCATCCATGAAACAATCGTCATAATCGTCATCATTGCCCGCACAGTGGAAGATCTATACGGCTGACTACAACGAATCATTTCAGTTTACGATCAGCTCGGTTTCAGTTTATTCATTCGCTGGTTACTGTGTTCACGCTTTAGCGCCTTCAATTCGTTTCAAGTGTTTAGTGTCGACTTCACAAAAACAAAAACTTATTAATAAGAAGACAAAATGAATATGGACTTCAGAAGAAAACGAACCATGTCTGGTAAGAACGCTAATTAATTAGCTGTTTAGCTCACTGTCTTTTAGTTATTCTTGACTCGTGCATGTTTTTCAAGTGGATAGTCCTTATTCAACGGCGGTTACATACACATTCAAACTCCTCACTCTCACACACACACAAACGTTTTTAATAAGTGTGTGCGATTGTGAGCGTGCGTACAATCGTGTTTGTTTTGATTCGCGCTTCTACTTTCTACTTTTGTAGACAGAGTTGTCAATCTTTATACTAAGCAGCTGGACTGTTTCCCAATCCTAAATAGTCCAACTTTGTACTCCTCTAGCCAAATAAACAGATTAGGCATTCTTTAGAAAAAAAAACAGTGCTAAATTTGATAGGCTGCCAGACTCAACAGGTGCTGTCTGTTATCACTCTCATTGAAATCGGTGACCCGAAATTGATTCAATGTTGATGCAGTTGGAATGTTTTGTTAAAATAGTGTTAGTATAAAATTATAAGATTTACAAAAGTTGGATAATTTCATGTTTTACGGAATTCGAACGCGTTCAAGGTAAATCGATCACTCGAGGCTGGTAAATAACATTTGTGAAATGATTTTTTATATTTTCTATTGGAAAATGACAATACTTTGTCAAATTGCCTGTTGTGTGGTACCCTCTAGATTGAATGCTTCAATTTTCCAATCCATTTATAGGTACTGTATTTTATCTATACATGATCATTAATAATAGTATTATTACGAATTATAAATTGTTATAATTAATTCACAGGCTGTGAGGCTGTACTTGATCGAACTTATCTCATTTACTGAAACCTGGATGGGAGGGGATTTTGTTAAATTAAACGTTTTAAAATTACACAATCTTTTGTCATACTGGTAAATCACGGAAAGCATTTGAAAGTTGTTGCATGTTTACAAGAATATGCGTTTTCTTATCATGTTTATTTTGTCAGAACACTCTTGAAATGAGAATGCACTTTTGCAATTATTGCTTTTTAATTTCACATTTTTGAGAGTAATACATTATTTAAAAACAAACAATAGGTTGTGCCTCCTATTATCTCACTACTGTTATCTTTTTTATTCTCTCTAGAGGAGGAGCATTTACCTAAGTCTATTTACGTTGAACTATGGATTCAATAATTGCATTCATTCTAATTGTATTAGTCCAAGTATAATATTTGTTTAATTGTACGGAATAAAACTCATTTAGCAAAAAATATTTCCAAACTAGGCAAGGTTCAGCAACCTTTTAATACCGTTTGTTGTATGATGATAGCAACAATAATACCATTATCATCATCATCATCATCATTATCAGTGCATTATCATTATTTCTCCCTCCAATGTCATAATTATATTATGATTGTAGTATTTTGCACAATATTGTTTTTTATTCTGTTTTCAACCGTCAAAATTTAAAAATCTTCGTTTTCGTTGTTTTTGAGTGAAAATGAACTTAATTTTAGTAAAGTGAAATCATAACCCTATTTTGGACTTTTAAAATGTTATTTAAATTTGGGAGAGAAATAGTACAAGGAGTATCCTTAGTTTTTCTCTCCCGATCAGTGCTTCTTTGTAAAAAATATAAATAAATGAATAAAATGAATAGGGTAAATGAATTTGTGCAATCTAATTTCACAAAAAATTGACATAATCAATTATTGTTCCAGTGAGCAATAATGATTACAATTATAATTTTGTGGCATAAGTTTTTTTTGTCCATAAAAATTGAGTAATATTTCCCACATGCTCCTTATGAATTTTAAATTCTTATTTCAATATAAATCATGAGTTTATATTTGTGAAGCATACAATTCTTAATTGCTATTAAACTCTCAGGAATCCTTTTCTCATCCGGGTTCATCATGAATGAAACCTCAAAGTTTGGTCTCAACTATTTCAAATTAGAATAGCTCGACTATTCTCTGTTCTGCACCCTACTCATAAACTTAGAAGACTTCCAACATAATAATATTGTCTGTTGCGCAGAGCAGTCTATTAATACTTCTCGAGCTAAACTGACTTGTTTGAACAAAGCCTAAAGTTAAGAAATACTGTGCTAAAGTTTGGATGTCCACCAAATCTTCTTTATGGATTACACTTTTTGTCTAATGGGCGTACTTTGTTTACATCAATCATCAGTACTGCTATACACAGACCGTTGTAGATTGTATGCTAAGTCAACTAAAAATGTAAAAGTATGTATGGGACCTGAACGTTTAACTCTTATAAATTTATTTGGTAACATGTTCAAGTCTAATCACGATCTCGAAATATCAATACAATCACAATAGTTTTAATATTCGATTACCGTGAAGTCTATCTCTGTAGAAACTTAGTACCTATCCATTATAGTTCTAGTACCGTTGAGTATCATCAATATGCATTTCAACTATCAGAAATCCTGATACTTTTGTCTTTAATATTAATGACATTTTTGGTATCTTGATAACTTTATTTTTCAGCAAGAACTGGCCTCTATTTATAATCTTTGAATGCTATGTTAGAGCAATCAAAGTTGAAAAATCAACTTGGGGTTATATATTAGATGTTCTGATCATTATCTATTATGTTTCCCCTTGAAAATAGAGCCTCCCACTTTACTTCCCGGGCGTTCAATCTATTGAATTGCTGAGTGTCATAGATCTGACCAATTTGTTAGGAGAGACTATTGCCTCAATTTACTGCAGTCGTTTCTACAAAATTGGATGATCAATTTGATATCAAAACTCATCGTTTCTATTCAATTTGCTTTTTCCGTATCACATAGTCTTCGTTTATTCACTAGAAGAAAGATTGTGGATAGAAAAAAAATGATTGATAAATTCAACTTTCAGGATACAAATGTTCACTCTCAATGAAAACCTTCAGTCTTCATTGCACCTGCTTGAATAATGTATGCGGAAGCTCAATTTCCCATTATTTTCTTGTAAGATATATATAACGTTTGTATGTCACAATTTGATTGTTGATCGTATATTTATTATCTGTTCACCAATAAAATTATTATTTACTTATCAAAGACTGCTTCATTGGTAACACAATATTCACTATTAATGAACCTACTATGAAAGCTATGAAACTCATTTTTGCGCAATCCATTTTTCAATGAAAATTTCGGTTAGTCATAAAATAATCCCATAAACTCCATCCATCTTCAAGTAATTAATGAATTTCTGATAGTAATTTATTATAGCTGTTATTGACATTAATTTTTCTCATACCGTGAATTTTTATCTCAGTAAACGCGTTAAATTTGAAAGTATGCAAATTGATTGATGTATGTTAGTTTCTGTGTCATAGTCAGCTATCAATATGCTATGAAAAAAATATAAAAACAAAAGGAAATTCGTAAGGAAATGATTTTATTCATGAAGCGTAGTTTGGGCATAATAGTTTCTAGAAGCGTCCTTCAACCTCAAGTGACCTCCACTCACGTTTCCTCAAAATAACAACAAACATGACATAGAGGGAGCGGGAGTATAACTTACTATTTTAGAGGAGTATCAACACAATAACATTATCTTCGTTTAAAATAATCTATCAAAACCAATGAACAATCATCAAAATAATCATAAATAGAATGTATTACATTCTATACTCACTGATTTTAAATACCTAATCATAAAATAATCTATCAAAACCCATGAACACCTGTCCATGCACTGAAGAACTGGAATAAAAACAAAATTAATTCCGAAGAAACAAGTGTTTATGAATATGGAAATGTATTAGGCCTAGGTCTATATCACCCATTGTAAGCAGTATATTACATTATAAGCAGAATGTATTACATTCTATACTCACTGATTTTAAGTAGGCTCAAAGCAATAGAAGAAATATGATCTACTATTACTTCTCTACGCCAATATTTCTATAATTACAAAACATTTGTCAAGCAGATTAAGCTCATGATTATGCTAAACTGAAAACTAGAGAGCAACTTCCTCTCACTTGTTTTCTATGTAGAATTACAATCAGTGTTCTACTAGTTTAACTCCACAATCACTGGTTTATCTCATGCGTTCAATACAATATGAATCACAGGTTATCATTAGGCATGGATCATTTGAACAAAAATGTTGTGAAAAACAGCTTATCAAGTGATATGGATGATCGATTTTCTAATTTGACTCTTAATTGTATTGAATTTAATCGTAAATTAGGGTATTGTGGTAATAATTTATTCTTAGCTGTAAATTCGACTACCCTACATGTTGCAATCCATTCACTCCTGTAAACTTGCTTCAAAAAAATTTACAACTTTTTATTGTAAATTTTCTACATGTATATTTGAAAAGGATGTTCGTTCATGCTCATAATAAACTATAATTCTGTAGAATTATTACGTACGGTATTGACTTTTATTATACAGAGAAATTTGTTGTTGAAATCCCAACATCTTTTCAAAGTTAGGTGCTGTAGCCCCAAATCTGATGAATCCAATCAATCTTGATGAATTTTAGTTATACCGTACTCTTATTCTAGCAGAACATTATCACCGCCCCATAGTTCAATACAATCAATGAAGTTTGACCCCTCTTCATTAAGCTTTGACTGTATCTTACGCAACTAATCATGACAGTGAAGACTGATCAACTTCATAATTCTCATCTAAATCAACAGAAAATATCTTCATTAATTAGTTGAAGCGCTCACATATCATAACAACACTCTTAAATGAAAAAAATGTTATTTTTAATTTACTGAATTACACAATTTTGAAACCGGAAAAGATTCATTGAGGCTTAAAAGGTCTTTGTCGTTTCTGATATTAGTTAGATTAAAACAAAGGGTAACATTTCAACAACAAAATTCGATCCCATTTATTAAAAGTATTTACAGTACCTATTATAATTTCTCAGGTATTTCCATATCGGTTCAGTAGGAGCAGTAGGTTCAGTGAGAGGGAGAGCATATGCTCTGTCATCTTAGAAAAAGAACATATTGAATAAAATCATGGAAATTTAGCCTTCTCAAGAACTGGATTATCAGATTATAATGAATTTTCTATTACATATAAAATCATTATCAATACTTGACTTAATGAAATTACCTATATATTACACAAATCAATGTCAAATGAAATACTTATTCCTGTCAAACTAATTAGTTTTGTCAACTTTTTGTAGAAAATTGTGAATTAAACGCACATATAATAAAGAACGCTAGATAATAATGAGTTCAAATTAATTAGATGAACTATTAACTGAGCATAAAACATTTTTCAACTTTGAGAAAAACTATTTCACATTACGTTTTACCATATTGATATTAGGTCAATATTATATCATTAATGATTATTAAGATTTCATCAAAGTATTTCTCAGCTACCGTATTTTAACAATGACAATAATTAGTTATCAAATGAAAAATAATTATTCCTAGCAAAGTAGATGTAGAAGTTCATCGAATTTGATCTACACTTTATCACTCTACATGTTTATAGATAATATTTCTGTAGCAGGTGCCGAAATTGATGAATTTGAATTTCAACCCTTTGAGGGTTCATATTTCTATTTATAACTCAACCTCTTATTCTATCCTAAAGTAAACAATCCAGAACAAAGCTTGAATCATCAAAATTTTCCATTTCCCCTATGTTTCAAGTAGTGTGTCTATCTAGACATCAATTAAAATAATCTCTCTATTAAATTCATTACCATATTAGCGGTTACAATAAAGTACAGCCGACTCGAGAAAGTTTTTCATTATGAATAAATCTTCTCACTTCAATATTATCAGCAATCAAAAAACTGTGAAGGAGCTGAACATTATTATTTTTCGGCTCTCTTATCGCTAGAGTTGATGTTGTTATTCACTCAGTAGTGTTCCGCTCGCGTTATTCAACTCAGAAGTTGTGTGCTTTGTGAAAAGTTTTATTAAAATCAAGTCTGCGAATGTCGCTTGTGTTTTGACGTAAGTGTTATCAGACTTTTGCGCGCATTGTTTGATGGTCATAAATAATTTCCAGTTTTCTACACAAAATCAAATTCAAGCTATTATAAAAAAAAATAACAATAATTTGCATTGAATTACCAGTAATTAATGATTAATGTCATGTTTTATAACTGATTACATTCAATCATTAGTCAATCATTTTGCCATTAAAATGTCATTATTATGGCAACATTAACAGGGTTGCTTTTTCTACAAGAAAATACTATATTTAAATATAGATTGATTAACTAAAAGATAGCAAATTTTAAAGAAAGCCAATTTCAAGTAGATTTATCAATGTAGAAAGTTAGTATTATAACATGCAATCATTAGAAAATATAAAACAAATTTGAAAATCATCAGTTACAGATAAATTAGTTTGATAAATTACCGTTGCAGATTAATCTTCAAGGCAAGCCACTATAGTGGACCTAATATAACTTTTGATGATCTAGAATCTATACTGTATAGGCCTATGTACCTTAGTGAATTTGAAGAGCATATTTATACATATTAGTATTTCCAGTATAATAATTTCGTTTCCATGTTAAATTGTTCTGTATCGATTAACAATTCATACTACACTGCATAATAGCTTCTAATAATTATGTTGTTCTCCATTTCAAAATGATAATAATTTATAATTTCGAATAGTCTTTATGAATAGACAGATATTCAATCAGTGATGGCTCTGTATAATTGCCTCTAATATCTATAACTCCGTGTATATCGAACACAGATTATTGAATTAAAGAATTCAACTGCCTATGTAAAGTGTATAGTAACTTCTAAATACAGTAAGATGTATATAAACCTCGAAAACCAATATTTACGGTTCTTCTAATAAACCATGTTTATTTATTTCATTGTTCAATCATTTATTCTCCAGCCACTGATTTCGAGCAAACATTGAACCATGATAGAAAACAATTTATGACTTTGAGATTTTTTAAATTTTTGTGAAGACATTGATCTGTTTGAATGTTTATCAGCTAGCCTAATCTTCCCTTTTCATTTTTTCATTAGTTACGTTATCAGTAATCAATTAATATTTCACTCACTTATCCTTACTTATTATTTCAAGTCGTTTTTTGGTTTTGCTAAGGATGTTGCCCACATAAGGCTCAGACTTATGCATTGGTTGATGACATGAAATGGACCAAAAGTTTTAGGTGTGTTCCGTACTATCAGAAAGTAATTTTGAAGCTCATAAACAGTTAGTCAATCAATGGATTTGAACTGAAGTCACCTTTCCAACGGGAGAAAGCTCGTCCCCTATCTAATCTGAGCTATTAGATGACTCCGACCGCTTGATGTATATTTTTAAGATGTTTCTTTAAGCCTTCTATTATTACACTATTTATAGCAATGAGTCCTGTACAGCAATTTGATTATTTTTCCAACCTATCATTCAATTCCAATCGAAATTTCTCTATTACTCATCTATATAATATTTTTTCAATTCCGAATTATTTAATGCAAATTTCTGAAAATAATATTCATGAATACATTGTGTCTTCAAGTATGTAGTATAGTTTTTCGATAAAACTATACTAGTAGTTCTGTGAACAGTAGACCTCTTGCTAAATAAGTTACATTGACTTGTAGTTTTGTTTTCTCAAAAATTAATAAATAATTTAGCAATTCAAAATGTCTAGAAAAAATCCTAAATAAACATAGAGCTTTCTGTCCTATCGTATCGTCCCGGACGTGTCGTCCCGGAATGTGAGTGTGAGCGCTGTTATCAGGTCTGGCTGCCGTCGATACGCCAATCCAATCAGCCCATCAGAGAACATTCTGTGTTGTCGTGTTGGTGAAAAATCGGTGTGTTGAAATTAATAAAATAAACTACCATAATCTACAAAGTTAGTAGACAACTGTATTTCATGAAAATCCATGCTGCGTTTCGCTGTAAATGCGCAACATATAAACATTTAAACATAAAGAGAAATGCAAAACCGTCGACTTGAATCTTAGATCTCACTTCGCTCGGTCAACTAAGGCAACCTACCTATAATATTAAAAATGAAAGAATTGGCTTATACATGTACAGGATAGGAAATACACAATCGCATCTGAACTATTGAACTGATTAACTTGCAATTTTACATAAATAAGATTCTGAAATTCACCGAGGATGTATATAGGCTTATACTAACTGCTATTAATCGATTAATTTTAATTTAATAATTTAAACAAATTTATCCGAATATGATTCAAAGTTTACGCAACAATAAAAGCCCAATCAAACAGAACTTGCTCCAAGTGACACTGTAGCGTAATTGGTAGCTTGGTAGCACGAGCGACTCATGAATGAAAGAAAGGTTGTGGGTTCGAGACTAATCAAATTAGTTTTTTTTTAGAAATTTTCAACTCTGATGAAGATTATGCACGTAATTTCAACAAAATAATAAATAATGTTTCCTGGACATAAGGAGATTGCATTTTACAACACAAATTTTCCCCAGTGCAAAGCACGGGTTACCTGCTAATAATAAATAAGTGTCAGAGTAGGTACTTGATGCTTGTGGAATTGTAAATGTAAAATACTGGAACAATGTTTCCCTGCACTTATTAAACGTATTGCCTTTGGGACTATTGAACAGATGTTTTACAACCAATTAAATAGATATAGTCATTTTTTATCCCTGGTACTGTACCTGAAGTTTCATTATCTCTCAGACACTAGATTTGCAAAAATATTTGCGGGTGTTATGCAACATGGAGTGAAAGAATGTTCTAGACCACTCCAATGTCAGGCGATAAGAGCGCAGATTAATT
This sequence comes from Nilaparvata lugens, assembly GCF_014356525.2. NCBI lineage: Eukaryota > Metazoa > Arthropoda > Insecta > Hemiptera > Delphacidae > Nilaparvata > Nilaparvata lugens. Next base: position 38,043,374 of record NC_052505.1, on the reverse strand, counting down.
CCTCTTTCCCACACGTGCTGTAGTTCGCAACTGGGAATATTTTGGAAGTCTGAATTTTGTTCATAACATGATTACTTTCAAAAGAATTTTTATAGTATGTACTTGAAGCAAGTTATCAAAATGAGACAAAAATGCAATCTTTCTCAGACGATTGTTACATTGTTTGATGCATCCGGCAGTATTCTCAAATCCCTTAAACCTTCAAGTACATTGTAAAACAACTCACAACATCCATTATCTTGAAATACCAACTTGCAATTGATCAATTCACATTTATAATTTAGGCTAATCCATACAGTCTTGAAAATAATATTACAGCAATTTTGTCCAATTTCGCTTGTTTTATATTCTCCATTATTTATTTTTACAATTTGTGCAAAGGATGAAATTGGTTACTAACATCGTTTAACAAAATCGTGTTATCTTGTACTGAAGTATGCAGGTATAGAGACCATCCTAAGGATCAACCTGACAAAACTCATTCAATGTAAAACAATAATTTGAGGCATCAAAGCAAAACATAATCTAACGTAAATTACATTAGTTCATCTTAGAAAATATTCATTTTGCTGGTACAAAAGCTCTTATGAAATTCATAACAGCACTCAATTGTAATTTTTGGCTGTTCAGGATTGAAATTAACTATCTAAAAAACTCATTATTATTTTTAATTTATAAAGATAGGTACTCTCTCACAGTGGTTCTTCAAACTTTTGGATTCATGGCTCCATCGATCTTGAAATAAATTCCAGCTCCTCCCCTGTAACCGAATGAACACTATGATAGCAACTATTCCAAAATCAATTTTTTTAATTAACATTTTCAGGTCAGCTCTCCTCCTCTTTCTCTTCATAATTTTCCCATCAATACTATCAGTACCAAGCCAATTTGCGTCTGTTCATTTTATATTTCAGAAATATCTTTTTCAATTTTAATGTGGATCTAAATTTTATTTCTTGGGAATAGAAAAATATTATTAGTGATACCGCAAGACAATTTTGTGATATGAAGAATAAAAATTATTCCCTTCACAGTCAAAGTCAAATTCAACGTATCGTTATTTCAAGAAACCAATATGATTTTTTATCAGGTTATTGTTGCAATGGGACTACTCTGACATATCGAGCCTTTTGTACGAGTAGTCTACTCTCGACATTATAGAAAATGAAGTTATCAATCAAGGTATTCGGAAATAGGGCGGCTCTTTTACATTATATTTGTAGATTCTATAATAATTTGATTTTTTTCTTATTCATTCTCGACTTGAGTCTTAAAAAGTACCATACTGAATGGTACTTTTAAAGCTTTTACAAAATCATAACGAGTTGGTATCAATAATGTTGGAGATAATATTTATAGGCTTCTCTATTTGAATGTAGGCCTACGTGCTATACGCAAAAATGTATCCCAATTTCTAGATTAGAAAAACTTCTTGAATGTTGATATTTCATTCTTATATTGACGAGCTAGCCCTGTGAATTATGATTAATTTGAAAACAAACTTTCAGATCTCCTTACCACGTTTCTAATGCTAAATATCGTAGAATAATTGGGTTAAAGGGCATTGTTGATAAATAATAGATTCATTGAAATCATACCGCTTATGAAGATGTTTCTGAGACAAGCATCCTTGCAAATCGTGACTGATGAGTACCGTACTGAATTGTATTCTTTTGATTGGAGGAAAGAACTTCCACAATTTGAGAGAATCGAATTCGAACCGGATCAAGAATTGCAGATAAAAGTTATCGTAATTTATGTTTCCAAGTGATTTCACAGGTCAATGGCAAATAATGATGAATAGTGTCATAAGATAAGATTGAATGTATCGTATACTTCATTCATTTGGTTTTTGAGCGTCTATAAATAATATTGAACGATAATATTGTGATTGAGATAGAAAAAATGATTCTAGGAATTTTATTTTACTACATTATAACTCAAATTAATGTATTTTTCTATCACAGAATTTACTGATTCATTTAATAAATTATGCTGTAAGGATAATGATTATCTGAATATATTGAATATCAATATAATTTATCATTATATTCTCATTACTTTCTAGAGTTAAAGTAAAAAACTCATTTGTACGTCATTCACAACCAATTATATTAAAGAAAAAACTTGAAAATATAATTATCTTTGGAATTTTAGAACTTCTAAGTTTTGGCCTAAACCCCCTTTTCAAAAGGGGAAACCTAAATGTCAAATTTGAATAATTGATAATGCTTAATGATATATACAATTTTTTTTAATGAAAAAGTTTTGGCCTAAACCCCCTTTTCAAAAGGGGAAACCTAAATGTCAAATTTGAATAATTGATAATGCTTAATGATATATACAATTTTTTTTAATGAATTCGTCTAAAATGTAATATTTTTTCTCTTTCAATTATAATGTTGGTACAGTTGAAGGCAATGTCAGTTTAATTATTCTATTGGAGGTTTTAATTAAATTCTAAATATTCTATTAAATTATTTGTTTATTTCATCTTTCAAGCTGTTTAACTTTTGGAAATTGATGAAATATTTTTATCGAGTGATTAAGCTGCAGCAGCAACCAAAAAAAATTAACTTGTCGGATAGGAGAAAGAATAACTTTTGAATTATTGAATCTCCAGTATTTTTATTTTTATTTTTTAATAAGGATGGTCTCAAGAGCTAAACAAAATAAACGGTCAATGAAAAGTAGTTTCCGTCGTTCCAACAAGCAATTACTCTCCAATCACTTTTTGTTCGTGTTGTAATCTCAACAGTTTCTTGACTATCTTAATCCGAGTGCTTCAAACCTCAGATTCAGTTAACAACCGCACGCTTCGAATTTTATGAAACAATCTCTAAATGATTATCCAATCATTTTGAATAAGTGACTAAAATCTCTCACAATTTTTGTCTTGTTTTAAAAAATCACTGTGATTAAATAAGGGTACAAAGAATAAACGGAAGAAATGAAATGAAAAGATTGGGTTTGAAGTAGAATTTTTTACAGATAATCTCCCTCAAATTCATGTTCAAGACTTCTACTAAAGTAATACAGAATTGCAGACAAATAAGAGCTTTCAATGAGTTCTTCAATGAGTAACACCTATTCACATAAATCTTTGCTTTCGAAAACCTTCTTAAATAATATTTTTTTCAGATTGAGTCTCTTTATCTCAACTTTCACACCACATAATTATTAATATAATGTTATTCCTCCAGTTTCATACATTCTGATTATTATTCATGGAGCGGACTAGCCCAAATTGAATTAAATATCTACGTTTTTTTTGAAATTAGTGTTTGGTACTCAAACCTCTTAGGGAACTAACAGAGTGGTTATTCAAGTGATTCTTCTCGCTAGCGCTCGTTCATATGACACCAAACGTTTTTATCATTGCACAGCGGTTCAATGGCATCGATCATCATCGCGATTATCTTGTTCCGTTCGCATCTATTCACAGTGATTCACAGGTCTTTCAGTTTGGGTTGTAAGGCCCAATTCACACAGAAATGGCGTGGCGCTGACTTTTATAACTCTCATATGAGCATACGGTGCAATGCAAACAGAAGTGGCGTGGTACACTTCGTTCGAATATAGAAATGGCGTGGAAGTGAGAAAAGTCAGTTCCCCGCTACTGCCACGTCACTTCTGTGTGAATTTGGCATTAGACACTTTCATCTTAGTAGTACATTTCTTGATTTATTTTCCGTCTCTTCAACCGGTGGAGCTAAATAGGTCGAACATGCGTTTCATAGAAAAGCACAACGAAATAACAATGAATTGGAATGATTTGGATTGGGAATCATTTCTTACAATAAATATAATTTTGGGAACATACAACATGGTTCTTTTTTATTATTATTGATTATATCACTCAAGTTACTCGTTTGGACCTGCCAATCACATACTAATTACATGACACTCAAATCCTATTTTGTGTTGTTTGTTACAGAGGCCTCATATAGGGCAAACAAGGGTACGCTGTCCTCACTGCAAGGACCCATTCGAGTCATACGGTTATGCATACTCAGCATAATCATACCTGGCGCATTAGTAGGACTGCCACTGTACATGCGGTACTATGTATATGGTGAGCAGGTCTATCCAGTTGGAATGTCAGATATGAGACTTCTCGACAGCAGGGTTTCAACTACTTGGTGTCAGGTAAAGAACTGTCTGATCACCAACACATTTCATAGTAATATTATTATAAACAAGTAACTAACTTCATTTTAAATCCGTACCAATCCGTATCTAAGTACCAAGGTACCTAGAATACTAGGTATTCTAGGTACATTGCGTTGTACCATGCAATTTGTGTTATAAAGTACAATAGTGTCGTAATACAATATCAGAATTTAAACTCTTTGTTGTACCACAGATTGGTCGAGATTCTTCTTAAAAAAGAAATACTCGTCAACTTGCTCATAAACTTGAGAATGTATTTATGAGAAAAGTAATAACTGTGTTGGAAAATTTATGAATTGAAAAATCAAATAAATATTTTTTCATATAAAGCATAAAACAATATCAGTATATCAATAATCATTCAAAAAAGTATTACAATAAAAGTACAAAAGTGGGATGAAAATTACCCTTATTATGGCGGAACACACATATCCGCACCGAGCCCGCGCCGCGGCACGGACTCGGTGTGGTTATGTGTGTCCCGAGCTTTAAACATTCAAGTAGCACTATTAAAATAATTATATTGAACATTCAAGTATACCTATCGAAATAGTAATTGAGGTGTGTTTTTATTTTGGGGGAGTTCTTTCAAATCCGCTAAACATTGAAACCAACCTGAAAATTTTCAAATTATAAGAATTTCTAAATTATCATAAATCTATCAATACTATTAAGAACAATCAATCGAGTATGGTCTTTTTGAATACACATTTGTATATTTAACATAAATTATGTAGAAAATGCTGCAGAACCCAATGTTGGAGTCAATTGATTTTGACATTATTTTTACGAAGATTGATGAAAGTATTTTTTCTTTTGTTTCCAGAGTCAAACAATATGGTCGAATGCTACATTCAACGCTTATCTAATGGCTGAACAGCCACAATTGGAAGTGGATCATGAGCATGTCTCTATGACACGACATCTCAAACTTGATGATGATATGAAAGAGTACTGGGGCTTCTATCTTCTACGTGGATCCATTATTTCAGTATCAACGTGCACAAGGTGAACTATAGTGATTCTGAACATGTTTTTTTTTAATATATTGGTCTCGTATATATTATTTCTTTGGGTTTATTTTTCAAGTATAAGAGAAAATTCCCATCAAATGAACAATAAATTGATGAAAATGGTCAACATCAATAGTGAGTAATCAATAGAAACACATTGGATAAAAAATGAGTTAATCATTAGTGTTTTCAGTTTTCAACTTTGAGAACTTTAAAGCATTCAGCATGCTATCGAGTTGTTCGTAAAAATGTAAACTAATAAATCATTGCAAACGAGACTTAACAATAATTGATATTATCCATAGTCATTAAGTATATCAGATATACATGTATCAGCTATCCTCTGTAGAAGGCAGTCGAAACGGCAACAGAGAAAACAGAGAAGCAGAGAAACGGCAACACTGTTCTCTCACCTTTCTCTACTATCATTAAAAAGTGGACCTCTTTTTAGTCTTCGAGTGCTTTAGAGGTCAGTTTCTGATAGGCCTACTTAGTTTTTATAAAGCAGGCGTTGCTGTATTGCAGTTCTAATTTCTCATTAAACAAGCCAATAATTTATGTGGTTGGATTGAAAAGAATCAGACACAAAAAACATCGTCATTTATACAACTGATTCTGGGGAAAAATTATCATTTTAACTCATTGAATTTATTGCTAAGATTATAATATGATAATGATCATCTCATCGAATAACTAGACTAAATTAAACACGATCAAATTTTCTACTATTTTATTGTCATAATTATTATAATGTGCTGCGATCTATTTCAGGTGGCCCGGTGCTTCTTTAATCTTGATCAAGGGTCACAAACATCTTCGAGACTGCGCATACATCGGAGATGACTCATCAGAAGAACTGGACGAGCTCGAGGAAGATGACAGCAACTCGACAAAGAGTCATCAGGATCCGGCGATCAATCCGTCCAAAATGACCAAACTGAAGGACGGCATTGTGCATCATATGACAGCCTCTAATAACACTGGCGACTCCTATGCGATACATCACAAGAGGAAAGACCATTCATCGGACAGTGACTCAGACAGTAGAGATGACAAATCCAGAAAACTGAGAACTGATCGTAAGCTAGGTCACACGGTCCATCTTGCTTTTGCTGAATTGGGTAACAAGTTAGTCCTACCACCGTACAGAAAGCTGTATGAAAATGGCGCAGAAAACATGAACTCCCACACCAAAGCCAATGCTGTTAACAAGAAATTTAGCACCATAAAAACGCCGGAAAAATCAGCTGAACCCACCCCCAAAAAATCCACAACTTCTCGAGAAATATACGAAGATGTCATGAAAAAACTAGAATCTCTTAATGATAACAGGGCAAAAATGATTCTAGAACGATTGAACAGTAGACTTTCAGGCAAAACCGAGACAGGTGATAGAGAAAGATCGTCCTCGACACATGAGAACAACGTGAAGATTCGTCATCAAAAGAGCTTATTCAATAAAATTGCCAATCAAAATAAGTTGAATAAGTCCGAAAGTGAAAATTTGTTGAGGAGAAAGCGAGAGGTTATTCTGGGATCACTGAAAGGACCATTGACGTCTCATAATGAAGAAGATGATGCTGCCATGGAGGAGGTGAGCAAAACTAATTTTACAAAATATTCTGAATTCTTTCTCCCGGAAACAAAATTATAGTTGATCTTATTTATCTTACCATTATACCATGCCGGCCGGCTATTAGTAAGAATACTACAACTTTGCCTTGCAACATCAGCCTGTTATGCTTTGTAACTAGTCTTATGACTATAGTTATTATTTTCTTCAAGATTACAACATACTAGAGTACTGTATAGTATAATATAAATAGAAATTAGATGTAGCCTAATTGAAAAAAATCCCGTAAATGAATATGCAAATTTTCTCTTCTTTCATCCCCAGCTATTTCAAATTTGAATTCAAATAATTAAATTTGGGAATTGTTTTCATTTTTGACTCGATGGATAATACTGATATACTCCATAAACAAACAAATTTTTCCAATCAATGTACTCTGAATACAAGACTTTGGCCAGGTTTTTCTGAATTGTTAGTCTCATCACAGTTAAGCTCAAAGCACACAGGAGGCGCCTGGATGCTAGCCGGCCTCCGTTGATTTGCAAAGGGCGTCCCGGAAAAGCGCGCCTCCTGCCTGCTTCGAGCTCAAAACATTGTGAAATTGCATCATTATCCAATAATAACTATTATTTTAAAATTTATTTTAGAATGAGATGTAAAGCCTTGAAAAAGATATTATTGAAAATATTGATTTGTCTACATTTTTATGTCTAAACAACAAGCACAGCTTATGATTTTACAATTTTTAATGAATGAGAGTCTCGAAATTTTTCCCAAGTTGTTTATTTTAAAACTACTTGTATATTGAAAATGTCTTCAACCTTACACTTCTACTGAAAACAGTTTTTCAAGTAATTGTTGACTATTGCAGGATATTCACCAGCCAGATGAAATAGCTGAGATCAGAGGAACGATTAATGAGACAGACGCTTTCGATAAATCGAACAGCGAATTCTGGTCGTCATTTTCATCAAGTGAGGAGAGACTTCTGAACTGTGAGGGTCTACTGCTCAACCTGCCTCTCATGCCACACCAGAGCTGCGAGCTTGGCCAATCTGAGGGAGCACTGTCATCTGCTTCATCCATGAATAAGATAACTTATAGGTAATCACAATCAATTCAGTCAATATTCATTTCTCGGGTAGATTTATATGACATAGACAACTTATAGGTAATCACAATCAATTGTATCAATATTCATTTTTCGTATAGATCTATATGACATCGATAGACAATACAGAATCCCATATGTTTCAAGAATGAATTATAGGTAAACAATGGACAGATATAGACACTCACGTACGAATTCCAAAGACTTTGAATTCGTTTGATTCTCTACTCATATTGATATTTTATCAAGGGAATAGAATCAGTTGTGTTCGATTGTTGCAGAAGCTTGTACTGAAGGTTGAAAGAACTATCAGCTCCTACGATAGGTCTATACCATTAACGCTTACCGTAATAATACTCTCTAGGCATATAATAAGTGGAGGTTAAAGAGGCTGCGATAAATTCCGTACGCTACGTTAAAATTTTGTAACTTTCAAAATGTGTTACCGTACTTGTTCAATGCTACTCAACAGTATTAAAAAATCGTGGATTCAGCTTAAAGTGAAAAATAATCATTTGTGAGCAGAATCTCATTTCAGTCAATGAATCGACATGACTCTTATTGACATCCCTCTGTAATGAAAGAAATACTTTGGCCCGGTTACACAAAAGCCTATTAAATTCCACGAGAACCAATCACAGATGGTTTTTCTGAGAGCTTCTCTGAGTGGTTGTCGCGGCATTTAATCAGGATTAAAAGTTAACAGTTTTTTGTGCACTCTCATGACTAAATTATTCAAAGTGAATCTCAATCTGACCTGTTCAAGTACTGTAGAATGGGGCTGCTTTAAGGTAACGTGCTTTTTACATGGATCTTTCAAAACAAACCAATATGTTACTTTGAGAGATGATAAGGGTTCTCATTCTTTGTAAAGAGCATGATTGAATAAATCTATTGAATCATCTTATTATCATATCGTCACAATCTGAAGCAATGAAACAAATCTACCATGGAAGATAGAAATTGCAGTTGACCAACTGTTGGAATATTATAATAATCATGAATTCTATTTTCATAGCTGGCATTGAATATTTGAATTAATCATTATCATAAATCTACTATGAATGAAGCTTTAAATTGAATACTACGGTATAGATTAATTTGTGAATAGCAGTAGGTAGTGTTCTCATATTGTTTATTTATAACCATGGTATGTTACAATGTAATTTGTTTCTGTATTAACTGGAAATCAATTATTTGTTTCCAGGGTAACAAGCAATGGATACTACTTTTTCGTATTCAACAGTGAGAACGAAGTTCAAACCAACTACCTCAGAGTCCATTTTGATTTAGAAAAAACCAAATACAACGTGTCGCAGCCGATCGACTCCTGTCAGAACCAGACTTCCAGCTGCAGCCTACCTCTGAGGTTCTGGTCACATCAGAAAGTCGTGCTGCATTTGCCCATCAGGAAGAACGACTCACTCTGGAATCAGGAATTCCTCGCCATATCCACTTGCGAGCCGAGAACAACGGTTTACATGATTTGTGTGATATCAGTGCCGTTGTTCATCCTTCTATTCGCGTTCCAGTAAATATTCAATCAAATCTTGAGGATGAATATTTCTCGAGAAAATGGATATCGTGAAAAGTGTCATTGAAGTGATTGTGGTGGAAAATTACTTCGAATATTTATTTGTATCTGATTAAGTCTCAGAGGGACTTAATTTTTAAATTCATATTCTAGTAACTAGAATGGACTTCTTTTAAATAACATACCAAGAATAAGATAGTATTGTTACTATTCTATCTATTTACCTACCTACTGTAGATCAATATGGCTTTCCGTATTGCTGATAGAATAAGATGAGGATTACTGTAAATAATATTGATAAAATTTTTATTAGGCTTATATTATTTTTCAAATTGTGTCATTGAAGACATGAATGTTTTCAATGTTATGAATACTAGAATCGTCAAGACTGCGCACAAATATTTCCTCTGTGGTTAGCTGGGAGATGTCAGAATTTCAATAAATGTACTTTTCAAGTCGTTCTTGCGGTATCTGAAAATAATGTATAAGATTGTACAAAAAGTAGAAGATAGAAAACACATAGAATGTAGTAGATTTGGAATAATATTTTTGTCATAATTATCTTTGAGTGTTTTGTATGATATAGTAACAATGAATGAGATTGGTTCCAGTTGCTTTCTGGAATAATTGTGTTTTTAGACTATCTGAGCTCGAACAGTCCCAAAGTTGTTTTATTTAAAGGTTAATCTTATTGGTTCAATATTGTGTTTATCACACTAATGCTTCATCCTGGAACGCTATCTAAATCCGGAAGTGTGAGAGCTCAGAAATTTATAATTTTGTAAATACTTGTTACTTATTAGAGATTCTTATTGTTGAAAATAACAAATCAATTACTCAAGGGCAATATTGTATTATATAATGGGGATATTCACACTATCAATGCAGCTAATATCTTATAGAGCTAATATAGAGCTTTTGAGCTAATAAACAGTTTTTAAGAGATTATGTAGAGCTTATAGAGCTAATACAGAGCTTAGAGAGATAATTAGAGCAAAAAAAAATAGTTTGGTCAATAATAATTACAGACTACTATATAGTAATACATTTTAGTAATTGTAATTTTTTACTGAAAAAGAGCAGTGAAAAAATGCAACAAAAGAAATAAAATAACTTATTCAAGGTGTATCTTTTACTATGTTTCTATTACATTAATAACATATAAGAATATTGAGTGTGCTATCATGTAATGCAACTGAATCAATGAATGTGACTATTTTCAACCATATAATACCCTATAGTTATAAAGAGGCTATATACATCTATGATTAACATTGGTATATATATATTCATAACTTGATGATATTTTCAAATTCCAGGTACCTTATTAATGTGGAAATGTCATGTACCTGATTCTTGTGCTGTTATTTTAATAATAGCTATAATAAACTAATTGAAATTCATTTATACCATGTCGCTCTCAGTGCAATATGATCGATCATTGTTCAACTATATTATTATACTCAGATACAGATAATGTTTACAAAATAAATGTTATATAAGATATAACTGTCCATGAAAAACAATTTTTGAACGATCATTACAATACTTGACTATATCATTATTGACAACACAGAGTATGATTCTTAGCTCAATTAATATACATATTTTCGTGGATTAAAGCTATACAAAAAAGCTACTCAGCTAATTAATTATATTACTTTTCTTTTGAACGACTGTTCAAATCACAGAAATTTTTAATTCCTGAATCATGCAGACTGCACTATGTACAAATATTGAGAGTTGGTTATTAAAACTGTAAATTGATCATTAATGTATGAACACAGGAGATGAAAGAATTTCTTCGAAAACTCAGTCTAATATTAAGAATATCAATGATAACAGAACTTTATAAATTATTATGAACAAATATTATTATTCTTAACTTATACTTCAAGATCGATGTAAATTGATAATCTTTATGGAAAATGTAAGACTGAATAGAATTAACTCTTCCACCAATGCATTTTTAAAGATCGATCTCAAACTAAGTGATATATTATTTAGAGTGCCTAGTGTACAGTAAGAGTGCCTTGAAATGGAGTAACCTCTACCTAGAATTAAAATGAACGTCAATGTAGGTTTAAAAGTGATATTGTACAATTATAGTTGATTTTGAATAAATTCATGTCTGTAAAGCTATACAATATTTATTCCTTTCTTCCTAAGATTGTTTAATTGTCTCTTCATCAACAATGGAAAGTCATTTCTCATGTTAAATATAAGAGATGTAATCTGATATTGAAAAAATATAATTTGACTTGGGTGAATCCATATTTGTTTTTCAAGATTACGTCCTAAGGACTCCAGTCATGGAGTATAAGACAAGACAGGTCAATAATCTTACATAATCATCACTAAGTAAATCAAACCTAGCCTTGATTTGGAAGGAACTCTTGTACACTATAAAATCTCTATCAACTAAATATTTTTTCAAGATAGTTTTGGTAGCATTTTATAAAGTTTTACTTCCAATATAATCGGGGTTTTGTTCAAATAACCAATTATTGTGAGACATTATATGATAATTTGCTCTGTTGCGTGTAATGTAGGTACTCATGAATATTTGGATTCTGATCAACGCCACTCGTTTACTCATAGCTCTACATTTCAATTTGCCCTAATATTCTGATTAAATCATCAATATAATCTACATTTTCAATGTCAACCTTCCACACGGCTTTTCAACTGAATCACTGTTTTTTCACTGCTGATTATCCATTTCTATTAAGTATCACCATAGAGAGATATTATAAGTGCTATCTCTTCTCTATTGTATTACGTTGGCCTACATACTTCTACAATCCTATTCGTCGATCCTATTTTCCAACTCAATATGGAAAGATTTCAATTTAAATATATTCAAAACATGTCATATCAACCTACTTAATGATCAATAGAAAAATAATTCATTTGGATTTTTTAAATTCATTGTGAAGGTCTAGTACTTTCTGCAGGTCATTCATTCTCTTGTTGTGGTATCTTCGTCTGACCTTTTTATTTTTTCCTGAGAACTTCAACATGTAAAATTTGCAACCATGGAACCAGAGAAGTTCCATCACCAAAAGAAATATACAAAACAACATGGCGAAGTGATAGCTCACTAGAACTGTTCCCAATTCATCATGAGAGAGTGATTTGAATGTAGATTTGTACTGAGTGAGACGGAAAGATTGTTTCATGCGATCAATTATACCATACTCCTCCATGTCTCTTATCCTGAAATAAAATCGAAATGCTTTCATACTTTCATACTGTATCACTTAATGATATAATCAAAGTAATTCAATTGTTAAGAAATATAAAATAATATTTTAAGGTTTTCATTGAACCAAATCATAGCCATCACAATAATTGGTTTGTTCTCATCTTTTGTAATTATGAAAAATCTGATACATATTCTATCATTATAGTATTTGTCGTAAAGTTGTTGTGGAGACATCCGCTTCTAGGCTACTATGATTAATTTTCGAGAACCGAAACCAAACTCATTAACTTACTCATTTTCTCTCTCACTTCATCGAAATTTATCATTTTCCTACCCAATCAATAAATATTAAATAATAAAAGAAAATCAATAAATAATGATTAATTATGAACTTGAAGCCACCAGCAGGTGATTGAGCCTAGTTATGCAATGTTGCCATTCTCTTAAGGCCAGAGCATCTAACAAGTGGTGGTTGTGAAATTAGACGAAATTAGTAAGGAGTGGGAAGAGAGATTGGAGAATTTTCGTTACAGCAACCCAATTCATAGAATTCAAGAATTGCTGCAATGCTTGATATATTATTAATAATATCCTTATTATAACAATAAATAATAAATGCTTAGGGCCTATCATTAATAATATCCAACATCCAACGTGAACTTACATTCTTGTGATGTATGGATACGCTGACAGATTGTGCCTTGCTCCTATGCCGAAGTGCATCAACAGATACTTGTGCTTGGTAGTGGAGTAGGGGCATCTGATGAGTGGAGCTTGACGGAATGGCACATCGAAAATAGTGGTGTTGCTGGCGAATCTGCACAGCCGCTTGCCCGCCTCCGCTCGGCTACTCATCGGCAACACTCGGTTGCGTTTCGGCGGGTCAACACCCAACGCTAGCTTACTGATCGGGTCACTCGTCTCCGAAGTACTTCTCTGCCACTGCAATCATAAAAGCAATGGAATCGAATCATCCTAGTAGAAGATTTACAGCATTCACGATACTGATATTACACAGTACAGAGTATTACAGTATTACTGTGTAGTGATACAGATTTACAGTATCGCGTTATTTGTTTCATAAACTGCCAAAAAGTATCAAATTTATATCTCCAGAAATGCTGATATTATAACAGATCATGGATTACTTCACCTTCTCTTCTCTATAATGTTCATACTATCGAAATATTTATAATCCACGAACTTGTATTTTAATGAAATTCATATTGCATAAGCTTCGTTGTTAAATATGAATATTTGTGTGCAAAGTCAATAAGGTAGGTACCTATTCAATTATTTTCATCCACAATATTATTCTTTGTAATATTAGTAAATTTGATTCTATTTTCTCGAAAAGTAAATAAATATTTAAGTATAATATCTGAAAACATTATTTTGAAATAATATAGGAGCAAATACCATTCAAATTTGGTTCACATGCTATGATATTCCTAGGTACCTAATATTTGCAATGAAAATGTATCTCCCAATAATTTTGTCTCCAGTCAATATAGTTTTGAAGTGGAGCCTGCTCATTTTTGTGATATTTCATCATAAAACATTATTGTGTATTCAAACATTATGTAAATAATAAATTTGAATATTCGTTTTATTGTAGTTGATAGTTTAGTTTCAATACTGTATATGCCTAATCTGTTGTACATTTAGGTACTATTTGATGTTATAGTAACTTTAAACGGTGTCATTAAATGAATCTATTCCGCCAGTTTAATTTTATCAATGTTAAACCAATCATTATTCCTCAAATAACTACTTGACTCATCATTTCACTATCCATGATGAACTGCAAGTTAATAATTTGTTTTGAACTATTTTGACGACACTACAGTCTATTTTTTTTATTGATAGTTATTAAAAACTGGTACTCAAGTGTGGAGCGCTCTAGGATTTTTTCATCACTAATGAGTGTTGAAAATGGATTTTTTTAAATCCGAAAGCGCTCCACATGTGAGTGCTATTTTTTAATAACTATTATTCAAAAAAATAGACTGTAGTGTTGTCATAATAGTTCAAAACGAACTATTTGACTTTCCAGATATTTCTGTTTCAGATATTGAGTCAATTATAAATTAACGAAATAATAATAGGAGGAATGATCTCTTACATCGCCCAAAAGTGCCCATGACATATCCTTGTGGTAAATTAGATCGAATCCGTAGCTCTTTGAATAGAATTCTTCGAGAGTGGAGAATGGCTGGTATTGATGGCTAGATGTTAGAAATGTTATCAGAAGACTTTGATAGTACATGACCATCAAGTAGCAGAAGAAGAGTGTTACAAGACAACCGAATCTCGCTGATGTATTCATAGGCGAGAAACCTAAACCTGAACATAAAACACCTTGAAAATATGATAACAAAGAATACTGTAACCTTTTAGGAATTTGTATATAGTTTACTAAATATTCTATTGAACAAGTTGAACGTACTATAAATTCTGAGAAAACTGTATGAGGAAGTGTAAAGGAAGAATTATCTTCAAAGTATACCGGTACATAAATGTACCATAAATACATGAAAATATACCGGTACATAGGTAATGTAGTTGTATTCCAATGATGCATAAGTAAATAATTACATGAGCGATATTCACAGTGATTAAGGTCGTCTCTTCCAAGAGAATAATTAATTTTCATAATTTATTTGAATAATTACTTTTTGAGTGGATATTTTTTAGTGGCTTTGAATATTTTCTAATTAATTCATATCAGATAGTTCAAAACCATCCCGTACGGAATAGTTCACGTGCACTTCGAACTATTTTAGAAAGGAAACTATCTCATTTTTAATTACAGGCATTTAAAGAGATTGAAGATACACTATGAAATACGGTAACTCTTTTCAAAAATTGTAGATTCTGATTATTGTCTCAAACTCACTGACACTCCTGTCATTCCATATGCCACTCTCACTTTGAGTCTTTCTTCCATGAAGAGATCAATTAATTAAAAGTGAATTCGCTAGTTTGAGAAATAATGGGCTAATAATATAAGTGAATCTCATATTAAACCCTTCACATATTGCTGGCTTCATACATTCTGAGGAAGCGGAGGCTACGCTGAACATAGAAAAACCTTTCAACAAAATGATCCACAGAGCATACGAAAACTTATATTATAGCTTATGAAACTTGGTAAGATTCTCACCCAGACTTCCAATATATAGTAGTTTTCAGCCTAAAAATTTGAAGATTAGACCACTCTAAAGTTGGATACAGTAATTTTCAACCCTTAATAACCTATACCAATGTTCGTTTACTCATTTTATTAATGAGTTTGAAAAACTTACATTACCGTACCAGTTCTGTCATCTTGAAATTAGAGAAAAAATATCACCTTGTGATGCTAAGCAGCGTAGCGGAAGTATTGCCGCATTTCCGAATTCAGTTTCCTTACGAAGCAGAAGAGCAAGTATGGAAGGCAGAATTAAGAAAACCATGAAAACAAGAGCCAGCCAAAGCTTCTCATCAAACGGATGGAGCACATTTGGCATCAGCATGTGCTTATGGCTCAATGGAGAATGGAACATTAGTCGAAAGCTGAAATATAGTGTAATTATAGATATTAGGTATATTGTTAAATAAAATAGTTCTAGTTGACGATTGTTGAATCACATCTTTTAAAAAAATGTTATTTATATATTTTTACTTTCCTCATTCATTCATATTTTCCATCTCACTTTAACAAACCTATACAATAGAATATGAAGGTTATTATTTTTGAACAACGTACAGCAGAACCTAGTATTATTATAGATTCTACTGTACACTGTGCAGTTTTAGAGATAATTCTTGAATTCCACTATAAACTGTTTTACACAGTAGGTACCTAGTAAGGATAACAATATTTTTCTTTCAATTAAGTAGACTACTTTTATTGTTAGAATTAATTGCTAGAACTGTGGCACGTAAAATCATTCTATATGTGAGCCTAGAAAGCAAAAATGCATGTAATAGCTCAACTGTAGATTTACTCATGTAGGTACTTAATTCCTATACAGAAAAATAATACACTTTATACTTTATCAATCACAAATATATAAGTTCTTATACTGTGAGAAATAATTATTATAAGCAAAAAATATAAACACTGGTTCAATAAGTTATTGATGATTAAGAAGTACCTATCTAATAGTTTTAATGAGGGCCTACAACATTACCGTATATATAAAAAATATCAATGGCACAGGAAAGTTTTCTATTATTTCATTGGGATAGGCTACTCACAATTTGGCAGTTTTGTGAATGCTTACCTAGCAGTGAATACAGTTGCCTTCATTGCATAGCCCTCGGCAGCTCTCTCTGTTACGGTCACAAGATTTGTTGGAACATCAATTTCTTGACTTCCGAGCAAACCAATCATTCCATCCCAGGGAGTTGAATTCTTTGTATCATTCTCAATACTTCCCTCAATAATAACCAAGCTGGAGATCAAATAAGTTACAGTTTATCCATTGTGAAACTCAGTTATAAAAAGTAATTTTCATTTTACATCTTATTCATCATCGGTGCTTTTGAAATAAAACTCCAAGCTTCAGAAACTTTTCTGATTCTTATTAAAGATTCCGGTACTGCAGAGAATGCCCTATTTATCAAACATTATTACCGGTGTTAAATTTTTGAAAATAGAGAAACTTGTCAATGGAATGTTCAACATCTTTCGAGAGCTATCGATACCGGCGTATGAAATTTGCTTAAGCAAAGTGCAACCGAACTAGATGTTAATTGGGGAGGCTTAAGAGCCTCTTAAGAGCCTTCACAATTGGAATTATGAATGATATCTTATATGAATACTTACTTTACACTTGAAATAGTATTCAGACTACCTGACACTGGTACATAATATTCTCTATCAACAGATAGGCCTACTTTACTTCAAAAGTGACTAACCTTTTACTTGAATAACTCCTGGTTTGAGTTCTATATTCTTTATAGGCTATTATGCAAATTGAAATAATTTCAATATAATAGCTGATTGATTCAAGTGGTCTTCTGTTTTACAGTATAGCAAGATACAAAATAGACAATGTTTGGATAATGTTAAATTTCATCGAAATATTTCACATGGAATTCTTGACTTTGTTGGTTGAATTCTTTGAAATAATTGCCAAATGCTGTACCTCTAGAATATTACCTATATATGGTTTGAAGCGAAGAGCGTAGCCTTGCTATGTGATCTTCAATGATTTTGAGAATTTAACTACCACCAATAAATAAACAATAGCATTTAAATGAGAGTGCTACAAGAAAGTTTAAATTTAATGAGTTAAATGGCTTACGTGAAATTAAGAAATTCTGTCAAATCATTCCAGACATCCACAGCATAACGATCACTTATCATCATGGCATGATACTTAGGATCATTCTGATCAAAAATGAGAGGCTGGAACAAAGTAGGCTACCTATCAAATTGATTTTATCTGAGGGATTTAGCTGAGTCCTAGACTTTAAACAGCTGGAGTCAGAAAATTGGCTTTCCAAAACGGGGAGTAGTCGCAGCTTTTATAGCAGTATAGTTGTAGTTTTTATTTTCTCATTTTTATAATTGGAAACGTCTTTCCTTGACAAAATTAGACATTCCTAAATAATTCAAAATAGCTGAAACTTTACATTATTTTCTCTTTATTTTATTTTGTGTTCAATTTTCTAGTTTTACGATATTTAATTCAAACGTACCTATGACAATGACTGCGACTACGCCCCGTTTTGGTAAACCAATTTTCTAACTCCAGCTGTTTAAAGTCTAGGACTTAGCTAAATCCCGAGCTCGGAAACCGGCCCTAAGATATTAATATCGGGGCACCGAGCTTAGCTCCGGAGTACACATTAAGCATAGAATCATAGTTTATATTTCTTTATTGATAAACAGAAGACAATCCTTTAAATGATTGGGGAGGGACTAATATGCACCACCCTAAATTGTTTCTTCGAATTCTGATTTATACCGCCTACACTATAAATTGTCCAAAAAGTAGGTTATTTTCGATACACATGAAATCAGGATCAATTCCCAGTCCAAACATTTGAAAACAGGAAAGGTCTAATTTAGATTGTTGACAAACAAAATTGAATAACAAAATAACACTCACTAATCACCTAAAACGGCAAAATAATGATTAACTTCGAAAATCAGATATTTTGATCAAGTAGATTGAAATTTCTAGATAATATTTCTCGTGAGATAATCTGATTGATTGCAAAATAGCTCAACAGCTGAACATAATTCTGTCTCTCTCCCACACAGGCACTCACATCTTCCGTTAACAACAGACGACGAAATTATCATCTGTTTTTCCAAGGATGAATAATAATTATCCTTTCCATGTCCTTCAGCAAATTTTCCAGGGATGAGACCTAGTGCAATCGAATTTTTATATCATAAACCTACTATGTTCCAAATTTCGTGAAAATCGTTAGAGCCGTTTTCGAGATCCCTTGAACATAAATAAATACCCAAACAAACAACCATATAAATAAATATATACAGAAATTGGTCGCTTAATATAATAGAATGTATATTTCCGAGTGTAGATCTGATTATAGCAGCAGTGCTCAATTAAATTATTTTTTAATAAATGTATTTTAGGTACATTGGTGCTAACCGTATATAAAATGACAGAACTCAAATCTTGATTAGAAACAATCCTCAACCTACTGCCATCCTTAGACAAAATTAGACTATTAATCAATTTTGTTGCCAATATCAACCGTAGCAACTGTTCCGAAGAGGTATTCTCTCTAGATTATTAATAGTTCTTTAAACATGTTACGGTATATACTCATATTCAAGATTGAATGCTTCATAAACGAAGAAGAGTGTAGGAATCAGATTGATTTTTGAAAAAAATGAGTTTTGAATATTCAAAGTGGTAAGATAAGTTATGAATATTTTCCATAACACTCATGAAAACTCACCCGAAACCCCTTCCCATATATTTTCAACCCATCCATATTTTTTCTCCTCATCCAAATTGACTGATTAGTTTTCATAATCCAAATTCCCATTGCTTCATCTTTGAAAGCAATTCCTCTCACTATAGGATTGTCTGGATCGAAATGATAAGCTTCGTAAATAGTGCCATCACATAGAGATACTATATAAACCTCAATGTCAGCCGGTATCAATGAAGCAATCTCACTCAGATCAATCTTGCAACCGGTGTTTGCTGATATTAAATATAGAGGACGTAGCCTGGACATCATTGTGAAAGCCTGCAAGTATACAATGATCATTTCAGGCCAATACATTGAATTTAACCCAACATTTCGTCATTTTCTCTATATAATGACAAAATGTAAGCAACAATAAACAATTCACAGCTACTTTATGTAGCTGATGATAAATTCTATTGATACAGAGTGTCCAAAAATTGAAGTTCCAAACACCGGGAATAGGTTTTATGGGTCAAAATAAAGAAAAAATGAGGAATAATTTTTTTTCCTAAAACGCTTCGTTTACGAAATATTCGCCATTTTGTATTTTTACAAAATAATTTTTATCTTCAAATTTTTCCAATCGATCGCTATGCAAATTGGTGGGTATGTTCAAATAAGAGAGATGAACTGTAGAAAAAATATTCAACTTTTTCCAATTCGAAAATTCAAAATGGCGGCCATTTTAAACGTTCAATCCAACATTGTGGAGAACGGTGATAGAGAAATTTACGAAAAACAAATTTTTCAGGATTTTATTTATTATCAGTCAACACGGGGGTGCCCACAGCATGTTTTGATGTCGCAAGTTGCGACATGAGGCTAAATTTTGGGGGGGGGGATTTTTAGAAAAAAAAACTATGAAAATAGTACTTTTTCAATAGGACTTTTTCAAGATAAAGTACCTAAATGGTTCTTAGTTTTTTTTTAGTTCAAGTACGTAAAGGTTTTCAAGTACCTAAATGAATGCCAAATTTTGGGGGGGGGGATTCTGCGTCATGGACCATGGGGGGATAACTTCAACAAGAATTGCAATATCTCGATCCCATTGTTCAATGATTAATTACTAGTCAAACTCAAGTTATCACTGTATCGAAGAATAAAATAACAAAGGTATGACTAGGTACTGGAAAAAACCCACAGTAATAATTTCAAATATAATTTGAAAAAACGTCATTCTTTCTCAACTTTCTCACTTTCTCAATTCTAAGCTGATATTTTCATTTTTATCAAAAAAGAATTTAAAATTACTCTGATGACAGAAGAATATAATGTTCACAAAATAATAATAGCCAGCCCAATGGATAGCCTGTATATATTTATAGTGAATTCACTATATTTCTTGAGAAAGATTATATTATTACATTGTACAAGAATGTTCATTATAGAGAGCTCATTATGTGATAGAGAACAATAAAATCACAAAATAAGTTACATTTTTTTATTACGGAAACGGAGACATATGTATCGGTATGTTTCAACATCAAATCTATATACGACAATATACTGCAATGTAATATAATGTATTGGATAAAGATGGATGGTTTCCTCTTACTGTTTTAATTGCGACTTCCTCAGTGCTGTAAAATATAAGTTGTTCTTCATTGACCTCTCTTTCCACAGTCGGCTCCTGAACAATGAATACCAGAGCTGATAAACCTAACTTCAGGAGTTGATGCCAGAGCTCTACAGCTGAATTTTGATATTTCAACGAGCTATCTGTTTCGAAGTGACACAAATTCTGATCAGTATTACATATTTCAATGATTTTACTAGTTATTCAAGTAAACAGGCATAACTGTTTCTCTCAATCACCTATTCAAATAATTGAATATTGAAGATTCTATTTATGGATTCATTCCAACGGACACATTATTGATCATAGAAAGATAATCATGAATCATACTCTGTATAACCGAATCATGTAATCTGTAAAACAGAATAGGAGTGAGTATTTCACAATTTTTATGAAGAATGGATATAGATCTGACACCCCAAAAATTTCACTAGAGATCAGAGAAAACTTCTTTCTATAGTTAGATAAACTTCCAATTTGAATTCCTCATCTCTATATCGAAATCTAATGAAACTCACTTCATCTTATTTTAAAGTTCATCCTGATTGCTGAAATGGTTGTGTCCATTTTCGTATTCATCAGTTATTTCCTTTATTGTGAAGAACATTCTAGTATTCTTTCCACTGTCTAGTATTTTATTCAAAAATAATAAGCTATTAATAATATTTATTATTCTATTTATAAAATGTATTTGCTTCGAATTTTTAATCTTCTCATCTCCTTATACCTCATTCAACATTATATTACTGGTGAAATGATTGCAAAGGTCTGAAGATAAAGAGATTCTTATGATTTTTCTAATGAAAATAACTGAAATCGATATTCATTATTATACTTATTCAATCGATTCTGTGGATAGTGAATTTCAACATAATTTTATATAATGATATAGGATTATAATTGATTCACCTGTCTGGTGTATAAAGATCGAAAGTTTGACAAATTCCTTATTTTCCCGTATAAAATTCACAATGTTTAGTATTTCTTCGGTAGTGGAAAAGTTACTGGAAGCTTCAATCACTGAAAAATCCTCAATAATTGCATCATTCTGGCTATTCATGCTCGAATCAGATGTATATGGATAGGCATATAAGGGAAAATTCAGGTGTAAAAATATTGTGAAAAATGAAACGGATTTTAACATTTTTTTTAAGATTCCTCCTCAGACCTAATTTGCGAAGACTGAATGTGTGGAAAACATAGGCACGGTCCACTTTCCAACCAATTTGTGATTGATTCCACTTAATGCGAAAGTTATTATAGAAGAACACTGTCCTAGAAATGTATGAAACTGATTGATGAGCTTTTTACCTCATATTAATCCCATTACCTACTCATGAGCATCAGTCAACTTACCGTATGAATATTTTAAATATTGGCCCTCGGGATGAATTGATTGCTATTTATAAAGAATCTGATTTCTTGCTCATTATGAGAGCTCATTATTGCCTTATGACATATGATGGAAATGAATGGATCAAAAAGAATAGACTAGCTTTATTCAGTCGTTATTATTAATGTTTCAAAACCCTACAAACTGGATTCAAACATTCATGTACCATAATTCAATCCAATATCAGCATGTCTGAATGTTATGATACTATCAGAAGATGAATATTCCATATATTACAATATTTCATTATAAAGACGAAAAGCCATTATTATATTGAATGTGAAACATTTGTCCGAATAGGATTGAAAAAGAAGATTCAATCCGAATGGAACCGATTGGAAAATTTATTGGAAGTTGGCTGGTGGCGATAAATAAAAAAAGCTACACAGCTCATTCAGATCATTTCAACCCCGAGTGCAAAAGTCACACTTCATTTTTTGAAAAAGAAATCAAACAGCCCCAGAATTTACAACAAAATAACTAACTTCAACAAAGGGTTTTGTTGACGCGTGCCCGGTTAAAGAAGGTGCATTTTTATTAAAAAAGGGTCGCAAGTGAATAAAACTTCAATGGCCTCATGATCGAGTTCGGTTTTCCACGGCTCTCTCTGAATATTACTGTGAGTAACAATGCCCAGTTTCTATTCAGAGGAATTGATTGTCAATTTACATTGAATCAATGTGTAAGTGCGATAGAATGTACCGATCATATTACTTCACCCTTACAACTCAAGAATAACTTCAAAGTGGTTTATGAGTCAAATAAACCCATCACAAACTTATGTGCAAATGTGCAGTCAACCAATCAGTGACTTTCATTCTCTATTTTTGTGATAATTAATAGTATAAAGAGTAAGTTCCTCTCATTTTTCACATTGTCAGTATGTTGGATCTGAACTGGAACGGCAAGATATGGATCTGAACGTTGGATCTCAAGCTTAAACTGCATTGAAATAAAAATAAAATATCAAGATTGATAAGGCTTTGAAGAGCTCACTTTCAAACTTGTCTTCCCAAATTTACATTCTTAGAATCAAAAGATGAAAAAATTAGCTTATTCTAAGAAAAATTGAGGAGAAATAGTGAAAATATTAGCGAAATATAATATATTGGCACATGAGTGAGAGAAAGAGACTTGCTTACAAGTAGCAAGGAAGCAGTTGGGAAAGAGAAGAAGTAAGGAAAACAGGCAAAGAAAACAGGGAAATGGAAACGCAGAGACTGTCAGATGGCTGTCACTTGGTCAAATTCAGTTGAGATTTATTTATTCAGTTGAGCTATTAATTTATACAATAGCTTATCGGTCGATTAATTTAGTTTATTTTTATAATATTGGTCCACATTTCTAAACTGATATCGAATTATAGCCATAGCCTAGTGTGAATATCTTTTCTATCAGTCCTTCGTTCTCCCTCATCATACAACAAATAATTCAATTGCTGGTCTCAAATATTGGAGTCGCCTTTTGTTCTTATACTATCCAGAAAACACACAATAATATCGACAATCAATCTTCATTCTCAACACGCTACCGTACCACGCTACTTGAAAAAATCACTGAGGATCCAGGATGGAATTTGTAGCGCGGTCATCCCCAAGTTTTGACAGCAATAATAGAATAAATTACACCGATCCGTGGTCTCTGTGACGTTGATATAGCATTATATCTTTTTAATGTTTGGATAATAGATAGGGTGCGTGATGGAGTGGCTTTGTTTGGAGAGCGATGGTTGGATTCAAGGAGGGGGGTGGGGGCGGAAAGAGAGGGTCAAGAAAGCGGATCAGTTTTTTAGGGTCGCGTGTCTTTGGTAATGAGCTCTCTTCGAGCCACTTCAGCCGAGGATTAGTCTTGCAAACGCTTCAAGCACCCGCAACACATCGTCATGAATTACAATAAGTGTGACTTTTCACTTTTTATCTTGACGAGAGTTGCAGCTTAGCTGAACCATCCCCCTCCCCTGCTTCCCTTGTCATCGTATCACTAAGAGTCATCAGCCGACCAATTGCGAACACCCCATCCGAATCAATTGCTTGGCTTAGGCTTGGCTTAGGCACCATGCACAATGTAAACAGAGAGTGTGCTGAATAATTTTGAAAATTAAAAAATTTATCTGGTCTAGTCGACTACGACTAGGAAATAGGTATTGGAAACAGTGATTAGTAGTTTCCGTATCAGATTAGTGGTACCATACCTGTAAGAATTATTTATCATTATTAGTATTATTATACTAAGTATAATAGTATCATTATTAGTTTTCATATCAGATTAGTGATACCATATCCATAAGAATTATATCATTAGTATCGTCGTATGTCATGCTAATTATAATTCTACACTAGAGATCCCCTGGGTTGAAGAACTCGCTCATGAACTTTAGTATTGATCTCTGAGATCCGCAACTTGTAATTATACCGAGTTGGTAAGAATTATTATGGAAACAGCTAAATATATATTTTACAAGTATAGGTTTAGTAGGGAATCCCTATTCCAATTGGAAAAACCTTCTGTCGCTTCAATCCGTCATATGGATCCAACTTCATTTCGAATCCAGCTTCATTTTGAATCCAACTTCACTTTTTCAAATGAGAAGGTGGTCATGTGATACATGATTTCGATACAGAATTTCAAAGGAAAATCAATGGCGAAACATTTGAAGGTACTAATGAACGATAGAAAAATTAAATGAGTAATCTATACATTATAGTAAACCTATACATTGAATAATCAAATGTTAGTGAACCCTAACAATACTAGCTTCTACTCACATTTTAACATTTTGAACAAAAAAAAATTGTCATAGCAACTACTATCACAAGTAGTATGTAAAAAGGTTGGAAAAATTTGTGTTTAAAATGTGAAGCTGATTGTTCAATTTTCTCTAAAGTTCTTGTCGAACATACAAACAGTCAGAAAACGACTTTGGGCTCTAGTAAGTCAAGAGTGAGAATTTCGCTAACGATCGTTCAATTAAGGCTGCTATCCAAAACTGCTTCTCAAAACACATTGTATTGTTATTGTGAAAGAAAAGTGATTTTAATGGAAATTGTTTTTCCTGAGGAATAACCGAGAAATGAATAATGAAATTATCATTTAGGGAGTAGCTTTTTAACTGTTAACAAATTCTTCAACAACTTTTTCTTTGTAATTATAGGATTCATTACCAAGAAATGTAGTTTTTATCAAGAACGTGCTGCAAATTGAATAAACAGGAGCAGCGGTTGGAAATCAGAAGAGAGATATCAAATATTTGTGCAAAAACAGACCATACAGTTATTTATCAGAGACCATGTAATATGGTGAATATTGAGAGGTTTGAATTGTAGTTTTTTTGTACCTTTCTTTCAGGTTGCTGAACTGATCAAAATTGAACTAAATTTTTCCAATATGAACTCTAGTGAACCTTGTTTTTGATTGCTGAAGAATTTATTTATGCACAAAGTGAGCACCTAATTTTTGTGTTGCAATAAAAGATTTGCTAAATTGCTTCTTATCCATCCAAATTTCTGTAGTCTTCTAGCATTTCTATAGTACTGGCTTGGATTTCGTAATGAAATTAATGCAAACGTATTTAGAAATGTATTCGAACCGTGCGACTCCACGACGTTTTAACCAGAAATTAGGCCGGGCGCTCCACGTGTTTTCTTGAAAATTGGAAAATTTGAGTGGAAGAGCGGCAGTTCGAAACGAGTCGTCACCGCGAGAAGATGTAGTCATAGAACAAGTATCTGCCTATAAATTTGGCATTGGCCTATTTAGATGGAAAATATCCCTATTTTTATTTTTATGAATTAAAGCATGTAGTATGAAAAATATTAGGTACCGTAGTTAAAATGCAAACGTGAGTGATTGTGAGTGCCGATTTATTTGTTAAATTTTCGACTGCATGGTGAGTGCCAAAACTATTTTATTAAGCTCAAATAGATTGACCACATAAATTGACCGAGGCCCTAAATTTATTGTAGAGTGAGTTAGCAAATTCTTGTCTAAATATCAACCATGAATCATTGCGATAAAGTCGTAATTTGAGAAATATTATTTGGAATTATTTTTTAAAAGTAATTTTGAAAAAAGTAATTGAATAAATAACCGGATTGTTTACAGTGAAGATTATAATTCGATGTAACAGAATTTCAAACTTGACTGATAATTCTATGTTTGAATGCAACTAATAAATTAATGTCAGTAGCATTTCTACAAAATCTTTTATTTTACGTTCCTGGCTCGTGATAAGTTACTTGTTGCTAAAACAGGTGTTGTTAAACAAATAGTGAAGATCTTGGCATTTGCATGAACGAATCCATCCAAAGTTCCCAACCGTGGATTCGAATAATTTGAACAGGTTTATAGTTTAGAAGAGATTTTTAAAGCAATTATTATATATTTTTTCTTTGTTACAAAATGGGGTGCTAACAAAGTCCCCCCTCCCACCATTACAAATCATGTCAAGTGTGGGGTAGTGTTATTAATATCTCCACCCGTTACAATGATGTCAGGTTTAGAGTTATTGGTTATAGATACCTCCATCCGTTACAACCATAACCTTATACCATAACAGTATTTTTCCCAAGACTTTTTATATAATAAAAGCGTTGAAAGAATTGAAAAGTATCAATGGGCATGAAAGCTCATGTTCTCTTATTGAGTTGACTTTGACCAAGCCTTTTATGCGTACATTGTCCCTCGGCAAACACAGACACTAATTATTAACCCAATGAAGTGATGATGCTGCTTTAACGAATGTGGAAGAGGCAAGAGGGTGTGTTATTCGCTCAATCAATGCCACCGTCATTGACAGAGTCCACTCATCTTCTGCATTGTCAACAGATTGCAGCATTATTAAGACCTCTGCGAGAGAAGGTCACTGAAGCCAATCTCTTCTCAAAGATAATCACAATGGATATTCCTCCATAACGAATATTAATGAAGATTCTCCTGTTTTTTGGTAGTCTTTGTCATAACAACTAACAACAGCAATGTACATTGTTCACCACATTTGTATAGAATTATTATCTGTGAAATGTACATAAAGTACAATCAGAGCCCCGAAAAACTACATATCCACTAATAAAACATTATCAGGAGACATAAATCCAGCGTACAGAATGTAATCTTCTATCATTAGAAATCAATCAAACCTTATTTACGAGATATCTGATGCCGTTCAATCCTTAATATCTGTATATTGCATGTCAGACTATACGTTTGAATTGATTGACAAATACAATAGAATTCACTTATAATGGTAGCACTAGAACAAACAACATAATATTAATCATAAGGCTCGTATTAATGAGAAAGGCTCATATTACATTGGGCCTCCAATTGGTCGATAGATAGGCCTCAAGTCTCTGACAGAGACGCGGGGCATTAGTTCCTATTGCGCTCAAAACCCTAGGGCCACCAGCCCTGCCACCAGATATCTCTGGTATCTCACTCGGGTCGCCAGTCCATGCATACATGTATGTGTGTTTGATATTGAATTTAAATTCGAATTTGTTGTGTGTTTGAATTAGAATTAGAATATTACGTTGTCTGTAACTATGATCAGTTGAATGGCTATAAAATAAAATTATCATTATAATTATTAGTCCGTCCACCAATCCTTGTGTCTTACTGGTGTCTCATCTTCCCTTACACACGGCTGCCAATGGTTGCTCTCTGGCGACCCACTGGTGACCGAGACTGGAGTCCTGATCTCATAGGATACTAAGTGGCACCATGTGAACCAGTGTTTTCCTGCGACACTGCGGTTACTAATCCTGGGAAGCTGTTGACGGCAGCGGAAGCTGATAGACGGATGCGGAAAGATGAGTTCAACGAGACGCGTTATTGGCACCGGCGCTCGCGCCCATAATCCGCACTTTATCTGGGGGCGCACGCGCCAGCACTGACAATATGTTTGCACTTTACACCTCGATGCTTCGCGCCCCTCGTTCCCAGACGCAAGCCCCTCTTTTGACTCTCACCAGTCGGAAACAATACAACAGATTGTATCGAATTGACGATGTTAGTCGAGAGAGTGCTGCTTCAAACTTCGAATGGGAAACTTTTTCATCAACAGAACGAGAAATGAAAATTGAAATTTACTGAAGCGCTGTGCTTTTATAAATCATATACGTTAAGATCCAATGATAAATTACACATTTTGTTCTTTAATAAAAGAGTCGTCCTGACCCTGACTAAGAATATGTATGTGTAGTCAGAGTGTAGTATGTGTACAAACATTGCAAACATTTACCTGTAAACGAAGTTTAATAGATACATCCTATAAATTTTACATCAATATGATTATAATACATGATTAATGAACAATCATAAAAGTTCATTCAATAGAGAAAAAGAAATTAAACAAATTTGAATTAACAATATTTGTTATCGATTGGCAGTCTGTTGATAGTGAAGTTGTAACAAAGTGCGATTCCAGGACTTTGGGTAGGGTATGGGTAGGTGCAACTCTTATTCAACTTGATTGGTGATTTAAAATCAATTAGAATAAAAGAAATAATCATAATTTTCAATGAGTAGAATCCTAGTTTGAGAATCCTCATCAATAATATGCTTGAGAGGCTATTTGAGTTGTGAATTTGTCAAATTACTGTCCAAAAACTTATTTTTATTCCCAATCTTATCATGAATTTATTGTAGAGTTATTTAGTTTTAAAATACTAGAGATTTGCTCATATGAGTCCCAGATTTGTGCGTGAATGAGGGATATTCAAGAAATTATTATTTGGATACCAGTTTAAAGTGTGAATCTATCACACTCACAATTCAATAATTTTCAAAATGAAATAGGCTATCAACATAAAATTTAGATAATGAAATTATGGATGAAAATATGTGGAACTTATGCTTTTTTCGGTTTTGAGACTCTTGAGGAGCATCGGGTTTGAGTCACTGCACCTCAAGAGCGGAGGGCAAACCTGGTTAAACTACGATTTCAGGTGGGCTCCGAAGCATGAAGAGATAGAAGCTTAGTATATGAGTAATGTACACCTACAAATTCAGCTCGCAGCTTCAGCTTGGTAACAGCTTCGGAATCGTCTTCACCCTTGGATTAAAAGGTCTATTCCCTTGAAGGCGAAGTGAATTGAAACAAACTGTAAACAAAGTATTGAGTATTAAGACGGACATGAATCTTGAATGTATCTAAACGATCATTGAAAGGGTGACGTGGTAACTTGTTGAGGGGCTCAGCGTCATTTCTACTGCAGGAGTGTTCTTTGCTGATAAGAGACTTCCCCTTATTCCAGCCGTAACGATTCTTCATTGCAAGCCGAGTGGAAAACTTTGGAAGTCATACGAATACTGTTGATGCCTAATAGGATATAAAACTCTTCCAGCTCACTTACAAAGTATTTTGTAAGGTCTCAGAGCCAGTTCAGGCTGCTCAGATTAGGAAAGTCTCCCAGATAAAACAACGTCACCTGAAGTTTCAGGATTAACTTGACTTGAGAGTTAAATAATAACGGAGTATAAAGTAATTATTGAGAACAAGACGGGAAATTATGAGAGAGATATTAAAAAAAAACAAATTCTTGACAGAATCTTTCAACCACCCTCTTGCTGATATTTCTTAAAATTCATCTGGGTTTTGAAATAATTCGGTTTTTTGATCAAGTAATGAGAAGATACAGTTTTCTGTCACTCTCAACATCATGTGAATATAAAAAACCTGGAACTTTCAAACCCTTTCAACCCCTGGAACTTTGAGCCCCATATTATGATGAACCTGAGACTATGTTATAATGAACAGACGTAATTTCCTTGTTATGTTGGTATTATGAATCAAATGCTATATGTATGCACTCTAGCTGGGCTAACAAAGATTGCCCACACACTGACAAACTGTATTTTTAACAAGAATGTGAGTTAAGCTAATTTTTCTTCAAGTATTCAACCTATTAAGTGCTTTTCTGTCTTCGATTATTATTAATCACATAATAAGTGAAATGTGACTTTTATTAATTTTATTCGAACATTAGAACATATTAGTTATATTCGCTCTTCAAACTTTGTTGTTGTTTTATTCACATAATACCGTTTTCTATCAACTATAATTCAACTCTCATTCCATGTTTCTTGATTTTTTTTTAGTTAGCCTACCTGCAAAGATTACGAATCTCACCAAGCTTCATGGAAACTATTCAAGATTGAATAATTTGATTCGTTCTAAAACAACGTAATCATCAATTACTGAAACAATGGAGCGGTCTTAAAGTAAATTACTGAAATTAGAATCATAATGAGGAAAGAATGTCTTTCTCGAATAAATAGAAATAATTTTTATAGACCTCTGCCTCTTAAATGAGTTGAATGCTTTATAACAACAAACTCAATTTTATTGCGGATATTTCAAGCTCCACTCTGTCAACACATTAAGTTTACAAACATTTCAGCGAAAAAGTGAAAGGATAAATATCATTTTGTGGACGCGAATCGTGTTAAAGGACCATTTCCGCCTCCCTGTCTCTAGATGTCTAGAGAAAGCATATTTAAATGTAATCATAATGGTTTATGTTTGTAAGTTCTTGTATTCGGCCAGTTATCAGATGCTTCCTTTGCCAAAATACTCAAATATGAGTTCCTTGGTTGGTGTTTCACATCAGTGTATACAATCGCACTGTATTAACAAGTGTCATCATATAATAATATAAAATACTCATTTTGTAACAGGAATAACTGATCTGTATAGATATGTAACTTCAACTTAATATATCATTGAAAATGTAACTTGAGCATAGAATTGCTATCAAGATTTTCGGGAATCTTTTAACGTAATTGAATCTTGCGGCCATGGAGGAAATTCCAGATAAATGAATCGTATGAATAGTACGACTTTTTGTTCAACAGAGTTTGAGAGAAAACATTGTGGAGTGTAGTGGCTGATGGTAAAGCCTTATTTGGCTGTAGCGGTCAGAAATATATCAACTGCATTTCAATTCAAGCAAACTACATTCTAAAATACTCGAAGAGCAATCAATGCGAACAAACTACCTTCTAGTCTATTGTCTGTTTCATAAATCAGATCATAGCTAAATTGAAATCATCACTCTTCATTTTTGTTAATAAAATAGAATGGAATGTGCATGTACAATGAGTAGCTTTATCCTATCAAATTCTGTAGCAACTCAGCAATCGAATAATAATCTATTGCTAATAATCATCTAGAAACAAAACTACTGAGCTGTATGATTGCTTTGACGAATAGCTCCTGTCAAGCACTAATCGAATTAGTATCGTGCTCCGCACAATTCCAACGCAAAATATCAATATTGAGCTTCTCACACGACACTGATTCCGATAGCTTGCTAATAATCAGCAGGGGATGTTGTGTTAGCCACGCCCCTTAGTCGCCAAAAGTGAGCTGTGATTGGCTGGCAGGTGTTGATGATGTAGAGAGGTGGGGGAGGATCACAGCTTCCCTTGTTGCAGGGGTGACTCTCTACTTAGTATTGACGCCCCACGTAACTGATTCTACACTCTGCCGGATTTTAGTTTCTCACTCAACTTCATGATAAGACGGATAAGTGATACCAGCTCCAGCGAAGTCAATCTATTGCTTGTCTGACTGTGGGGATGGTAAGTTTTGTTTAAAAATTTGGAATAATGATAGTTAGCTATAAATTAATAACTAACGATTGAGTATTTTTTGATACCTTCTTCTAACTAAACACCACATTGGTTGAATAATATACTGATCATAGTTGACAAATGCAAATAAATCTATTTATATTTTCAAAATATTATTGTGTCAATTGAATATTGAAGGTAGAAATGCGTTATTGTAATCTAAATTGTGTTCCTTTGAACTCTTCGTGTTTTATTCAATTGATATGTGGGCCTATTGAAGTAAGAACATGAATTGACATGGAAATATTATCATTGATAAATGAGTACTCTTATCAAAAACGTTCAATTCTGGATTTGTATCGCTGTTTTGCATCGCACTTCTCTCATTGGAAGTCTTCCTTCAATCGGGAATACCCTTCAATTTCGTAAAATACTTCCCACTGGTTCTTCACCTGAGATGACAGGAATAAAATGTAAGTGGTAAAAAAAAATGATTCCATTAATCCTTCACCTGAAACTGAAATGTCACCGGAAATGTATTCTATAATACTTCACTTTATGAAACAAATTCAAGAGTGATTAGCGTTTCGAATAATTGACCAAATACTGAACTCAGTTGTGAATGTACAGTTGATCATCAAAAGTACTGTTTAGAATGAATCTTCACCCTGCATCTTATTTTGAAAATTACTGTAACTCATTTCCACTGTTTCCTAAATCATGGTTGAGCATGGAGATGCTTGTTGTTCTTATTTAGTCGTGTACTCTATTTATCTTATTTTGTTTACTCATATATACGCAGATGAGAGTTGGAATTAGAGTTTCTGATCCTAGTAATCAGTGTATTAATAATTCATCAGAGGATATCCATATCTTTATAATATTCATGAAGATTGGAGATTGAAACTGGAGTTCAAAAACTAGAGTTATTTAGGAGTTCAAAATCGATATTATCATCTCTCATTTTGGGAAGGTTCTTTCAAAGTCATACATTGTGTAACTTTGGAGCAATGCTTCAGAGTATGCAAGTTATTCAGCTTGTTTCTCACATGATATTCTTTAATTGGTTATTTGTTTCTAATGGAAAGATAAGTTACAATATAGGGAGCAACTAGAAAAATACAATTTAGGAGAATGCTCCTCTCAAGATTGTTCAAGTCATATGGAGGTCATTTTTGAAATTCGCGAATTGAATTAGTGTTCATCGCGACCATTAAAAAGAAGGTTACCCAAATGTTCCACATTGACTTGGAAGAGTGATTCAAGATTAAAATCCTCCAATCTTTGAAAGTCTTTTCCACATTATGACATTCTTGGTTAAACAATTAAATATAACAATTAATGTAAGATTGAATGTAAGGATGCCCTCGCAGACAAGACCTTCTCATCTCACATATTGAGTTAGTCGCCTTTCTATTGGTCCTCCTGTAGGAACATTGTCTGATTGAGGCCAGTTCTGCTAACAAACATTTATACACCGCAAAATTATTTCACGGTGGCTCCAAATCCACCTGGAACGGTAGGTTCACTTATTTGCCAGCATTATCTATCACCCACATTTTTATATTTATTATAATAAATGCTCTCTCATTAATTTCCATCTGTAGACTGGCTGGCCGCTATGGTTTCGTATAAAATGAGCGCTGCTGTCCATAGATTGTCAGTTTGGTATAAGGGTGAGCATTCCTGACTAGTAATTATGAGGGTTTGATTCCCTGGCTGACGAATACATTTTGTATATTAGCTCTTATCAATATTTGCAGTAGCAGAAGTCTTCGGGGTGATTTACAGCATTTAATTTGGATTTTTGTTTGATAATACTATTCATTAATTAGCATTTGAATGAATGCAATTTCTCAATAAATTTACATCTGTAAAGTAAAAATTGCCAACATTCGGTAACGGATAGGCACCAGAAGAAGAAGAAGAAGAATATCCTTAGTACCTGGATCATATCTGTCACATCAGATTACAATAATTTCGGTCCTCATAGGTCCACTGCAATTTCAAGCTTGTAAAGAAAGCATGTATTCTTTGATGCTTCAAAAGCATCTATATAATATGTTAAAAACCTCGTAGTGAGATAGAATAGTTTATAATACTGTAACAGTAATGAGGGTTTTTTCAACGCACGAGTTAGATGTAGAGTTGAGACGCGTGTTTTAAGCATCTCACGAGTGCTTTAAAGACGATATTATAGAACTGTTGTATACACTATTCTATTTACGACCGTATACACTATTTTATCCATGAATACTCAAGCAAAGTATAAATTTGCTGATTTTTTGTAAAGTTATAAATGAACCAACTAGCCTATATGGTAAAAATACTGATATTAAAATAGGTTAAAAGCTACTCATAAAGAGTGAACAGTGAACTGAAAGCTTGACGAGGAAAAACTTGACGAAATGAAATTCGACGTACTGAAATATTGACGAACTGGAAACTTGAAATACTGAAAACAAGACAATCTGAAAACTTGTACTGAGAACGAATTAAAAACTTCTCAAAGTGAATATTTAATTTAGTTGAAACTTGATAAACTGAAACCTGCTGCAAGCATTAGAAACTGTGTTTTAATATTTATGCCACCAGCATCGGAAACAGTGTTATAATGTTCAAGTCATTGCATAAAGTCTTCATTATAGTAGTTTTGGAAAAAACAAATAACCATTGCGAAAAGACCTCTGCTATGGGACTAATTGTGGTATTTTTATGGTTACATTGTAGCATGTTCGAAGATAAACACAGATAAAAACTCACAATATGATGTTAAGAATCAGATCTAATATTATCAAATTTCGATTGATTTTTTAAATTTTTTTCCATTTTAACATGAAATAACATACGTGTGAACTTCTCAGTAGAAATCTATTTATAGGACTCTCTTTTTCTTGTAAATCAGATGATTTTGATGTGCAATAGTGAGAGATGTGATTCGATTACAGCCGTTGATAGTGGGTGTGGGAGGCGGCAGTGGAAGCGGCGTGAACGGGAACGGAGGCGGCGAGTGGACCGGAGACGACCAATCAGCTGCCGACTCAGAGGACGAGGAGCTGCTGTCGGACGAAGTGTCGGACTCCGACGAGGCCGGATCCGGCGGAGTCGGACGTGTCGGACAGCAGTCGGGGTCCGTGCGGCCAGGGGTGCTGAGGAAGGTGTTCACCAACAGCCGGGAACGCTGGCGTCAGCAGAATGTCAGCGGCGCGTTCGGCGAACTCAGGAAGCTCGTACCCACTCATCCACCCGATAAAAAACTCTCCAAGAACGAGATACTGAGGATGGCCATCAGGTGAGTTGAAAACTGTATAAATGGTAATGAAATGAAACTGTTAACAGTATTGATCTGGAAGAATCTGTGAAATGGTTAAATGAATAGAAATAAGCTTTTTAACAGAGTAATGCATAGTACTGAAGGAAAAACTAGATATAATTCAATTCGTATTCTTATTCAATATGAATAACTAATACAATATCACCTTCACTCAGAAAATAAAATATATGTCATAGCTGAAAACAATGTTTATCAATAATTTATTGAGCTTGACTACAAGCCACTCATGTCACAAGCAAAGTAGTTATGTAAAAGTCCATGCTTGCTTCTATTTTTCGCATTCGAATGTTCATATTCACTAGTAACAGTGAATCTCTTTACAAATTCATAAGTATCAGTAACTGGTTGTAAAATAAGAGTAAATTAGCATTGCAATTTCCCTGGTCGTGATTACAATAAAATGAGCTTATTCCGAAAGTTTGACATTTCAATCAAAATGAACAGTTGTGAAAGCACATAGAAATTCTCAAGACCAAGTTGAGGTTATTGAATTACGGTTCCTCGACAATTAATATCATTGCTGGAGCTAGAGATTGCATTTGTTGAGAATATTTTATTATAATATGATTCATATTAAGTATTATCGATCTGTCCAATTATATCAATAATTCATTTGAGAGTGCCTCATTCCATGACATATTTGTGTTCTTGTCCACTTATTATAGGCTCCTCATAGGCCTCAGAAAATAAATAACCGCTATTTAACTATCAACTTTTTATGGAAAAAGTTAATAATGATTGCATTTTTATTTGTAGAAACCATTTATTATTCATTTTCAGAAAAGTTGGAAATATTTGTTATTATCGGGAAGATAAGAGTAATCTCTATTAGAAAAATTTTTCTTTACTTCTTATAAAACCCCCTCATCATCGTCGATACTGTACTACTTGCTGGTTGTTTGATTGTAAGGGGCAGAGCTGCAACCAGGTCAACACCATCAGGCCAACAACCCACAAAATACGCCTATCATTAACAATTTACGCGAGTTTCCTAGTTTTCTATGCAAGGTCAATCACTGTACATATTAAATTAATACTTCTAGTTTACTCATTGGAGACTTTCAGAGTCAACTATGATATATTAATAACAATGAACTGTTTGAACGATGTTTAGGCCCTATGTAAATGACAGGCTGATGTATTAATATCAAACCTGCAATATCAATAGTATTTTTGGTTAAAAACACAATAGTATCGCAATAGTAGTGGTCTTGTATATCAATGATATATTAATAACAATGAACTGTTTGAACGATGTTTAGGCCCTATGTAAATGACAGGCTGATGTATTAATATCAAACCTGCAATATCAATAGTATTTTTGGTTAAAAACACAATAGTATCGCAATATTAGTGGTCTTGTATATCAATTTGGACAATATCCTCTAATTCTCCAGCTGGAAGCTTTAATAGCAAGCTAAGAAAGCATCTAAGTATAATCATAATATTGAGTACCATTATAAATGCCATATAAAATGTCAATGAGTATTGGAAACGGAATTGAATTCAATCCTACATGATTTACGTACCTTAACTTAATATATAGCCTACCAGACTTTCATCTGATAAAATATTAAATGATTCATCAACTATGTTCCAATATATTTTTTCGAAAGTTATGAATCAATTACGGATAATACTATGACAAACAGTAATAAATGAGCATTATCAATACTAACATTCACAAGAGTAGATCATCATGCATTATAATATATTGTAATCGATAATAGATGAATTATACATTTTAATTGAAGAGTTAGAAGCTATTATCATCCCTGTGGGTTGGGGGAGTGTTATGAGTCGAACATCGAACTCAATCATTTGTTAGAAACCAGAATATGCCCACAGTATCCCTGCTTGTCGTAGGAGGCGACTAAAAGGGACCCCCCTTTTCCAAAGCCCTTCTTCCAAAACCCTTCTTCTTCTTCTAATATGCTTTGGAACTTTTTCAATTCTAGAATGGCACTTTTTCGATTGACTGAGCTGTGTGCCATTCTTTCTTTCTATTTTCTGTCTATCGGCCTTACTTGGCCATATTCCTCTTTATTCTTCTTTTTCACTTTTATTCTCCTCTTAAAATAGAGGACTGGTCCTCCAGGTTGGGGGTTGAGGCTTTGGGTTTGCAGCCCACTCCTCGCAAAAACATCGGAACGCAAAAAACTCAACACATATGCCTCGGAATGGGACTGGAATTAACGGAAAATCAACACGGACTCAGAAAAATTTCATGAATTTTGGATGCTGGAATGTTCAGGGTATTGCTACGAAGGAAATGGAAGTCTATGGAGAATTGAAAAAATCAAGGATGGATGTCGTGGTATTGTCTGAAACAAAGAAAAAAGGAAGGGGAAATGAGATAAAAGGATAATACACGGTATTCTATAGTGGTGTGGACGAAGATAGAAGAGCTAAAGCAGGAGTGGCCATAGCTGTTCATAAGCGACTTGAAAAGAGAGTGACAAACTATGACCCAATAAGTGAAAGACTCATTACAGTGGATATGAAGTATGCAGGGAGGTTAGTGACATTAATAGGTGTTTATGCGCCAAATGAGGATGCCGAATCTCAGGTGAAGGATGATTTTTATGAATCATTCTCTGCAGTTCTAGAAGCAGTAAACAGAAACAAGGAGATTATTGTATTGGGAGATTTTAATGCTAGAGTAGGTTGCAAAACCGGAGATTGGGTTGTGGGACAGTATGGCGAGAATACATTGAATGAAAATGGGCAACGTCTAATCGATTTATGCACTCAATTCTCCCTGAGAATCATGAATGGCTTTTTTCAACACAAAAATATACATAAATACACTTGGATTCAACCAACAAGACACTTGAAAACAGTAATAGATTATATCCTGATGAAAGTAGGGTCACATATTAAAGTAAAGGATGTACGTGTGTACAGAGGAGCAACCTGTGGATCAGATCATTTTCTTGTAAAAGGCAAATTTCTCATAGTGCCTGCCCCTCAAAGAGATAGCGGTGACGATAGTTGTGACGAAAGTAGATATAAGGCTGACAATCCAAAATATAATTTGGAGAGTTTTAATAATGATTCAACTGACTTTCTCTACAAGTTGAGGCTAGCAGGCAAAATGCAACATGAGAATCAGACAGAAATAGAGGTGGAGGAAATGTACAAGAAGAGTTGCATCAAGCAGCATTAGAAGCTGTGGGAGGGGTGGAAAGCAAGGGATCATACAAAAACTCATATTGGTGGGATGAAAATCTAAAGTCGCCAATTAAGGAGGAGACGTTGTATCAGAGATGGCTAACAACACATGATCCCGAAGACAGGAAGGCATATTTGAGACAGAATTACCTTGTTAAGAAAGAGGTGAAGAAGGCGAAAAACAGATTTTGGGAACTAAAGTGTTATGAAATCGAAAATATGTTAGGTAGTTCAAAGTCTAGAGAAGCGTGGAAAACTATCAGGAGGCTGAGAGAGGATCTTAAAGAAAGAAGGCGAATACAGGTTATTGATTCAACAACATGGAAGGACTATTATCGGGATCTTTTGACGGAAAAAAGACCAATATTTCAAGAAGTTGAATATTGTCATGAAGAGGAAGACCATCCTATGCCAGAAATATCTCTGAAAGAAGTGGGAAAAGCCTTGCAGGGGATGAAAAAAAACAAAGCCGCGGGTCCTGGAGGTTTACCTATAGAATTGCTGAAATTTGCTCCAAGCGGCATTTTAGAATACCTGACAAAGTTGTTCAATCGATGTATTTCCACAACAACGGTGCCTAGAGAGTGAAAAGAGGCTTGGATCACATCAATATACAAGAAAGGGAACAGAGCCGAGTGTTCAAATTACAGAGGGATAAGCATAACAGCAGCTATGGGTAGGCTGTACGGACGTGTTTTGAAACAAAGACTTGAACTGGAAATGAGGGAAATAGAAGAGCAAAGTGGTTTCCGTGCTGGTCGATCATGCACCGATAACCTATTCTGTATCAAACATCTGATGGAGAAAAAATTACAGAGAGGAAGAGAACTTCATGTTTTGTTTTTGGATCTGAAAAAAGCCTATGATAGTGTTCCAGTGAATAAGATATGGGAAGCTCTCAAAAAAGCGAGAATTAGTACTCCCCTCATCAATGCCATAAAAACTCTTTACAAGGATAGTAGTAGCAGGATAAAGATTGGAAACCAGCTGTCAGAAGAGTTTGCTGTAAATAAAGGCCTTAGACAAGGTTGCCCCATCTCACCACGCTTTTCAAGATATACGTAAGCAAGCCTTGGAGGTGTGGTCACGCAAGTGTAGAAGTATGGGTGTACTACTAAATGAAGAAAATATATATACTCTACTATTTGCAGATGACCAGGTCCTCCTAGCTGAAGATGAAGAGGATATGTCATACATGACAAGGCAACTCATAGAGGAGTATAAAAAATGTGGCCTGGGAATCAGTGAAGAGAAATCACAATATATGGTGGTTGGAGGAGAAGGAAATTCATTGAACATTGACGAAACCACGGAAATTGCAAATGTCAAAGAATGCCGGTACTTAGGTATGACAATAAAAGATGATGGACGGGATGAGAGAGAGATTGGATACAGGATTGCAAAGGGGAGAGTTTTAACCAGGAAGCTACATTCAATACTTTGGACGGATGATATATCTGAAAGAGTAAAGAAACAGGTTTTCAAAACAATTGTGATGAGCTGTGTAACTTATGGGGCGGAAGTATGGACATTAACCAAGAGACTAAAACAAAGATTATTGGCTATGGAGATGAATTACTGGAGAAGATGTTGCCAGCTGACCTTGAGAGATAGGGTGAGAAATGTGGTTATAAGGGAGAAAATGAAATTGGACAGGTCAGTGGTGGATGAGGTGGAGGAAAAACAACTGCAGTGGTACGGACATCTCAGAAGAATGAGCCCCAGTCGCATACCAAGGAAGGTATATGAGTGGATTCCGGCTGAGAGGAGGAGACGAGGACGACCACGAACGGTTTGGCAGCAAAACATAGAAGAGGCCATGGAGAGCAGGGGCATCCAACAAGACGTATGGAGAGATAGAGGCAGATGGCGTGTTGAGTGCGGGAAACGGCCGGGAAGGCTAGGTAAAAACCCGCGTATTAGGTTAGGTTAGGTAGAAGCTATTATGAGTTAGTGATGATATAAGCTTATCAAAGAGAACTTCCGAATGAAAATGTGCAATATAGTTCAATATTATGAAACATTCATTATTGAGATATCGTTAAAATGATTTTAATTTTCGATTTCAGATACATACGACTCCTAACAGGGGTTTTAGAATGGCAGCAACATCAGTACATACAAAACGCCAACAATAACAATAATGTAACAACGGAAAACAATAATAACATAACTAGCAATAATAATCACTACGGTCATGGAGATTTCAACAGACGATCAAATCCTTACAGAAGAAACCATATTGCAAACCATCGCACTTCACCTTACAACCACAAGGGACACCCATCCAGTCCACAGGTAATATTTCCAACCATGCCTATTCTTATGTTTTGGATGACAGAATATAATATTAATAAATGCAGGTTTTGAACACATTGATGGAGAATAAAGTTGGGAGCACATTGATGGAAACCGCGAGTTTAAATGATTGTCAGCCTGTTTCGTTTACTCTAACAATTAAGGCAAATTATGAATATAATATTAAATAAGAGATGGTGCCAGCCTGAATTTTCCCTTATTCTCTATTTTTTCCTGAGTAACGTGATACGAGATTCAAAATACACCAGTCAAGAATTATATAGGAGCACTAAACTCTTTTCTGGCTCAACTGTTTGTGAACTGATCCAATATTGGAGTTCGATAGATGTCATTAGTTTCGCAACATTATCATTTCAATATGTAAGAGTCATCAATATGTAAGTCCTCCTGATTTTAGATTTCCCTTCACGAATTCATTCTATTTCATTTTTCATATTCCATTTATTTTATTTCATTTATGGTTAGTCTAATTATTAAAATTAATCAATAATTTTTGACAAAAAAGTACAGAGGATTGAAGCTGTGATAATCGAGTACTCCAGTGCTAAACCATATTAAAAAGAAACGATTACACGTCGAGTAATATTGGTAGACAATGTGACTGCTCCCACTAAATCATGGAAGCGTTCTAAACATTGCTGTTAAAGATGAACATGTATTACAGTATAAGTATTAAAATGTGGCGTGTCATTATTCTTATCTTTATTACCTATGTGTTTATATGATATTATAGGTACATTCATTCATCATCATCCATTCCATTATTCATACATACATCTTATTGTGGGCATTCTCCTCAGCAAATGAAGCTTCGTAACTAAATTTGTATCATTTATTTCTATCAGCAGGCGACAAAATCGGAAGAAAGCACACACTCTCACAATACACTCTCCACATCGACAGGGGTGCAGACGCTGAAGGTGGGGGACTTGCCTCGGGTGAAAATTGAAGAGGGCGGATCCAATTCCTCCCCCGACCAGCCGCAGTCCCTAACCAGCGCTAGGCTTCTATCAACCGCCTCCGATCTCAGGATCACAAAGGATTTCAAGCATGGTAAACTATAAAAAAATAACACTGATAGTATTGTGATTAAGTGCAGCTGGGGTTCCAATAATAAGCGATTATGAGAAATTTATTACAGCTAGGGTTCCAATATCCACCGATTATGAGGAAAAAATATTGAATGTTCAGTATTATTGACTAAACATGAGTTTTATTCACTACGTGTGTATTCACATTATTGTCGTTATTTCAGAGTGTTAGCTGTTACTTTTATTATTTGTAGCTACTCACCCCATTTCGACTTCTATGTGTAATATTTTTAGAAACGTAGGTTATAATAGACATATTTTATCGTGTTCTTCGAAATATAATATCGAGAAGGAGTTGGGAAACTCCTGTCAGTGACGAAATATTATCATATATATTATATATATGTAACCTACAATGTAATATCTAAGGATATTTCCCCATTGGGAGAATGGAGGCTCAAATCCATTAAATTTTCAAATTGGAAAGTTTGATGGCATTGGACATTCAATGATATGATCCATACAATAAATATGTCGAAAGATCTCCCACTTCTCAGATCTACTGAGCATCCCTGTGTTACTTGCAAAATTGAAAAGGACAAATATTTGAAATTCAAGAATCAATCTCTCTTCTGCAACAAAAATAACTAAAAATCACCTTTCAATTTTCCTCGCAGACCTTAACGTGATTCACGGATGCCCTCCCAATACTGAATAAGCTTACACCACTACTTTCTTACTTAT
The DNA here is from genome assembly GCF_014356525.2 of Nilaparvata lugens. NCBI lineage: Eukaryota > Metazoa > Arthropoda > Insecta > Hemiptera > Delphacidae > Nilaparvata > Nilaparvata lugens. The sequence continues at coordinate 38,000,667 of NC_052505.1, read as the reverse complement.
TACTAATTCTAGTGACCAATTAAGAAATATTCATCTGTGTCTATGTATATCGAAGTAATCTTGATGTTATATTATTTAGTTGTTAATAATAGTTGTTGACTAGCTTCCTATAGTATTATACAGTTTTTTGTGAATATATAGATATTGTCTGACTCTTTTCCCTGATCAAACAAATAACCTTGCATGTATGTCTCTAAAAATTTCTCCAAATTGTGTTACCCTTGCATTTTATTAATTGTTATTAAAAATGAAATAAAGAAATAACTTGTTCGAGAAGAATTCAATGTGCTTATTTTCCGAGTTGATATGCTTGTAGATCACATTATCACTAACTTTACACAACTTTTATGTTATGGAAATGATTGAAAATATAATTATCAACGGAAGAGGTTTGTTTCTCCTGTAACTTACCTAAACTCCTGAGCAGAATCTTAGTATCCCGATTTTCCTATTTAAATAGTGATGTGTTGATGTGTTTTCCTATTCAAATGGCCTTGCACGTGAGATGATGATGATGTGTTGAATAAACCACATCATTTCTTATCTCATACTCCTCAAGAGAAGTGTCTCTCGACGTTTGAAAAGAGCTTAGGAATACTGTAGGCCAATGTTGTTGCTGCATCGAATTGTTCATAAAACTCATTTAACCTTCCTTTAAAAAACGAGCTATCTATACGTTTTACCTGAAGATCATGTCAAGTTCAAGTATACTAGAGAAACGTGTCGATAAGGAAAAAAATTGAATATAAACTTTTATTATTAAACATTTATTCATCAGACTATACTTGGAAATCCCAAACATCTGCAGAACTAATTTGTTTAGTATTTTCCTGTTCCATGAACTTGAAAAAGATTACTCATGTGCTCATGTGGACTCACATTCCTTTATCTGCATTAAATACGTGTTTTCGGAGATGATTTGTGATTCATCCTCAATTATTTAATAGAATATTGAACGTTCATTATTCAATAAAAAAACACTATACTAATCACCAAGTCTAATAATTATTATCAACAAAACAATTCTATAATTGATGGACTCCGTGGTCTATTCAGATTGAATTGTTACCAAAAGTTTGGTAGAATCAATCAGGTGACCGAATGGTTAGCACCATTGACATAATATAATATTGATTGGAATGCGATGTTAATATTAAACCTGTTTGATTATTAAACTTCGTGAAATACCATGTTGAGGTCGCAGTAGGCTACTCATCTATTACAATCATTCTTCATAGTTGGTATACTTGAGAGTTAATTCATACTTGCTGTCAAATTAATGACTATAACAAAGAAAAGAAACACAGTCATTAATTGATAATATTCGAAATTATAATAGAGGTCTTGATTATAATTTTCTTAATATAATAGATTGGGAATGCTATCATAGACGTTGAAATTCTACTACAATGAAATACAAGGCGTATTATGTGAAAGATTCTGATCGATTTTGATTTTAAATTACAAGACAGATTATTTTCTGACTAAATGACGATAGTTCTGTACTCTTGTTGGATGGGTGACCGATTGGCAAGCTACATTTGGAATCACTTATGAGATTCAAAACCACTCCCTTATGTTTTCGGAACCGACCTCTAAGTGTGAGCCCTTTCATCATACGTTGATCCTCAATCAATCAATACTCCTCCACGTGAGTTTAGGATTTACTACATAATAATGTTGATCATCAGCAGCAATTGTAAATCATTTATCTCATGTGATGAATGATGTACCTATGATAAATGGTTCCTTATGCCATGGTCATATCCTGGAGCTACCACTGTTCGGCTGTTTCTTACACATTTTTCGAATGCAATAAAAATAATAAGTGCTGAAGAGCTCAATACTCTTCACGACTACTTCAACATTTCTGTTGGCAATCTTCAGCAATGCAGCATAGTTCAAGAGTTAATTCCGCTTTTACCGATCAAGAAATGACCTTTCACAACAACCTTATTAATATGTTTTTATAGAATGTCATTTTTAGCTAGTTTTCTATTATTGTCTGTATCGATTCGTAGTGTCACATCCAATCCATCGACGACAATACATTGTCATGTCAAAGCCGACCGCCTTGCCGTTGTGCCTTGGCGTAACGAAAGTGAAAATATTTATACAGGTAAAGTTGAATGGCCGCCGCCGCACCCACGCACCTTGGTTTCTCTCCGGTAACGCGAACAGGTAAATTTTGGTCTTGCACTCGCCAATGTTGGTAGCAGTGTAACAACAATGTTGTCAGGTGGCAACCGACCACGTTCCAGCTTTGAAGCGGCTGCGGCTCACGTCTCAGCTCTCAGCTCAGCTTCACGAGGCAACAACACTCGCTTCGCTAGTCGGCCGCGTATTAGTACAGAGTACAGTGAGTAGAAAGGATTCAAGAGCAAGGATCCAGTACGAGGTGAACCAGTGCCGCAGTCAGATTCGTGTGCTACAAACCGACCAACGGTGTTCTTGTCGGCTCGTCTTCTTTAGTGTGTTCAGAGTTCAGTGTTCTCTATTTTATAAGTTATAACATTCATGTTTTTGGGAGGGAATAGTTGTTGAAGTTCCAAGGTGTCATAGATTACCACACCGCCAACATGAGGGAGGCGCACAGACATCGAATATACGTGAGTACTTAACTGATTAGTTTGGAAATGGTTATTGCTTCATTGCTCGTAGCACAACTGCTACAAATTCTTGTTGAATAGGAGCGATTGACAAATACCTTTGGTTCTTTGGTTATCGAAGTTTTTTCGCAACTAATCCGTTGCAAATAAATGAATATCCATGAAGTTTTTTATATTTAATGTATGTGACATGTGACAGAAGTTATTTTTACACTGCCTATCTGGAGACCCAGTCATTGGCTACGACTTCAAGTATTCAGGTTGGATGCTCTGACAAAATCTTGTTTATTTATTTGTTTAGTCTCATAGAATACTAAGAATTATTTCACAGAGTAGAATGTTCTAAATTTGAGAGAAATTGAAGGTCCACAGGATTTGTTTTCACCATAGATGTTCTATGTTCATGAATGAACAATTATTCCTTATTAGTTAAAGAGCCAAAGAACGATGATTAATTGTGATGATCTACAATATCGACTTTTCAATATTTCCGGATAATCCGACTTTTCGGATTGAGAATACTCGATCCTTTTGGAAATGTGGTCGAGGAAATTCTCGAGTGGCATGCAGCAAATAAAATATAGAGTAGGTAACACTGTAGTAAAAACTTGTTGAGCTATTGACATGATAAGTATTCTATGGAGTGTTTCTTATAGAAGATCCTCGATCAAGAAACATATTCTATCAGCTCTTCCTATTCCAATATGTATGGGAATCGAAACAACATCGGAGTTTTCAATACTTGGGTTAAAAAGCATAGAATTCCCCATTAGAAATTCAAGAACGTCTATTTCTTGATTCTAATTCTATTTAGAATTCCTTTAGAATGTTAGCCTGTAACTTATCAGACTAGTGACAAGCCATGACATTTTCCGAACACTATGCTACCACTCATCAATCATTCGAAATTATCTTAAATTTATCCATGATAGTTCATTATAATAATTGAAATGCATCAAGTTTTCACCAGCACAATCAATAGACTCTAGTAAATGAGTGTTATCTTCCAATGACCACTCTAAACTTATCATGCTATGAGTTTTGCATAATAATGAGTTCATCATAATGCTTGGTGAAAGGGGAGTGCTATGTGACAGTTATTTTTAAATGTATAGTGTACATTATTCAGTATTATCAATTTGTTACTTCAGCTTTGTTCCTATCTCAATTTACAACAACCTTTAAGGGCCAATAATTGAAAAAGCCAATTGAGAATCAGAAACATATTATGAAAGATCGTCTCATTGTAGCATGATTAGGTTCTGCCGAACCGGACAGTTTTCAATAGCATATGTCATATGGATGAAACAGATTGATAGCGTGGAAACATCATACAGAAAATCGAATGCTTCATTGATCATCAGTACTATGTGCTGATCATCAACCCACTGTGGTTCTGAATAAGATAATTATTATTGTAAAATTCATTTTTTTCCAACACTCCATCTGAAAAACTTGTTTTACTGCTTAAACTAAATTGTTTAGCAGTCCATGTTAGCGTCCAATTTTCAATTGTACCATTTCCTCTTGTTGAAATGTATTCGAAATAAAACGTTGTATACCCTGTAACCAGTAGGACAGAGGAAATTGTAAAAGCCTACAGATTAAATCTAATAGCGCTTAGTTTAGCGTGAATAAGTAGCCTACCGAGCAGACTAGAACCTCCATCCTCCATAAATAGTGTTTTGCTGCTTTGTTAGGCGTTTAAATACCGATTTCGTCATCTTAGTTAAATAACTACTAAAGTTTCAGAAATATTTCTATATTTTCTCATCAATTTACTTCCTACTTCTGAAGTCAAATTTTAAACAGTCTAAAGCTAATGAACAAAACTATACTAAATCAGAAGTAAATTTGGTCGTCGAGTAGTAATGTTAATTATAAACATTTTATATTACATAATATTCAATTACTAAAACTGAAACATAACTACCCAATTTGAAATTATAGCATGTCGAACGAAAGCTTGGCGCATTTTTCAATGAGAAGAATAATTCAGAATCCAATGTAAATTACAGCCATTAATATTTTAACATAATTACATTACCGCAGGTGTTCAAAAACCGGCAGATCAAACTGCAGTGAATTTGGAAGGTGAATTAGCTGACTATATATACTATATCAAAAGTCTATAATTTCACAAAATTTACAATAAATTACGTGAAAAATATTAATTTTGGATGATGTCAGCAATCTAGGCTGAGCTCACGTCCATAAACCTTCACAAGCCTATTTTATTATTCAATCATTAAAATATTCAGTGTTGATTAGGAACGGATTCATGGCTCATCCAATTCTATCAATGACCGAGATTCCTGTCCATAATTGAATGCTAGAGGCAGTCAGCTCTGAAATAGCTGAACTGATTCCTATTTTCATCAGAATATGACTGAAAAATACAATTACAAAGCACTGAAAATGATTGAGATTTAACAATCATTAACTCCATTATACATTAGTATCCACTCATTTGCATTTCCAAGATTATTACAAAAAAGGTTGGTATCTTCTATCGGAGATACCAATCGTATGTTTCGCACTATGGAATACATTTTCCAAATTCTTAGATTATTGAATGCCGTGAATCAATTTAAAGGGTATATTCGAATCAATAAGAGGGTCTTATCCCAGTGAGTAAAGGATTATCTCATCTTATCGAAGAATATTTATGTACAACTATGTGGGCAAGTACCGAGATTATTATTATCAATTGATTGATTTTCACAGTAACTATTTAACCATATAGTTATATAGTAACTGTACTGACACAAACCACTTCCAATCGACCAATCACAAAATAGCAAATCGACCAATCTCACTGATCACACTCACTTATTTTTTAATACACTTCAAAGCGTACGCGTAAATTCAATATAGAGGAAAATTAAGAATCAATAACATACTACGAATGTATTCAAGAATAAGCTCTAGGAGCCTTCAATATTCAAATCAAATCAGTTTCATTTTGCAAAAAAAATGATAAATCAAATTTAATACAATAAATCCAGAAAAAAATACAATTACACTTGAATTGATAAGAATACTGGATTGAATAAAATCTTTACACTGGCAAAGTTCTATAATATTCTCTTTTTTCTCCCTACTCAATTTTCAATCTTCCTTCTCCTCCTCATCCTCCATCCCCTCCTTCTCCTCCTCCACCTACTCCACCTTCTCCACCTCCTTCTACTTCTGCTGCTCCTCCTCTTCCTTCTCCTCATATTCTATTCATACAGGAATTTCCACCTTCAATTCAAACATGTTAATGCATGTCCAAAGACATTTCCACCAAATATTTGGTAGGTATCTTCTAGAAGATTGTAGACAATACGGAATTTATAGACCTGCTATTTCAACATTCTGAGCTCAAAATTTACGAACGGCTGAGTTTGAGAAAATATCATTATACCTCACTCCTTTTGAAAGTTTTTTGCTTCGTATCACGATATAGGTTTTCCACATTTGCCATACCAAGTCTTACAAGGATCAAGTTTCTGTTTAGTGATTCACATTTTCGGGAAAATAAACATTTTTTGGAAGTTCCACCGAACTTGTTGGCTGCTAGAGCAACAGGAAACGGTTCTTATGCGAGTCACCTTGCGTGGTTTGAGAATGAAACTGAGCCAAAGTGAGCTGTGAGCTCCGTCACTAGTCACTACCGCCATCATTAATACTGGAATAGAACTGCTTCAAAACTACATTCACTAACCTTGAAATGGTACAATGCTGTCATAACTAATTCCGGTAGTAGAGCAGCACATATTATATTGGCCGGCCCCACCTAAACAAAACAGCTTCAAGGCTGGCTAAATAGTGTATTACTCATTTGCACGCCTTTCTCACAACAATTTTCTGCGCAGATGTCTCGATGAAGATAAAATCTTGAAGGAAGTTGCTCCAAGGCAGGCTCCATTTGTGACAAAGTGCCGACATTCAGGTAATGTCGCTTTTCCTGTACTACTTACCAAGAAATTATTTAGAAACAATTTCTTCTGGCAAATCCACCATGACGTTTATCTCATATATCAAAAATTACGTTCCTGTTCTATCTACTGGGAAATTTTGGACTAATTTATTGTGACGTTCTATACTTATTGTTTCCAAAATTCGACGTCATGACTCGTTTGATTCCAAATAACGACATCTATAATGAATGTTCACAATGGATACATTATATATTAATGAATTATTATTTATAGATTTATATAGTCAGCTCAGTTTCTCTATGACAAAGTACTGATTGATTCATAATATACTTGTATTGATTCCATTCTATAACCTGCTGCTGCAATAAACAACAACCAATAGACACAATTTATATAAGAAATTACTATTATGAGGAAGAAAGAATATAATCTGGGTTTGATGAAGGCAGGAATCTCATCATTCAATATCTTCTCACTTCCAAAGATCTTTTTATGCCACTTTTTGAAAGAGCGATAAAGCTTAAAAGTCAGTTCTCAAAGGGATACCTTGACTTTGCAGTTAGGAGTCGGTAGAGAGAGTTGGCATTCTCGTGAAATATTATAAACATGGTTTTTCCAATTGAACTTGTTACTTGAAGCTAATTGAACTTTAGAATGATGAAATTTAACCAAACTATAAGATCAACCATCAATCACATTTCGAAGAATGTCAAACCATAGAGAAAATATAGAATAAACATTAAACTCATTTCTCCATAGTAAAACTTACAGTTTTAAAACTACATTTAACTTCTCAGGTACGAATAATGGTTTTTCTTCCAAAGTATGTTTTCCCAAACTTCTTTCTTGTTGAAAGATAAACGTATTTCGGCTTTCAGCGCTACAATGCATAAAAATTAAAACACTTTCCATGCTACTAACCGATAGTCCACTATAGTACTATAGCACCACCACCTTTAGCTTTTCCACTACTAGCCGACTGTAAACAGCTAAAATGGAGAGATAAGTTGCAACTTCAGTACTTCAAGATAGGTCATTATTTGAGATTTCCGGTTGCATTTAGGCCTAACGAGTGTCACCACTGAGCATTACCAAATGACTCACATGTCGTGAACAACTTTCTATTGGCACAAAACATTATCATGTAGTGCTGTTATTATGCTGGTCTACTATCGACCAACTATTTTGTCCTGACCATTGTATAAGAATTATTGCAATGGGGTTCTGAGTTAACGCTCATTTTACAAGTTCCTCGTGCAGAACAACCTCCTATCCTATTGCATTGTAAGTTAGAACAACCTCCTATTTTATTGCACAGTAGGATAGGCTTCTATATATGATAGGCTGTTTGCTAACATTGCATGAAATAGTAGCTAACATGACTTTTTATTACACTGTCTTCAATAGATAATTTATAAGCATTAATGGTGGCTGTGGCTGTCCTATATTACATTCCGAATGGATAAATATTGTTTTTATAGCAATAATGGCTTGATTTGTTCATGGCAATAGTTGGAAGCTCCCTAGTCTGTAGTTTATTCCAATGGGATGAGGATGAACGATTGTTTCCTTACGAACGGTATCGAGATTTCTAGGACGGTAGACCTTCTGGAACAGTGACGAAGTTTTAAAAAAAACGTTACAAATAACATCAGAGTTTATGTTTAATTCAATAATTGAAACATTGACTAATGTTCTATTTTTTCTTATAGTTTTAGTAATAATTGTAGTTTCTATTGTAAGTTACATTTTCTCTCCATTAATCTCTCAGAAATACATGTAAACACATCAATCTCTTTAAACCACCTTGTGAATACCGAGTGATATTCCTGTGCATCTCTTCTTCGTTATTTGTCAATATTGAAAAGTGATTGATGTTTTCATCTGCATTCTCAAAAACTATAATATACGGTATTCAAGTAAATATCCTCCTATAGACATTCATCCAATTTAAACCTTAAATAAGCTTGTAATATTGGTTATTAGCTTTCATAACTTTCTCCTATTCACAATAACAAAAATATAAAATTTCAATGGATACTCAACATACGTTTTTGAAAACTCCATTCTGCACCTAACAATGTGAATTCAAATTGAAGTTTTCTCTTCTGCTGAGGAAAATTGGTTCTGTCTTTGACGAAGGACGTGAAGTCAGAGTGAGATCAGAATTCTGAACAATACTGGTCTGGATCTCCCCATCATAAATAGATGTTCGTCAGATTCTTCTAGCATAGAATGGAGGACACGTGCCCCTACTTGTTTTCTTAGTCACTTTCAATTCATGTTCTACAAAAGAGTTATATGTATTTTCACATGTAATATCCCTTCCATGTAAAGTGATATCTAATTTATGATATTCAACTAAGAAAAATGTACTCTTTGTAGTGTCGAATAGTTACAATCTAGTTCGAAGTTACTGTTTGTATTACGGTATGAATATCAGTGATAGTAGACATTTATACATATAATGTATCTTAGAACCAACTTTACCATGAAATACCATTGAAACTGACTCAGCACTTATCAAGTAGACAAATTAAAAAGAGCTATACATTATATAGTATGGAAACAACCAACAATCATAAAATAAACACCATGGTATGTTTCACGGCTGATGAGCTCCAATTCTAAACTCCACTTATCATGCCAGTAGGCCATGAAAAATTATTGACCAATAGTTTTATCGTACTTCTGAAGGTTGAATGTTACCAAACTTGCATAGCATGGTTTGGAAACAGACTTGATTGATTTTTTATCATTGTTCCGTATAAGATCTGACAAGACAGCAAGTCTTAAGTGGTGTTCACATTAAACTCGGCAGCTCTGCAGAGTCTGTGGATGGATGGATGGAAAGAGATCTGTCTGTGCCGGCTTAAGCAATGCAGGTGTTCACACCGACCTCGGCGTATCTGCCAGCCGACGTTTCCGAGAAAACTCGGAAAAATGGAGATAGAAGAATTCTAATTTCAGATTCGGATTAGGCGCCTCGAAATTAATAATTTGGCTCGCGTTTGCTTAAAAAATGAAAAATGAGGAATCGGCAGAGATTTCAAGATCTTGCCTTCTAAACATTACCTTAAACACTTGACAGAGAAATTTGCTCAGAACAAAGGTATTATTATTATTCTGAAGTTGGTAGGCATGCTATTGAAGTGGAAATTGTTTTCATTAATGAAATATGATCAAAGTAATGTATGATTTGTTTTAACTATTCTTCTCTTTTGATCTTGCCGACTAGGGCTGACTGTATCAAATTACATTTTTCCACTTTTTCTGACTCATTCAACTAATATTCAACGGCAAGAGAACTTCACTAGAACAAAATCAAAATCAGTCTGCTCTGTTTCCTTGGCTGTAGCTGACCGTGCTGTGCCTCTAGTCAATAATTGTTGAAGGTTAAATTTGCTCTTTAGGGCTACTTGTATGTACAATAAAAATTTAAAATTGTAGCACTCAATTGATATGTATTTTAACACATCATGTTTTGAACTCTTAAGAGTCATTTTAATCTCTTGAGAATGACTCTGGAGATTTCGAAACATGTTGTTGTAAAATACATATTAAAAGGGCGCTATGAATTTCAATGTATATTGTCATTAAAAATCTACAAGAAATTTATATTATTCACAACAATTCACGGGAAATATTTGTTGAATTGCTGTCTTGCAGGCTAGTCAGCAGTTACTTCTTGACTGCTGCAATCATTATGAACTAGTAATACCCAATTAATTCAAACAATCGAGAAACTCACTACGTAGTACTTGAAACTACAATACAGTGGAAATATAGGAAAATTTAGAGGAATATTACTCCTGAAGTATAGATTAAGTATGAGAGATTGTCTATAATTTTTCTATCATAAAGCAAACGATGCAAAAAAAAATGTTTCAATAATATATTTACTTCTAGCATATAATTAATACAAAGATAAATGAACAGTAATATCAATATACTATCATCACTATTTTGTCTGCACCTTAAGCAGACAGATAGTCGTTCTCTGCTACTTATAGATTCCCTGTAGTTAGTATCTTCTTTTTTAATTTTATCATTAATAAATGATAAAAATTCACTGAATTGATCCTTACTAAGTCTGATCCTTACTAAGTATTTACTTACCCCCTGAATTTGTCTCCATCAGCTTGGAGATCTCGCATCAAGTGATGGAACTCGCCATAAATTTTTATTTTCTTTTTTCTTGGATGGGTGCACCCAATGAGATCAACGTCAAAAGAAGATCATCGTCACTGCTATATCATCGTTGCCCCTATTGAGCAAAGGAACGCTTTTATAAAATGAATTTATAAATGAATGCCGTGTATTAACACGGCACATATTGATTGGTTTGACATCATCTTCCCTCGGCTAGAGCGCAACTGAGAGCAGAGCTCTGTCGGCTCACAGATGTTTTTTGATGTGAACACAAACTCTGCGGATGTTCAGATATCTGTGCTCTGTTGCTCTGCCACTCTGCAGATCAAAATAGGTTGGTCTGAACAGACCTTTAGTTTATGAAATAAAGAGAAACCAACCGACAATTTCCACGTGTTCTTATAATATCACAGCTACTACTATATCTATCTCTACCTCACAGAAAGTTGGAATTCTCAACCTCTATAAGTTTTTTCGTCCACTAGATTCATACGTAGAGTCTATACATTTCATCAGAACTGCAATAAACATGATAGCTAAGAATGAAATTGAATGGAATCTCTTTGATAGACTCAAATATGGTTGTTAAATTATCAACGACTTCAAACATTGGTCGAAAACATCACCTCCAGAACAACTCAGGAAGTATAATGTGAATCCTTGGATGGTAAAACTCTTGTAGTTTAAATTCCATACGGTAATATTAACATTGTAAATTTAAATCAAAATCGTTATTATTATTATTATTAATATTGGAATGATCACATTGAAATGCTAAAAAAACTATAATTTTCAAATAATGCAACTCGGTTATCTATTATATTGCTAAGCTATTTCGATGTGTATGCAGTTGTCACTCAGCTACTATTTTTCTGAGGAAGTGTTCCTCTATAAAATGAGAGAACAGTGCATAAATGTACAGCAGACGTCACTGCATGAATATGCAAGCAGCGCGATGAGACTGGAAAATGCGTTGAGTAACGCATCCGACGCTCGAGCAGTTGTACAATTTCCTCTTGGATTCCGTCTGAAATACGTCGGCGATTTCCACTTTTGTCTGGAATAAAATGTTTAATACTGCAATAAGGAAATTCTGTGGTTTCTCTTATTACGCTACTATTACACTCAGTAAGCGTCACTATAATCATAAGATCTCTAAGAGGTTTGCATTTGTACGAGTGTAAAGATTTCCCGCTTCCGATTGAGCAGAATTAACGTATTCCAAAATTTGAAATGTTTCCTCGAAAACCTCAGAGAGAGTTCATGGTAATAGTGAAACATACTTTACCTCTTTACGGTAGATGGTAGTAAAGTTTTAACATCAAATCTCAGATGAACTCAATTATTTACTTCATTTGTACCCTCGTCACCTATTATAATGTTAAAAATATATTTGATGCAACATATATCCAAGTCATGAGTATACATTATTATTGTTCGCGAGAGAGAAAATTGATAATCGAGAGGGAATAAAACATGAGAAAGTGGAGGGGGAGCCTATGAATAACTTTGAAAAACTGTTGGGAATAAGAGGTATTCCCATGTTTTATTTCATATCTTTTACTGCAAGTTTATTCAACCACAGTCTTGAAATACATCTATCTATCAGCTTTATATTTCTCTCTTCATAGGATCGCGTACCACAATCCCATTTCTAGATGTACCTATATATCAGACGTATTTGAAGATACGCACGAATGAACTCATTTCAATATTATCAATATTTTTGTTCATTTCAATTTCCAATCATCACTTGTTATGATCCACTTTCACAAAATCATTGTTTTTATTCAGTCTAATCTTCTTAGGTTATTGAATCTCGCATTGATTTCTTCTCAATCCACATTAACTGATCCCGTTTCGTGCTGACTTTTACCACCCAACAGAACCACTGTTCTCTGGAAATGTCAATAATTTAATACAGTTATCGCTTTGCCATTACTGTGCAATTGGTCAATCACTGGGCGATCTTTCACTCTCGATTGGCCTTGACAGCAACAATACACAAAGTGTGGGTTGAAATGGGAGAGTTATTTACAGTAGGATTCGCAGTCTACAATCCTAGAAAATAACATCAATGCTTCTTATTGAATTAATGCTGACAGTTTATAATGAATCCAGTACAGTGCAGCGTAATTTCCAGGTGTCTTCGTTCATATTTCCACCAACATCACAAAACAGCTTCCATCGAGCACACAAATTGGGCGGTTTCGTAAACACAGTTTGGTAACCAGTCAGCCTCAGCGTGATTTCCTAGGCAGTGGAAGAAATTCCTCGCAGATTTCGATTCACGCCATTCTGACAAAAGGTCTGTCCTGACTCCCTGCCGCGGCCTTCAGTGACGTATTTATTCCAGTAATCCTTTCAATAATCCTTTATTGCCGTATCTTCGTAATCTTTACTCCTTTGTAATCCTTTCATCTTGTTTGGACTGGCTTTTATCAGCAATGATGACGGAAAAAGTGCTGCAATTCTTTTAATAACGAAGTTTTCATCAGCATGAATGGCTAGCTATCAATCTCGCTCTATTCATCTGAGAGATGGTTTTATTTCAAGGTTATGTCAACTATACGATGACCTCCAGCTCTCTAATGTCAATGTGCAATCTTCAAGTGACTCATCCAGCTATTATGGGATTAGGATGCTCCTTGTGATGAGCAATGAGCCTGTGAAAATAGTTGATTTTGCAATTCTCCACTGATCTTTTATTTGTTTGACTTGGCAGAAATCGCAATTAATTCAAATGTCCACTTATATTTTCAATAGTATAATTCCTCTTTTGAGGTGAGTACGGTATGGGAGGCTCACTCTGTTGATTGATGATGTTGTAAGAGTGTATGCTTTCTTATTACTCAAGACATAAAATAGAATCAGCTTTGGAAGTATAAATAAACCATAATTTCATCTCAGAATTAGCACCCTGAGCTCTCAAAATGCTTACTCGAATTCAAGTAACTGTTTTTCATGGAGTAGCCTAATCATGAGGATGATATCTCACAAAAAAGTTCTTAGTTATCATTCTGAGGAGCAGATTAAGCTTTCAACACATGAAGTAATTACCTATAACTCTTTACTTCAAAAATGTTGATGAATCGAGTAAAAATAATCAATTAAGAGAGTTTGCCTGAAAGAATGATTGAAATTTGAGGTATGGAGGACAGACAGAAAGTGAGACCGGTAACATAGTTGTGCAATTCTACTATTTCAGAGCAACTAACAGGCTAAGCGGTTGACCAAACGGGTTGAAGCAAAATGTTGGATATCGTGCAATTTTTGTGGAGAAAGTTGTGTTTGGTTGTCAACTGAGTTATATAGCCTGAGGCTATTTGATCTGGAATACTATCCAAATAGAGTATTCCAATAAACTAGATTCGCTTCAATAAACACAATTCAAATCTCTGTTGTTGAAGGAATGAAACGTTATGACTGTCATTTAAAAAAGAAAACCTGCTGCACCTGTTAATGTTTGATTGTTTAATAAGATGGAGCTGAATATTGTTGGATGAATCATAAATGTGTCTTATTCTCATTCGCATTATCCATCATTTTCTATGTATGAATTTATTTATAGGCACACTTAATGTGTAGATCAGGCGTATAATACGAAATATTATAATTACGTTTGGACTGGACACTATTGTATAGAACTCTATTCTTCGAAAGCAACCATTTTTGCGTTTTCTCACCCCTGCATTCAGTCTTGTCTCACATATAATTTTGTCAACTTTTATCATTCATTTGAAATAGAATATGACTGCATATGAGACGATTTTACTTCTACTATATTATATCAATCAAACAGTCATAATTCTTAATTCTCCATTGAGCCAATTCTAAACAATTAGAAGAAAAAAGATGAATGAAAATTGGAAGAATCTTTCAGGAAAAATAAATAAGATGTTATGATGAAGGATGGGAGAATATTATGATGATAAGAGCTGTTCTCGGTACTCATTATGCATAGTTCGATTCAATAATTGGGTGATATTTGCGGTGAATGGGTTTCTCTAGAAACACGTGTGCAGGGAAGTAATAATATTTAAAAACCTGACAGTACAGTTTACTCATCACAGCATACGCTGTAAGCAATACACAAAACTAACAATAACCAGTGAATCAGAATTGGTGAATATCTGTTTGTTTTCTATTCTCTTAGCAATTTGTTTATCGAGCAACCTCGTGAATAAGATATAATAATTTTTTCAATAGCTGCCAATCAGTAATAGCCGTAATGTATTTTGATCCAGACGTTACCTGGCTTGGTAAAAGTGTCTCAACAGGTTTGTGAGTATTATCAGGCTGTGGTAGTGGTGTGGTAGTATTTTGGTAGTAGTACTTGCCCGGGGACGCAGCAGCGATAACCCAGAAGCGGCCGGTCACTGGAGTACCGTTGCATTCACCTGGAGAGGGCTCGACTTCAACTTGTTTCGTGTGCTTACTCATGCTTAGCTGCTCGAACAAGTATTACAAAGGACCAGACTTCAACCGGCTTGCTCATTTCCAGTTCATTCAACGCATTCAATCAATTGATCTTGAAATATTGGAAGTGTTCTAGAAGTTTTTTATCGAGAAATATATTGAGCTTTGAGCTTCCCTGAGCTTCATTGAACAATAAAATGGTAACAAAAATGAGCATTACGTCAATTAAAAGATACTACATGTTGATGCCATTTTCATAGATACATAGAATCTTGTAATAGAGAACATTTTATTTTAAAAATGCTTTAAAAATAATAATAAACAATAACACTATGAGCAACAGTATTAATATTTGTGAAACTATTCTATGGTTATTATAATTTTTCAAGCCATATCAGTTGAGGTTCTAGATTTGGGGTTATTTGAAGCTATCAACCAGGATTATCAAGATTTTCCATACAGATAAACTATTAAATTTCAAATATTATTCATGTTGTATTTTCGTAACAATCAATAATTGAAAGCTGTGATTTCAAACGCAACCGAAGGTAGTCAATAATGGGACGAAACGAAGAGCTGCTTTATTCTCACCCTTCATATCAATGGTAGGCTATTTGTAAAAGTATTTATAAGAATCTATCAATGATAGCGGAAAATACTGGAGAAGCCTAATCAAATAGAAATAACCTTACTCTCCTCTTCTCTCGTGAGCTTTTGTACACAGTTGTCTAGTCATATTTGAATTAAAATAATTATTATTGATTGTGGAAGTGAATGCTTTTTTATATAAGCTACTAGCCGTCAGGCTCGCTTAGCTCGCCATATCCGTCCAGCAACAGGGCTCCACCCCCTGGACCCCTGACTGGATCGTCCAAGAATGAGATCAGCGGGCCCGCTTCGCTCGCCTGCATTTTTCATTTGAGCATGCTTCTTTCCATCAGAAAGTCGAAAAGGTGAGAAAAAGGTGAGAAAACGCAGAAAAGCTGATAAAAACGTTAGAAAAACGCTGATTTTGGGCGTATTTTTGATGAAATATTAAAGTCACCTCATCACAAAATTTTAAGACCCTAGCTAAACCTCTGTACCAAATTTGAACATTTTCTGTCTATTACTTGATGAAAGAACTGAGAAAACGCAAAAAACCGCTAATTTTGGGTGTATCTTTGGCGTTATTTCAAATTCCTTCTACACAACATTATTAAACCCTAGCTGAGCTTCTGTACTAAATTTGAACAATTTCTTTTCATTTGTTCTCGATAAAGCTGAGAAAACGCTAAAAAAACGTTAGAAAAACGCAGATTTTGGGCGTATCTTTGGAAAATTTTCCAAATCCGTCCTTAGTGCGCCTCTGAAGGGCCAACTGAACATACCTACCAAATTTGAACGTTTTTGGTCCGGTAGATTTTTAGTTCTGCGAGTGAGTGAGTCTGACAGTGAGTGAGTGCCATTTCGCTTTTATATATCAGTACTTAACAGCCACGAAACAATATTCTCGTATTTGACGTTCTCTTTGAAAAAGTTTATTTGCGATTTTTCATCTCCAGGAAAAATTATTGGATTCATATCCATATCAACGATTTTTCATACAAACAATATTAGAACAACTGGACACCCCAGGATTAAAACATTATTTCTGAATCCATTATTTGTATTGAATTATTAGTATCACATAATGAATCGATCCAGTATATATCTCTCACGACTGAACTTGCTCGAAGACTAGATCATGAACGCAGAGACCCTTGACCGTATTATATTGTAATCAATGTAATCTTTTGTCATTATGTTTGTGATTGCCCACGATACAGTCGGTATTTGAGAAGGTGTACTTCGGGAATATGGGTTGATGGTTGTAACCTACATCCACAAAACACCATATAAGCCGGTATACATGCTTGGTGATTTATTGTGTTGGCTTGCCGCTTGCTCGTTGACCGCGTAACGGCTGGAATGCATTCCACTATGCTTTCACCCATTCATTGAACAGAGAGCGAGAAGCAAAGAGGAAGTGAGAGGGCCAAGAGAACGTTTGAAGTGTGAGAGTGAGTGAGTTTAGGAAAGAGATGGATTGAGGAACAGTTAATGCTTTCACCCATTCATTGCTGGAAGATGAAGAGTGGAGAACAATAAGAGAAAGAGAGAGGGAGAGAGAATTAGAAAGAGAGAGAGGGTGATTTAGGCGTGCAAGAATAGTTGAAGTGTTGAAAGGTGGAGAAAAGAATTAAAGGAAGGAGAGGATAAGAGCTAGTAATTAGGAACAACAGACAAGTAATAGGTTGATGGTGGCTGCTAAGCGAAATAATAGTCGAGTCTCTTATTATTCATTCAGATGAGGAAGTTTGAGGTGAGAGAATATTGGAAGAGAGTTTGTAGAGATGGGAGAAGACTTCATTGCTCTTAGAACTATCCCAATCACTAATTCCAGAAATTGGAATTATCCAATCTTTTCACAAGTTTGAAAAAGTTTTTTGGAATTTTTGGTACTTGTACTATCAATTTAATATATAATATGATATTTTCATAATACAAAAAATATTTTAATTTCAAACATGACTTTAGTGCCAGATTATAGTTCCAACTAATCTTGCGAGATAATACTGGTTTGATGAATTTCAGAGCCACTTTGCTATTCTTTTTCTAAAGTAAACCTACTATAGTGTAGAATATTATTCAAATCAATCAATCAAAATTATTTACAAATGACATTATTATTCAAAAACTTACTGCTCATAAGTTGAAATTAGCCTACACTAAATTGAATTAAGTTTGCAGTTTACAGATCTATATATTACTAGTAGACAAGATAATTATATTTGTTTAGCAAAATATTTTCCAGAATTATTTAGCCGTGGATTCAATTTCAAGTTAAAATATTAGAAGTTATAACATTTTTGGAAAATTTATATCCTATTGATTGACAGAGTCGATTAGTGGATATTGACAGTAAACCGTTACAGAGTGACTTGCAATTTCTTTCTAGGCTTTGGAGAACAATTTTCGGCCGTTGACGGTAGCCTTTGATGGCATAAAAACCTCCCAGACAGAATGCGGTCTGAATAGCTATTATATTACTATAGCTGTTTTACTAACTTATACCCTATTCTCATCGTCTATTCTGATCGTTGGTCCGTCACCGCTGAATGCCGGCAGGATAGAGAAAGCAGCCGCTAAAAGAGGATGAACACAACAACTTCATAAGCTCATTATTCCCCTCTCGGCGATCATCTTCCTCTTTCATATTTTCTTCACTTCCGCGCCGTGCACCCGATTGTCGTGTCTCTGTTCTGTTGCTCATCCTGCGCCTTCACAATTTCTTAGTGCGAACAGAAAGAGGAAGACAAAGATAAAAAGAGAGAAAGTGAGAGAGAGAGAGAGTGATTATGTGAAAGAATGATAGATAAGCTCAGTTCATCATGGGTCCAGGTGAATACCCTCAGAAGTGAAGATGATGTGAGAATACCCATGTATCTCTTCGTCTATTACCTTTGATTCTTCAGCAGCAACAATTCCTTCTTTTTTCTCCTTCTCAGTTACTTCTTCCTCTTCTTATTTCTCTTTCTATTTATGATATTTACTGTTTTATCATGTCATTTCTATCACTACTTGTTCTACTTTACACGTCCACTGCTTTTTTCTCTCCGATACTTTTAATCCTACCGTAAATTATCCTCACTTCGTCTTCTATCTCTGCTTTCCTCTTCCTTTCTCTAGTCTTAGCTCCTACTTAGTCTTCCTCTTTTTTTCTCCTTTACTGTCGTCCTTTATTTTTTATTACTCCTTCACTCTACAACGTCGTTTTCTCCATCAGCCTCTTTTCTTTCGTCACCTCCTCATCTTTCTCCATATTCTCCTTCTTCAATTTCCATCTAATCATATTCTTCTTTTTCTTTTTATTCTCACCTAATCTACCTTCCTACATCTTCATTTATGCTATTCTTCCTCTTTTTCTAATTTCTATTGTTCTTTTGTGTACAGCTGGAACAAATACCGATGCTTTTGTAGACAATAGCACATAGGCTACAGATGTAGATGAAACGTTTGATTCTATCCTTCCATCCCAGTCTATGTTTGATTCATTCCAGTCACATCATCACAATTGAAAGCAGCTTGTAGCTGGTGCCGAGTACTAGAATCCTGATTCCTACATGAATTTACTTGAAAATTACATTTACTTGAAAACAAGGATATAGTATACATGATTATGTGAATTATATATCTATATGCATTACCCGTCCAAGTTTTTGTTTGTGAATACCTAAGATCTTCAACATAGAAAAACGTTTTTCTTACTATTCTTGAGTTCCAGAATGGATTTGATGTTTTGAATGAAATCAGTAGACGGAATGATTCCAGGAATAATAATATTTTTGAAAATTTACAATCTAATTGCTTGTTTATGTACATCAATAAGGAATGAAATCACTTTAATTGTTTACTTCTTTCTTATTTTCTAAATTATTGATTTTGAACCGTTTTCAATTCATGCCCATTTAATCTATCAACTCATTTTATTTTTTATCATGTTTTATCAACTCATCTAGCATTAAATATTATTTTCGATTTCAATTTTCTTGTTTCTATTTATTCTGATAAAGAATGTTGAGCTGTTGAGAGAAATTAAAGCTCCTTTAGTCAAGAGCGGTTCTCTGAACACATAAAACAGCCTCTCATTAAATTCCTACTTTGAACGGTCTTTCACTTTCTTAGAACATTGTCAATTAATTCTGATAGCTTTCGAGCGTGCCCAGTTTACTGTTAAGTACCCTTGACTTGAATGATTTTATTGTCTGACACCTAATTTTCCTCTTGAAATTCAATAATTGAACTATTATCATTGAAACATATTTCAACTAATGATAACATTCGATCGTCTTTTATTGAATAATATTTTTATTGCAATAAGATTCTCATTCTTCGGAAGATTAAATGCGGTTTCCTGTGTTGACACTTTGCGGTCAAATTAGGGAAGTGTCATTGAATAACTCACTGATTTTGTGGAGAGCCCACTGAAGCATCATTATTTAGGA
Source organism: Nilaparvata lugens (assembly GCF_014356525.2). Lineage (NCBI taxonomy): Eukaryota > Metazoa > Arthropoda > Insecta > Hemiptera > Delphacidae > Nilaparvata > Nilaparvata lugens. The sequence goes on along the minus strand of NC_052505.1, from coordinate 37,980,534 downwards.
GAATTTTGATTCGGTCCAGGAAATGGGAGAATTTATATGACACTCGGAGTTATAACAGGAAAATGGTGAAATTACTGTACTGATTACATTTTATTGTTATCAAATCATGGTTTTCAAGTACTAAATTCGACCTCCACTAAGTTTGTCACTTAATGACTTAAATCATTCTTCAATTTTAGCTGTCCCCTCAATGATAATCACTACAAATGATATATTGACAAAGGTGAATAGAATTGATCATAACTTATCAGAATTCAATAATAACTTATACAGTGGATAATTCAAAGTACAGTCAAGCAAAACGTAATCTATAAATATGACAGAGCTTGAATTTAAAATTTCAGTTTTCTCACATGTCTCAAGTTCATTTCCGGCTTGAAAATTGTTATAACTGTTTTTTATCAACATTTGAGATATCTCGATTTAAAGTCTTTACATTCAATACGGATATCCACCAAAAAACTAATTTTCCAGTTGAACACATAGCATTGAATACGATAGGAAGTATTTTGTAGTATGAGTTAATTCATTATAACTGATAAATTGAATCTTCTTATTGTGGACACTTGGAGAGAATATTGATTCCGCCCGACTATGTTATTGAAGGATCTGCTAAACAAAAACTAACAACCAACTAGATCTGATACGAATGTTATAATCTCTGTGTGAAAGGCTTTGAAAATTAGATTCACAATTATAAATTCCATGACAGACACTGATCATTTTTTCTCGTCTCTTTCAAAGAAGAGTATACCACCTCTCCTTGAAAACTAATGGACGAACATAATCTAAAATGTTTTCCCTTTATGATTCATGATTATTCATAAGTTCTTATTAGAACAACGATACGTTATGACAGTTGAATTTTCAATTTTTCCAATCATTTTTCTCTAGTTAGATTCTATTTGCAGCCATCAAACCAGGAAAATGTTCGTTATTTATCGAATGTATCCGGGAAACCAGGGAGGTTGACTGGATTGAAGAATTTCGGAATTTCCAAAGGGCCAATACCGTGACTGGTATTGGAACTGGTTTTGTATCGACAGAGCAGCACGCATTTAGTACACCTGATTGTGTGACTACAAATACAGTACATACATATATACAAGAAGGCAATTATGCTGACCTTGTGTGACGTCATAGGCTTTATTGCACCTCCACACTGACCAACTCTTGCGTGACACGCCTCCGGCTCTCTCCCTCTTCTCCTTATTCATCCAGCTTACTCACTCTTTCTACTCCTTTCTTTTTCATCATCATCTTCTTCTTCTTCTTCTTCTTCTTCTTCTTCTTCTTTTTCTTCTTCTTCTTCTCTCTCTTTTACTTCTCTCTCACCTCCTCATTCTAATTCTTTTCCTCCTCCCACTACTTCCTCCACCTTCCATATTCTTCTTCAACTCCTCCTTTTCCTCTTTACTTTCCTTTTTTTATGTTCACCTTCTTCGTTTTCTTCCTACTCTAATTCCTCCTCTCCTTTCATTCCCATCATTCTCCTCTCCTTCTGGGTCTACTTCGAGACTTAAATTCCAGCTAGTCTCAGTTGAATTCGTGCTCCTATTCTTCACTCTGTCTACCTCCTTTTCTCATACCCCCTCTTCTCGGTCCTCTTTACACGTCGTTCGGGATGATGGCTCCCAAAAGCAATCACCAACCAACAAGGAAGTAAACTCGAGGAGAACAGACGTGGACGATTCTCAACTCATTCAAGGTCACTGACTTTGGTCCCAAGAGTTTGCTCCTAGCTATTGCTAGAATGTATATGATCTCAACTTGAACTTGACTCAGCTGCCTACGTATCATAGAATTATTTCGAATTCCAAGAATACAAATTTACAGTGCTTCAAAATGTTCAATAATTGATTTATCATTGATTCTATTTTTCTGGTTTCAGAATAAACAAAAATCTGAATAGGTAGTGGAATCAGTTAGCAGTCATTATCCAATTCAAAACAATGTGATTCATAGCAAAATAACATTATCTCAATTCAAAGCAATGAATCACCAACAACAGAGCACGCCCAAATAATATTAAAAACCTTCTGCGCCAGTTATCAATATCTTACCCAGAAAAGCAAGCTTTAGTTCTAGGAGGGAGTTCGAGTTTTATCTACCTTTGACGGCGTGTTCAACTTTCAAAGAGCATAATCTCATTTCATTGTGATTGCAATTATTTCTCTCAGTAGGACGATTGCTGTGACCGTAAAATAGGCTAAAGTCCTGAATCTTTGCTTGAAGAGAAAAATATTTTGGTAGAACAATTTCATTATTTGTACTTTTTGGACGCTATTATTTTTCATGGCAATTAGGCAAGTCATACTTGATAGATGAGAATCAATTTGAGACCTGTTGCTCCAACTATACGGCCGCAATCAATTGTCAAAGCTAAGAAACTTTGAACGTGAACTCCTACATTTATATGGTGGATGGAAAATAGTCAACTGGGACCGTGATGCTGTCTGATCATTCCTCATTAAACAATGAGTCTTAAGTTTGTTCATGACGTCAATGAAAAAATCAAAGCAATAGTGACTTTGGAGTCATGCAGTTACTGAAAATTTATTAAAAACGTGTTGACCTTTTCCAAACACAGATTTCTATTAAAATAAACAATCAATAAAAATAGTTTAGTGGTAAGACATTCCAGTATAAGTTCACCGGAATGTAAAGGGAAAAAATCTTGCAATTTTTTGCAAGAATCTTTAAATAATTCCAAACTCTAAAGAAATGTTCTTTGACCTTGAAAAAGTATGATTTGTGCCAGAAGGAGTAATGCAGACATCCCGTTTGGCATAATCATAAATGAAGGCTGAAGGCGCAGGATAGGCTACCAGCCGAACATGGTTTATTCCTACTTTGAACTTGTACTTCGTACATTATTATTCCTATTTACTAAACAAGTAAATCAACTTTAATTCGAAAATTTAGTATAGAGTTTGATCAAGTAAATCAACTTTAATTAGAGAATTATTGATAATAGAGTTTGAAGCTCTGACAGTTGAGCTGTTTATCTGCAACAGCCCATTAATCAATCTTTGAAAAGTGTAAAACTCAATAGCAGAGTTTGAAGCTAAGTGACAAGATATTAATGTTCAACGAGAACAGCTATCAGTTACTTAGAAAGAACGTAAATTCCCTTGTCACTTTTCTACCTGGACAAAAAAATGATAAGTATGATAGCATTTCATAAATACAGTGTACTTGATTATGCCTATGAATTCATGAAAATTAACACCTTGTCACTTTTCTACTTTGACAAAAATATAATAATTATGATAGAGTTTCATAAATACAGTGTACTTGATTATGCCTATGAATTCATGAAAAGTAACAAAACCTATGAACTTAATTATTAGTCTACAGGTGTTTAATACAAAAACTCTACTTCATTTGCATTTTACCTCATTTTGATCTTATTGAATTTCAAAATGTACAGGCTGTACATGTACTTGTATGTTGTATGAATGTTACTGTTCGAAATTTCAAATTCAATTAGTAAATACTGTTGAAACCACTCACAATTCATTTTATTTATTTGATTAACATTACTCACTGTTCGATCAAGCTGAAGCATAGTATTGATGTATTGGTGTATTGATTTTTGCTTTAAGCTTCCAGTAGAGCTACGTAAATGGATCATGAAACGAACAAGTAGCCTACTATCAACAGTACAGTGATAAACTAACTTTTGAAAGCCGATAGGTTTATTGCTTCCAGTGAGTACTAGATAATACCTGTCCTAATGATCGTTATGACTCATTTAGAAACACTGTATGTAAATGAAATATGAACTGAATTGCGTAACAGGAGTCCAAAAGAGCCTTCTACATTTCGATTTCTGAAGGCCACATTTTATACTCAGTCGTTTTTCAATATACAAGTTATCTTTTATTCGTATCATGTAAATTTACTGCAGTAGTCTAGTTCAGGCTGCGATACTTAAACGTTCAGGTTGACTATGCTGGTCGAACAACAAATATTGCTCTGTTCAATGAGTTGAATAGGGTGAAAAAAGAAGAACATTTTTATTCAGTTTGACAGACTTCAACAATCTTTGTGCTCTAGTTCCAGGTGAATATGTAATATTGTATGTGCAGAGAAAACTGTATGTAGAGTGATTGTATGTAACATTTCAAGTTCACTTAACATGAATTCTTATCTCATTTAGATCATAATATAGCTTTTTGAATATTGATATATACCTGGTGGATTAACGTTTTAACAATTCAAAACCATAAACATACTGCCTATTTCATCAAGTTTATAAAATCTATTCTTTGATAGGTAAATGTTGAACTCCCTGATCAATTGCAATAAAAATTAGTAGAACACTATTTTCTTTATATTCGATATGATTATTGTTAGCTTGTTAACATGAACTCATGGCAACTGGAAGGTTGAGAAGAATTGATGCTATTTAATAATATAATATCTAGCAATTACTCGAGTAATGAATGTAAACTTAAATCCTGCATTCAGGTTTCGATTTACGAAGTAGCTGATCAAGTCTTAAATGAAGTCCAAACTTATTGAATGAAATGAAGTCAAATAACGCTTCTGCGAAAAGTTTTATTATATTTTGGTAACTCAATCAATCAAGAATCTTCTTTATTCCACAATACAGCAAGTACAAAAATGATAAATAATATGAAATATAAAATACAGATTATTAAGTAATTAGATTAGGGTTTCATATTATACATCACGGAATGAGCCTACATGGGCACTGTGGCCTGTGCGTAGACTCGAGTTGGTATTTCAAGTAGAGTGAATCTTAAGAAGAAGGAGAGCCTAAATGAATTTAATAGATGAGGGTAATTTCATTCCAATGATTGTCATAGTTTCGTATTGTAGAAAATCATTCTATATTCTTATGTCCGTCTGTAACGTATATAGACAGTCTGTATCGTAAAGTCAGTCGGTATTAATATAGAGTCAGTAGAAGTCATGTTAATATGAAGTCAGGTGAGTCCGCCGCCCGCCAAGACCAGAGCCACAGCCTCCTCATCACTTATTTCAAACAATCAATATTTCAATCTTTTTTTTAAAATTGCAAGAAATCTCTTGAGATTACGATATATTACTTGGGATAAGAAGAAACAATTTGTTGTTGAGAAGGATCTCGTTAGCTGGATAGTTCTGATCCCAACTGTCGCTGCATATCTCGTGTTATGAAAATGTGAAGATGGTAGGAAAATTGAACCAAAATGTTTATAAACACAGGAGAAAAATGAAAAATATTTCGGTTTCTAATTTCACTTTTGTAGGGAGTGGTTCCACAACATCTCTGTGTCTAGTGTAACTCTAGTGTACACGTTAGTGTAACTAAATTTTGCAACAGAATGATTTTCGTACAAGGTACGAAATTTTCCACACATCAATTGAAAACCTGCTTGTACGAAGCAAGATAGAAATAGTTTCAATTCGTTTTCTCAACTAATCATCATCATTCAACCGCTCCTTGATTCTCATTCAGTAAGCTCATTATCAATATAAGACAGAAGACCATGAAAATATATTCTGAATCAGATAAGATAAAGCGTTAAACGCTTGTTTATTTCTATGATCCTTGCAATGCATAGATTCGGATTTAGAGAACAGAGCTTATGATCGTAGTGAACAATGCGACCAAGAAACTAGTCAGCCTTGATATGTCTGACTTTTTATGTGACAGGTACTTTATGGACAAAACATTCACACCTAGCCGACCATTAAACTGAAATGAGACGAAAAAATCTCATCCAAACAGTTCTTTCTGCTGTTTGATCTTGATATTGAGCGCCCCTCTACTAGACTTCAAGGCTTCAACGTACATAGTATTCTCTTGAACAATTATCCCAACCAATATTATGAATAAAATAATAGAAATTCTCCCACATTCTTGAACTTAACACCGTGCTGTGTAGAGATGACTCCATTGTCTCCCACAATTATCCAGCGAACAATTGACAAATTTCCGAGTTCAACTCAATGTAACAGGCTAATGAGTTCTTAGACCTTGTAGTAGCACTTTGAACAATTTATTATTGTGTTTCAACTAACCGCATGATCAAATTCTCTTATCACAACAATGTGCTTGTTGCTAGTTTTCCAGATGATTCATTCTCTAGCCTTGGATGTCTAGTGTAGTAGTCACTTGACATTGTGCTGTTCATTCCTAATGAATATTTAAGTGAATCATCATTTATTTTTTCATAAGAATTCCTATGTTAATTTATCAAATCATAGGCCTATTCTCAGTCCTTCAAAATATCATCATGTCAAGTTTTCATTTTGTCAATTTTACGATAAGTCGGGTTTTCAGAACCTGAAGTTCTCAGTTCCAGTTTTCCAGTACGTCAAGTTTTCATTTCGTCAAGTTTCCAGTTTGTGATACTTTGCTTAAATGGTCATCTATACTAATCAAACGAAGAGAATTGGCTCATACATGTACGGGATAGGAAATATACGAATGACGCATCATCACATCTGAACTACTGAACTGATTAACTTGGAATTTTGCATATATATAAAAGATATTCTCAATTCACCAAGGATGGTTATAGGCTTTTTTGCAGTTCTTCAAGATTTCAGTGAGACAAGTTCTCAGTTTGTCAAGTTTGTCGTAATTGGTAGCAAGCGCGACTCATGAATCAGAGATTGCGGGTTCGTGACAAATCAAACTTTTTTTTCTGAGAATTTCCAACTCTGATGATCATCCACGTAATTTTGACTAAATATTGAATAATTTCACTATTTTTTATGTTTCATGGACATAAGGATGTTGCATTTCACAACACAAAATTTCCCCCAGTGCAAAGCACAGGTTACCTGCTAGTTCTGCTATGAAAATCATACAATGTAAATGTTACATGATAATTATGAACAATATTAAATTATGATTTCCGATATTTATGTCTTATGAATATAAAACCCAACAAATTTATTAACACATTTTCTTCAATTACACCAGACAGTGTAGCGTGTTTTGTCTACTACCATCATGATTGTTAAAACACTTTCACTAATTTTCTCTCAATTCTAGACCATCGGAAAGCTGAAACTGGCAAATTAACAGTGATTCAGTTTCGTATGAAATTTCAAATTTGAAACTGGATTATCCGGTTGAGCTAGTCAATAACAACGTCTACTGCTCGTTTAAAATTCATTTGCAACTTCATTCAAATGATTCCGTTATGGAAAAACTTAATTATCTATCAAATGGTCAATTAATGCTTCCGAATGTAGTTCGGAGAGTTTATGTCACTCTCAGATCTTGATTACGGTACTGTTGCAGATGGGGAATATAATCCCTCATTTTTGCTAATGATCGCTTTTGAAATGTTTTTATAGTACTTCTCTGTGAGTCTGATATTTCCCTTTTCTTAAAAGCCTACAGTTGTAGCCTCTAAACATTTCTATAATCTTTTTCTTCCTCCTTCATTCTCTAAGGCCCGGTTGCACAAAAGCCGGTTAAATTTTAACCGTGATCAATTTCACGAGAACCAATCAGAAAAGGTCTGATAAGACAGCTTTTCTGATTGGTTTTCGTAGAATTTATCACGATTAAAATTTAACCGCCTTTTGAGCAGCCGGCTCTAAGTCTCTTTTTTCCTCCTCTTTTCCTCCTCATTACCACTTCTTACTCCTCTATTACTACTTCTTCTCCTCTTTCTTTTTCTTTCCCTTATTCTTCCTTCCCTATTCCCTCTTTTCTCTCTCTAATTCACCACCTCTCGCTCTCCTTTACTCGCCCTCCTTCTCATAACATTTTACCCTCTTTTCTTTTCTTATCGTCCGTTATCTTCTCTTTCCTCTCCAATATCTTTAGCTTTCTCTTGTTATTCCGTTTACAATAAAATTAGACATGATACTATTATTCATAGGACTGTTTCTCGAACAGATTAGATGTGAGAATGTCATGACATGATACCACTAACATGATATCGAATCATCAAGAGGGTAAAATATAATTAGATTACTACTTGATATGATCATTTCACATTATTCTATATACGGTTTATTATCGATCCTGATTTTACTTTTACCAAAGCGTTCAATCATTAGAAGCCGAAATGGCCCACAACGTTTTTCAAACCATACACTACAATGAGCCTGTATGCTTGGTTTGTAGGCCTAAATTCTGTAGGTGTCTCCAGGCAACTAACTGTATGTGACCACCAAAAATGGAGAAATGGAAATAGAAAAGAGCGTTGAACCCATCTTAACCTGAAGCATATCCGCAGTTCATTTGGGTGTGTGACTAGCATCCGGAGAGACAGACATCATGCCTGTTGAAATATGCATTCCGATTCCATCGACGACTAATAGAAGACCGGAATACTTGAAAATAAACTCGTTTTCAATGTTTCTCCATATAGCTCCTGCACTATTTTCACAGTAGTAGGTCTGATATTTTTTGTCTGGGAGTGGTTAGTTCAAAAATTCCCAAGTTAATAGCAACTAGAAAAAACTAAGTTATTCGAACCCCAATTTAAAATGCTACCGTATGTTTGGTCTAGAAAGTAGCCGAGTAACTCGGAAAAGAAATCCATTCATAATACTCTCGTACCTCGTACGTTCGTATTTACTATAAATTCAGATGTGGACAGATTATCAATTAGAATTATAGTACCTACTCAACAATTAGCAATATTCTAAATATCGGTTTCATCTTACATCTTACATCTTAGGTCTGAATATTTATAAACATTTAGAAATCTCCAAAAACATCTTCTAGTAAGAAATACAAACACTGTACAGCCATGGCAGAGTTCACAGAGAATGAAAGAGTTTTAAGGTGGTATAAGAATAACTTAATCCAAGTTTAATGTAAAAAGAATTGTATGTCCACTCTGTAGAAATCATAGTTTATGTCAAGGTTAACTTTGATAAATTCATTATCTATATGAAAATAATCAGTTGAAGTTGTAATGAACTCTGATATTATTTCTATTAGATAACATGTATTCTTTTTTTATCTCATCTTATTTGAGGTACGTCCTATCAATTTTCTGTGTTATGTTTTTAGTCTGTTTCAAATATGGAAAGTTCACAAAAAAATTGAATACTAAAAAAATGTTTTCAATTATTCCAGGCTACTTGTAGTGCACCAGATGCTTCGCTTCTTGATTACAATGAATTCCATTGAATCTTTGTATCCCACTAGACAAGAAATGTTTGTAGCTTTTGTTGAAGGTCACATGATGTGTGAGGAAGGTCATTCTATCATAGATAACTTAACACAGCCTTCTAATATAGGCCAAACTTAAACTAGTAGGCTACTTCAGAAATTAATTGGTGTTGAATAGCATTAATGACGTAGCCTAAGAGAAAAATTTCTTCTGAATCCTCGACTCAATCGAATGATTGATATTGATGAGAGTTCATAAAAAATGTCTAGGATCTTGGTAATTGCTTTCACTATTCAATGGTTTATTCATGGTTTCCTTATTGGAGTGGATTGAGAATTCAAAGAAAAACTGTCAACAGAGAAACATATAGTTAATTCTGACATTTGGACATTACTTCAACTCACTTAGAATCGTATTTTCATTTTTTATGTATGTTTCACAAATTACAATATCTTATTTTGTTTGAACTATTTAAATATAGGTTCTCCACTACGCCATGAACCTGATTTATTACTGTGTCAATGAAATCGTATGGTCATGATCAATTCATAATCTCCTATATTAGCTGGATTTGTTCCCAAAACCATCAACCATTTTCTTCTATTTAAGAACATCAGAAAAGATGTTATATTAAATAATGTATCTCTATATTATTATCATCATGGAATTTCTCCCTTCGAAAATGTAAAAACTCAGGAATTATTACTCGTGGCTGGAGCTCAAGGCTTCTTTTTCCAGTCACGCCAAAAACTATTGTAATTTAGTGATTATTTTTATTTTTTTTAATATTTCTTGTATTTGGCAATAAATTCATTATTCATTATTCACAAGACAACAGTATGCTACGATTATTATCCTGACCAATAAGACATGAAGCATAATAAGTTATTCATATGAACCAGATAAATGCCGATGACACTCCGGAACCAATGTCCCAGTTCAGTTCAGTTCATTATCAATAGGTTTTCTAATAGAAATTATGAAACACTTCCATAAGTGTATTCCTGAACAATCCGTATATAAAACGTTTTTTCACCTTGAGAGTTAGATTCCATTCAACACACGAATCATTATATTCACATAATATTATGCTCACAATCAATAATAAACCAAAAATTACAAAACTGTCTTCATCTTGACACATGAATTCATTCTATGAAATGAATAATTATCCATCAGACTATTATAAATATTGAAAACTCTTCATTAATTCTTAGTTTTTTTCTATGAATTATTTTCCAAGTTTAGATGAAATTGAAAGATGTTTCGAATAAGCAATGAAAAAGCAACCGTGATAGTCACATATAATTCAAGCATTGCAAAAATCCTATGTTGTCGATAGTAGAGATGACTGATGTGATAGACCTTCAAAACAAATGATTTTTGTTTTGCTGTCTTTGGAAAAAAGTATACAGGTCGAAATAATTACGCTCACGAAGAAAATAACAGCAGTAAATATGAAAACAAATCGTGCTCATCAGTGGCGCTTGGAAACCCATTAGAAAAGAAAAACTTGTTTAACGACTTTTAAGTTTAAATACAAAAAGTAGAGAGAGAGAAAAAACTTGCTCTCAAAGAACAACTACTCATCATCTTCAGCACACGAGAGAACGTGTTCCTGATCATCTCTCACAGAGATGAAGAGAGACGAATGGAGAGAATTATTGAGAATTGCTTTGACACACATTTTCGGTCAACTTGCTAATCGATTAACAACAGAGACAAAAAAAGAGAGAGAGTGTGTGATGGGCTCGGTAACATGAAGATGTGCTCAAATCACCAGCCCTTTCGTGATGTACTGACTTCCTGAGTCTATCCTTTATTCATTGAACAGTACTTCTAATGTCTATCGGATAAGAATCGATCATTTTCTTCGTCCTCTTGTCGAACCACTACTTGTCCTAAACTAGGTCATTTGTTCGTTTGCTCATGGACATTATCAGTAGGTTTACAATGTGTAACCTGTTGCGTGTTCGAATTTAGTTGTTTCTACTTCTAGGCGGCCATCAAAACTTCACATTCCTACTAAAGTATTGAATGATGAGCGAAGGACTGAATTTGCTATCTCAAACGACCTTACAATCTTCACTACTGTTCAAATAACTGGAACAATATTGAGTAGAATTCGTATTGAGAATTTCCTATCATATACGTAGGCCTACCTTATGATTATTATGTAAGTGTTTCATGTCTATCAGTAGATTATACTGGAAAGTGATTTCTTCTGCCTCACCTCACATCAAGTAGAGCTATGATAATTACCTACTATTATACGCGTGACTTTGGTTGGGAAAACGTAGAATGCCTATAGTTTCTTACATATTACTCATGATTACTATTGATTCATATCAATTTCAATAAATTCATTGAAATCATTAGTTTACAAATCATGAGAACGATTTGAATAGAAACATCAGGTTTAATTATAAACTGTTCAGAATTTGTCCATAAAAACAAGGTCGATAACGTATCTTTTCAAAATTCTCTTCAAAATCATAAAAAATTCCCAAGATTTTTTCCATTTTCATTCAGTCAAATCTGTACCCTGTTAAAATTTAATCATGATTGAATTCCACAAGAACCAATCAGAGAAGGGTTTTCTGAGAAGAAGGCTTCTCTGATTGGCTCTCGTGACATTTAATCGGGATTAAATTAACAGACTTCTGTGCAACCGGGTGTAACTCTTTGTTCTATAATATTCCTCACGTCTTTCATTTTCTATAATATAATAAAGATAAGAATTAACGTATACATACACGGGATAGGAAATTCACAAATAACGCATCATCACGTCTCAACTACTAAACTGATTAACTTAGAACTTTGCATATAACTTTATAATTTACCGAGGATGATTAAAGACCTATATTAAGAGCTTCAAGATTTCAGTACTTCGAGTTTTCAGTTTGTCTAAATCAATCTATTTGTGCTTTAAGCAGACCCTTGCGGAGCACGGGTTACCTGCTGGTATGAACTAATCTAGTTATTCACAAATCATGCTGTAGAGGGATGCACTCTGGACATCTATATATGTTTATCTCATATCATGCTTGAAAAGTTTTGTGTTATCATGTTTGTATTTAATTCTTGCTATAAATTATGTGGTTGACGTGGTTAAATGGACATTACTGTCCAAACTTCGCCACATCAACAAATAAAAAAGTCATTCTATTCTATTCTTTATGTTTGTAAACTTTGTATTCTTATTAAGTTAATAAACTTTGTAAATTTCAGTGTAATAAATAGAACGAATCCTTTGTCATAATTCAATCCAGAACTAATTTCTCGATTGCTCTTTTTGTTGCAGCAGCTATGCATGACGCTACTGGCACTGACGACACGACACGTGACCGGCTACTCGAACGGCGCGCCGACGTTCGTGTGCGAGACAATGGTGCCGGGCCACGGCGTCGGACCGCAAACGTCGACGGCTCCGTACACAGTGACGGCACAGCACGCCGCCAACGAGGCCGGCAAAGTGCATGTCACCGTGTACAGTCCCACTCAGGACGACTTCACCGGCTTCCTGGTGCAGGCGAGGCCCGACCCCAACAATACCCGGGTCATCGGCAGCTTCTCGGCCGTGCCTGACAACTCTAAAACTATCGACTGTTCTGGGTTCAAGGTGAGCACCGGACCATTGATGAGAGTAACTCTATTGTGTAAATCATGAAAATTAAAAATCTTAATAATAATAGCAGGAATATCTGATATAATAACCTCGGGGCTGCTTATTCTAAATTGGAGATAGAAACAGTTTTGAGTGAGTGATTTACAAAAGGTACGATGAATACAATCATATTGAATTGATGAATGTCTGAAATATATCAATAATTGATAGATTATATTGTAATATTATTTTCTACAGTATCGTGAAATGAAAATTTTCGAGGAAGGGTGTTTTACTGACAAGGATTCTACTGAGGTTTCTTGTGATATCCAACTATGTATGATTAATCTTCTTTCAGTGACAGGTTTTTTTAAAGATTGTTTGGATGTAATACTTTATTGGATATTTAGGTATACAGCTAAAAAATTTCCAACGACAAAACTGAACAACTTTCCGTATTACTAATGGTGAGGGGCCTACTCAAATAGATTTCGAGAATTATTTCGGAAGATTTCCATAAATAGATTTAGAATGAATAAATAGATTCTTTCCCAAATAGATTTCGGGAAGTTGTCTCCGCTCCTAGGTTATAACAATTTTCTATTTATGTAATGATTGTCGAACAATTTGAAGATATGGAGAATGAGAGAAAGCGAAATGATACATGGTGGTATACGGTAAGCATTGTTACAATAGAATCAAATTATTGTTGAGGGTTCACAGAAAAAACAATACATTTGTAGGCTGATTGAATACTGTTTGATGAGCCAGAACAACGCTTCATCTTTAAAATATAGGGATCACAGGAACTGAAGCTGAAGAATCTTACTGTGAAAGCCTTGGATTGCAGAATTGCTCTTGAGGAATACGGTACAGTGCTGATGCCAGATTTCACAGAATCCGGAAAGCCTATAAGCTAATTGTGTGAGAGAGAGAAAGAGCGAAAAAGGGAACGTAGGTCTTCATGATAGAATCAGCATAAAAACAGCAACACTGTGCTTCTACAATTGTATTGAAATAGCATGGCCATTTTGCATAGCTAAGGTTTGCACGGATTATAGCAAAGATGATAAAAATTCAGATCGAAATTAATGAGGGAGTTTATCAATACTAAACTGCAAAATAAGTTGTCTTAAGAATAAATGTCTTGAGAATAAATTCCAATAAGTCCTTCAACTTTTAATTGCAGGGCAGTGCAGCTACGCAGAAAAGCAATTCAGCGAAACGATCGGTGGAGCTCGAATGGGAAGCCCCTCCAGGATACGACGGACCTGTCACTTTCATGTAAGCTCTCAAAATAAATACCAACAATTCTGAGACACTCATAAATTAACATTAAATTGAACCTGGGATACACCTTGCTACTAAAGCAGAATGATGAGATTGGTTTTATTACTCGTATTTTGCATCCACAATAATTTGTGCTGTTAATAGTGAACTGTTGTATCATACTGAAAATCATGTTGTTCTTAAATCCATTATTGGAGAGACTTTGAAGTCAAAATTTTAGTAGAACCCCTCATCCTAATCCATAATTTACTGCTGTGTGATTTTTAAGTCTTGTAATCATATTATATTTTGTTAAATTTCTTATATAGGTTATATATATTTGAAGTTTTGGCATTGAATTTAATTTAATTTTTAAACATGACTTCGTGGATGAAACACAGAAGGTTGGAGGAATCTGGGTCTATCTACAGTAGTTATATAACCATGATTATATAGTTGATGTAGGTCTATCTAGCTATTCAAATTCTGCTGGATCATCGGAACCATCAGAATGATATCTACTCCATTTTTTAGGTTGAATAGAAATTGATTATTAATTATTGTAATAGCAATTCTTGGTTTACATAATAACATGTCATAGATTTTGGATTTCCATGGAATGTAGAATTGAATTATACATGACAGTAATGGCTGAATATTGAAAATTCTACTTGTAAATTCAACATGACATATACATATAAGGAAATGTGACACAAGTATTTCAAGTTTTTCCTTATTAATTCTAAAACATATGTTTACCGGTAGGTAAATTGTTTAATAACAAACATAAATTTATCTATCTCGTTAGTTAAAACATTATTTGCAAATTCCCAACAATTAAATCTTATCAGTTCGATTAGTAAACTAGCAGTATAAAGGTCCATTAATGTTACTCAAGTAACTTAGTAGAGATTGAATCACTGCTTTCCACATTTTAGTACCACTATAATTACAATAATAAGCTAGGCCTACTCCAATCTTCCTAATCCAATGATTTAGTACATTTATTGTCAATATCGTTCTTACTTAGCTTACTACAAATTACTTAATTTCTTTTCCTCTATGATTAATACAGGACAACGGTGGTGAAAAATAAGAATACATTTTGGGTTGGAATGGAATCACCTTCCATTCAGGTAAAAAGGTTTGCTGATGGAGATCTGAGCATTCCCTCCGTGTCTTCTTCAGACTCTTCATTCCTTGACGTGAGTCAACATTTTTTTTATTGCAGTTGATGAATTTTTCCATCTATTGGTGATGTAGATGTGTGAATGTCTCCATTGATTAGTATTCCATTGGGTCATTTACTGTTTTTTATAGTTTTTTTCGGGGAGTCCGATCTCACTAGGCATCAAACCTGTAGAAATGAATCTGAAAAACAAACCTATTCAATTCAAATATTAAAAACTTGTTATATTCTATAATTAACTTTTTCATAGGATTAGTTATTAGTTTTGTAATTAAATGAACTAGTACCGATTCTTTTTTTTTTTGCTTTTTGAAAGTCACAACATGTTTTGGCCGATTTCGCAATTTTCAAGTATTCAATTGAAATTGAGTGATTAGGATAGTAATATTTTTCACTCAAAACATTCAATTTGACACCTCGAAATGACATAATTAGCCAAAGCATTAACTGTGACTCGACATGCTTCGGCCAATTATGCCGTTTTCAAGATTAAATTGAATGATTAGGTAGGCTATTGTATTTTTGTTTACTCTTTTCATGAATCAATATTACGGTATCTTTTCACTTCATTTAATTTGCCACTTGGGAATGGCATACTGGCTGAAACATTAACCGTCAAAAACAGAATAAAAATGGAAAAATAAAGGTACCTAATTGGTTCAATTTTAATATTATTATAAGATATTCTAATTTTTGTTGTGTTGATAAGTGCCCCTTCACTTTGTGGAAATTTCTTAAATGTTTTTGTCATTTTAAAAATTCAAAACATCATAAAAACGTGATATTTCTAATCATTACCGGGAAAGATCATTTCCAATAAGTTATTCACTAGGCTGTGCTACTATATTTGAAAAACAAACAAGAAAGATCATTGGATATGAATAAAGAACATGAAGAGACGTCATAAAAAGATTATACAAACCAATTATGATATTGTGAGTGTTTCAATTTTCATATTTCCTCAATTCGGTAAGCTGTTTTTAGCTTGTTAAATATATTATTGTGTTTTGAACAGCATATTTTCAAGGCTGAAAAAGACATTTACAAAGGCTGTGGAAGAACGAAAAACTGTTTTGGAATACCAGCAGGATGCATTGAGGTGAAAAACTGCACTGCTGTGGTGTCTGTTGTGCCATCAGGAAACAAATACCAGTTCGACATGTTGGCAAAGCGCAGTGAATACGTTGCTGTGGGACTCTCTGATGACGAAAAAATGGTGAGTAGTATAGGTGCTCATAAATTGTCTTTTTTTCCTTAGGGCTACTTTTTAATGTAAATAAAAATATAAATCTGAGTAGCCTTTTTAAAATTATTCAATCACAATATGTTTCGGCTACCTATATAATGTCATTATCAAGTGATTGACGTTTTCTAATCACTTGATAATGGCATTATACAGCCGAAACATGTTGTGATTGAATAATTTTAAAAAGTGTACTCAGATGTATATTTTTATTTAAAGGTGCTAATAGTAAGTATCAAGCATTTCTAAAACTTTTCAACCCAACTTTTTACATTTTCTTTCTCTTAATACAATTTATTATATTTTGAATTATTTTATTTTTAACAGAAAGTGTCGCAAGTAAGCAACTGGTGGATAATCATAGATAATTTACAGTAGCTAATATTATCTAAATCATTCAACAATAAATCATGTACCATATTCATTATGAAACTTCGTAAGAAATTCATCAAAAATTCAAAATTGTAGAAAACATTCCTCAATTTTTCAATATGGCTGTGAAGTTATTTCAAGAATGCATATCCTGCTTTGTTCTATGAGTTGGAGAAAAATTATTGATAAAGTGTTAAAGTAGTCGTAGTGTAATGTGGAGCTGGAAAATTAGCGTTTCAAATGAAGTCTAGACAATTTTATTTGGCGAATATACTTTGAAGACAACAGTTATTGTATTTTAGTGTGTTAAAATATTGAAGCTGTTCTATCATTTGTAAGCATATTTTGCACCTGTTCTTTGGACAATTCACAATTCTCATAGATATAAACATCATTCTGTATTTCTCTTCTAATTGAATATTCACAAATTTCAAAAATACTAAGCTTAAACATACCTTACAATCTATAGTACATGTTTTATGGTCAGTATAATGTAACTATTTAATCGTTATGTGAAGAATTTGAAATGAACGTGTCGAGAGATTTCAAACATTGAAAAAATAATGTAATAAGTAGCACATCTTATTACTTTTCTAATTTGTTTTGAATTATATGAATAATTGATCAAATTCAATAAAATGTTTCTAGTTGATAACATACTTTTCGAATGTCTTTTTCAGGGTGATGACAATGTGATTGAATGTCTGCATGATCCCGGCCGGAGTGCTGTGCAAGCCTATAGATCTTGGAATCTTCCTACTAAGAAAAACAGGAGAGAAGAGGTGAGTAGCAAAACAGGCGACAGGCCAACAGAAATTATAATTCCCATGCTAACTTACGATTGACAATCGCACTCAATAAGATAATTCTAGTCGACAGAAATTTAATTTGCCTTTGGTTATGATTAGCCTAATCTAGGTACATTGAACATTTATTATAAAACTATTTCTGTCAATGTCTCAACTGTTGGAGTCATGACAGAGCAATAATCAGCAGCTCTCTATCATCTTGGTGTCTCAGAGGGCAGAAAGTATGGCATCCAAAAGGCAGTTGAACTTAACACGTTATCAATGACTAGGGCCTTTTTCAATATTTCTGATGAAGAATACACCAAAATACTTGCCAACGGCCGACTTTGAAAACAATATGAATAGGTACTCACTTATAAAGTGATGAATAAGAAAACATGAAACTAATTCATTGAATTTCAAACTTCAAACCCATTTGCTACGTTGTACAGTATATGGAATGCTTCATATTCAGGTTGTCACCGATAATTTTGAATATGATTTGATTTTTATTTTAGGAACATAATGGATTCTCTCTACAAGATGGCTACTATGCGGACGGCTACATCTACTGCCGATTCACACACGATCCTCAATTTATGATGCACGATATTAAATTTGATCTCGATAGAAGTCCGTACTACTTGCTTCTTGCTTCAGGATCAAAAGTGGAGCGTGAGTTCTACTTCTGGAATTAACAATAGAAGGCTTAAGTAGAATCTAAAACTAAAATGTTGATTTTAATTATTTGTAACTTAATCATTAAAACCCAGATATCTGAGTATTATATTGTTTTCATTCCAGTGTTTGAATTTTCAAAATGGATTTTAATAAAGCACTTGAATATGCTAAGTGCTAACATCAACTGAATTGATTAAGGAATAGAATTATTATGTGAATAGGTACCAAAATGTTTGCAATTAAAAAGTGAGCAACCCAATAAAATTTACTCGAATCTAGGCCTTGTAAAATTAAATTTATAATGACTCATTGAAAAATCTGTTAAATTCTTATCAAAATAACATCCGTTTTCATAAAATTTGTCATTCTTTCAATGGAGGTTACAGGATAAAATATTTCACTGAAATGATACTTTTACTTGGATCAGACCTCCAACCCAGTAACTTTATCCGATTTGCTAGTTTCAATCTTCTACTTCTGTTTAACTGATACTATTTTACGTATTTTGCGATTAACTTACAATTATTTTTTAAATGTTTATGACAGTCTTTGATATTGCAACTTGAATTTGACTAGATTGATCTATTTTATGTTTCTAAATTGATAAAAGTAATTTGGTTAATGGTTGATTTCTGATTCCATAATGTATAGTGTAATTTGTTTGACTTGCAGCAAACGGCGTTGGATTCCACAACATTGCTTTTGCCACTTCACCTGATAAGAAGCGATTGTCGGATTTGAAAAGTGTCAAGAAGGATGATCCTTTCTACAAGGACTGCAACTCGTTGAAAAACTGTTTCGGATTCCCTGACGGGTGTGTGGACGATCAGAGTTGTCAGGCTGTGGTTTCCGTTCTAGTGCAGGGACAACGCTATGAGTTCGAACTGAAGGGAGAGACTACATCGTACATTGCTGTTGGTCTCTCGCAAGATCAGAAAATGGTAATTTATTGCTCATTAAATACCGTATAAGTTATATCGATTTTTCCAACTTGTGCAAAAACTTTCATTGCTTGTCTGATTAGTTGAATTTAGATGAAATAAACCGTTTTATGATTTTTTCAACAGTGAGCAAATTATTCCCAGATAGCTGGAAATCCTTTCATTCGCGATAAGTACAGAATTCAGATGGATGAATAAGAAAGCTGTGTCTGATGACATAGTAAACACTACAAAATTCTGAGCAACTTCAGTGAAAATTGACAAATTTATTCATTCATTAATAATGTATTTAAAAAGACATTATAATGACACTATCTTGATAATAATGATTATTATTTTTAAATACATTACAATAATTATCATTGTATTGCACCAAAGCTGATAGAGCCTTTAGCTGTAATTTTACTGATTCTACTGGGTAAAACACATTAAAATATTGAGCATTTCTCAAAATAGGTTTTAATACATTTTTCTTCTGTCAATATCATTTGTAGGCCTACTCGTCACATTTTCTGCCTAGCGATTGATATCGTACTAGCATTGAACCTGTTTCTTGATTACGATGTAGCCCATAGGTTGATAGGCAATATTCATAAACTATTGAAAAACAAATATTTCAAGGTGGGTTTTTATCCAAGCTCTTTCATACGATACCGCAATCATTATAACAGCTATCACCTTTATTTGCATTGAATCATCAATAAAAAGATTGATTAATGATTGTGTTGGAAATGAATCTATTGGTGAATTCCCAGACCACAATTCTTTTTATCCTGGCTATTTGTGGTGAGACTAATGAGTAGGCCTAATGATAACTGTCAATATTACTTGAGTGTCATTGTTCAATGAATTTATTCACGGTTGATATCAGCAAAGACAAAACAATTTCGTTAGCCAATGCAAGAATAAATTGTTGATAAAGAACTTGATGAAGATGAATTTTACTAGATCTAAATATCCACTTTATGATTAATAAAGTTACATTATTTTTAACCAGATATTTTGTAGTATTAAATGAAACTACAGTACCTATTTGAGCTTCTTCAATTGAATAAGAAATTCAGAATAAGAAATTTTTCCTTACAAATTCTTATCCTAATTTGAGTCAAATTGGAAAATTTTGAAATAATCTCAATCTCATACAATTCCATTTATTGAAAAATCTCTTACAGTTCCATTTATGGAAAAACAATAACTACATTTAGAAAGTAAATTTAGAATATTTGAAAAATGGTACGAGTTTTACTATCACTCTCTACTTATTTGATTATTATATTATAACTTATACAGTCTCAATCACTTGGAATGTTGAGTTCTCAACTACTGCTTATGTTTTCTAATGTTTAGTAGAGATTATAAATACTTCAACCTAATGCATTTAACTATTCTTCTGCAATTTTCAGGGAGGAGATAGCGTGATGGAATGTGTTTATGATCCAAACACTCCTTCAAATGTGGTGAAACTATTCATGTCCTGGAATATACCAAATGATAAGAAGAACACAAGAGCACGAGTGGTAAAGTTCCGTCTTGCATTCATATTTTTACCTAGAATATTGTCAAATATTCTAATTAATACTGTTGTCTTATTAATTAATTCAAGGGTTGCATTTCAATAAAAATGAATTTGTAATTGATATATAGTAACAAAGTTAATGTTGTTAAACACTATAGTTTAATGAATTCATAGTTTTATTATGGAACAACATAATATTACAGAGAATAAGTGTATAATAAAGGAGTAGGTTATTTTGAGAATACCCTTCTTAAAAAAGATAATTTTTCTCCTATTCCAATAAAACAAATGAACCCAACATCCAAAATTATATAAATTTCAATGAGTGTTTAGGAATGTAACAAATAACATAGATGTATTATTTAAATTCTTTAGAATATATACTTGATTTTTGAATACTTTTATTCAATCCAATGATAAACTGATCTGACCCATGTGAAAAATCTTCTATGATAGATGAAAAATCTTCTAATAGATAGTGAATTGTATTATTTTATTCATTCTGATTCATAGATTCAATTTGGAAGTTTTATATATTCAAATTCTCATAAATTCTTGTAATTTTTACATTTTTAATTAAATTAAAATAGTAGTAGAGTCTTTAAAGCACGAGCGAGATGTACCGTAAGTCAAGACACAAGCGAGTGAGTGTCTTTTATATCTCACGAGTGCTTTTTAGACCAAATAAAACCATTAAGAAAATTAGATTTACTACAAATAATTTTTTTATAATGGTAGAAATTGATTTCAGCAACAATCAGCAGTGAACCTGTTGTCCAGTTCCTATGAGGATGGTGAACTCTACTGTAAATTCACGAGAGATGTGAGAACCACAATTGAAGGAACAACTTTTGATCTCGCCAACAATAAATACTTCCTACTATTAGCGGCTGGCAGTGGGGCATCTTGTAAGTTCTCCAATCTTCTATTAACAATTATTTATTGAAGCATAAGTGTTAAATGAATATGAAACAGATTTATTTCAAATACAGTATCTTATAGAACATTCATCAAATGAAGTCACATTTGAATGGTCCCAATATCCCATAAGGATATAAAATGAAACCATGAAAGTATATAAAACAATCAATCAATAATAGAAAAAAGATGGTTACAAGATCAAAAGCATTCGCAAACATAAAAAATAATTATTGAGTAGGCCTACCTATCCAGTATAACTTTAGCTGAGTAATCTGTATATCTATTGAATTTCTAGTTTTTTTTTCAATATAAATCGCCTACAAACTGAAAATACGATCTTAACTTTGAATAACTATAATAAAAAATAGCTTGTTCCGTGGTCAAATAATAGTATTTGATTCTATTGTTTCTATTCCGTGAAATAATAATTACACTAATATACATATTTATTGCAATGTGCAATAGAAATCTGTAGAATAAGATGCTAATTAATGAATATTTATTATTAAACGAAAATCCTAGTTAAATGTTGTAAATCTCCCCGAAGACTTCTGCTACTCTCAATATTGGCAACAGGGTTGACAGCTAGATGAAAATTCGATGAGAGATACTACCCAAAAATTATTTGTCAGCCCGGGAATCGAACCCGGTACCTCCTAATTGCCAGTCAGGTATGCTCACCCTACACCCTTACACCAAACTGACAATCTCTGGATAGCAGCGCTCATTCCGGGCTGACAAATAATTTTTGTATAGTATCTCTTATCGAATTTCCATCTAGCTGTTATCCCTGTTGTCAATATTTGCAGTAGCAGAAGTCTTGAGGCTAATTTACAGTATTTAATTAGGATTTTCGTTTAATAATAATTAGCTTACATCAGTTGAAGGTGCTTGGATCTATCTTATGCACGTTACTATTGGTTTTTTATTGGATAAATAAGTATACATTATAAAATAGTAAATCGTTATCTTATTTTGATGCAGATTGAATGATGTTTTATTTCAGCTGAAGGTGTTGGCTACCATGATAGGTTCACAGCGGTGAGTGGGCAGCAGAGATCGCTGGCCGACGTCGGAGCTTTCACTGGAGCATCAAAACTGTATCTGCACCTGCATGGATCGTTCATGGTTGCCGCTTGGATTGGTTTCGCCAGTTTGGGAATTGTGCTAGCCAGGTACTTCAAACAAACCTGGGTGGGAAAATCACACTGTGGAACAGATATATGGTTTACTGTGAGTATTCTTTCAAATAATTTTCTTCTTCTAAAAATGTATTAGGGTGTGATCATTTTCAACATTCTCTTCAAATGGAAGCTGGCTAATTGGGAAGTATTGTTGTTTTTGAAAGCGAACAAGAAATTCAAATGGAATATATTTTTTACTATAAACAATCCTGCACACACATTATTGAATTGTAAAAGCGTATGTAGCCTAGGCATATCAAGGTATAAATATTTGTTAATAAAGTTATGCATACAATATTATTCTTTATAATAGTTATTTATTGAAGTTTTTCAGTTATTGGATTGATAGTTTGACACCTTGTGGGGCCGGACTTCCCACAAGGGAATATATATGTTGGTTATAGTTTGTTAACAGTTTATTTATGAGTCCACTCATATCAAATGAAACTGTAAAATAATTTAAGACTTTTATTAATATTATTTTCTTTTGACCTGCTTCATTTATTTCTTTTAATGTTCCAGTCGCTCACAATATGACTGTTTTTTGAGATCTCTGATCCTACTTGTTAATTGAAAATTTCTAACATAAATAATAATTAAATCATTTTAATCTTTTCAATTCATTTCCTAAACTATCTGTTACTTAAACTAACTCCAAATAAAAGACAGGTTATCAATTGTTCATGTAATTTAAATAGTGATGGTTCTATCAAGAGAAGTGTACCGGTACATGTTTACTGATGGTCAAAGAGCTTTCACATTTTGAAAAATTAGCTTTATTTTTACAGAAGTTTATGAAACTTTTTTGAAAAATGTTTTCCTTCTGGTTACCTACTAGACTCTTCATCATCAGAAATCCAAGTAGATAGCACATTTATTTCCCGTGTAAGGTGAACATGTAAGACATGGAGGATTGCTCCATGATTTTGAGCTGTTCATTTTTAATATGCTAGTAGTTACGCCAGTAATTTAAAAATATAATTATGCTCTTATAATCTTCCACTGTTAAAAACAACAAAAAAATCAGTTGAACGCTGGTGAAATTAACCAGAATTTTCTCTGTTTTGAATTTGTGATTTGTTAGTTCATTCCAATGAATTACTCAACTTAATGAAATTAACGAGTTGATTACGGTACACTCAACTTAATGAAATGATTTGAAACTACAAATTTCAGACATCAATTAGGTGCTGCATTTTCCGTCTCCCGAAAGCATTGTTGTTTGCTCGAACATGTCCATAGACAAAACCAATTGAATGAACCAATTTTAACAAACCACTTCAACACAAATTAAAAAAGTTTTCTCAGAAGGGATAAGGTCATGAGGACTGGAAAATGCGGAATAACCAGATGCCACTCAAACTGTTCAACAAATCAAGGTTCTATTATAGATTTTCGTGGTCAAGTCAATTTTGAAAATTAAATCAAAACAAATTATTACATCATGAATTATATTTTTGACAGTACCATCGAATGTTCATGATACTGGTGTGGCTGCTAACAATAGCGGGACTGGTGCTGATATTCTTGGAGGTTGGCGAGTGGGTGGCGGGGCCCAGTCAGACTCACGCCATTCTCGGCTGCATCACGTCTGCGCTCTGCTTCATCCAGCCATTCATGGCCGCCTTCAGGCCGCACCCCAACGCACTGAGGAGGCCGCTCTTTAACTGGATGCATTGGTTTGTGGGCAATGCCGCTCACATTGTCGGCAGTAAGTACCAACAAATCCACCTTTATCAATATTTTATTTTCTGCAACCGTATCAAAGATATGGTTGATTTACCGACATAAGATATGATATGGTTGTCTGATAATAATATGATGATATGATGTGTTATAAGGCATTATGTAACTACCGGAAAAGTAATACTACTGTATCATTATCACTATCATACCGATAGGCTACTCGTATTGTTTCATTTCACCATTGCACTCAAGTTATTGCTCTTTTACCTCTAATCACAGTATGACCATCGATTGTCACTCTTTTGATTGGATAGCTCGATCACGTGGTATAAATCCGCCATTAAGATTTCAAACAAACAGATGGAAATTACTGAGATTATTGCAATTATTAAAATGCTAATGAATTGATAATTATTATTAAACGAAAATCCAAATTAAATACTGTAATTCACCCGTAAGACTTCTGCTACTGCAAATATTGACAACAGGTTTCCATGATTTTCATCTAGCTGTTTACCCTGTTGTCAATATTATTTGCAGTAGCAGAAGTCTTTGGGTTGAATTACAGCATTTATTTTTTGATTTTCGTTTAATAATAATTATTATTTCAAACAAACTTTATAATCCTATCTTATTGCATTGGAAATTTGGAACTTATCACTTATTTTACAGATTGGAAACATATTTTGAACTTACGATAAGTTCGGTATAACATTTTAGAAGGGAAATTGATTATACTCTAATGTAGACCAATAAAGATAATTTTAAAAACATTCATTTTTCTTCCCTCGGGCTCCTCGCGGACCACTTGCAGAGCTTTCGTGGACCAGTTATTGGGAACCACTGGCGGCGGCGGGAAAAACGTTGCAATGTCCAAACTGTATTTGATATAGCAGCTTAACTGTAGTGTTAAAATATGTAATTATTTATGTTTTACAACTCGAGTTTAAGCTCAGATTATCAAATTCCCTTCTAATTTATATGTGATGCATAGGTTTTTATACCTATATGGCCTGAAGTGATTCAGCTGTGTTTGGAAACATCATATAGTAAGGACAACCAATAAATGCTTATTAATAATAATGCATTTCTTTCTTTTCATTCCAATAATGCCACTTTCTTTTTTTACTTTGGTAACAACATAATATTATTTTTTGCTGTGAAATGAAAAATGAATATAACAGTCCAATAAATTATAATTTGTTGTATATATATATATTGTTATCTTACAGGATTTGAACAAAAATCAAAGCCTTTTTGTGATTGGTCTCAGTGTGTTTTGGGCTTGGTTTGACTTTCGATGATGTAACGATAATAGTTTTGTAATTCATGGTTTTAAAGGAAGCTACTTGATACTGCTTGAACTGGTATCACAACAATAAAACAATACCTACAAGCAATAATAGTCTAGTGAACATAACATTTTGAATTTATTCTCACATTCAATACCGGTAATTCTTACTTGTCCTGTCTCTAGCTTGTAGTTTCTCAACTATTCCTCAACAAGCATGAGAGTTTTGTCGCCAAATTGATGGTTGCATATGTAAAAACATTACTTAATGCTTTGATTTTTTTCAGTTGTGACAATTTTCTTCGCCGGACAACTCAGCAAAGCCATGCTTCCCGGCTGGATGGACTGGATATTGGTTGGATATGTAGCATTCTATGTCTGCATACACCTAATACTCTCGGTAAGATCATCAAATAGTAAATAAATTTCTCTAAATAGTAAATTGTTGAATTTTTATTGAATATATTTGCCTCTAATTTTATAGTACAGTATATCGTAATACCCAAAGACCTTAAAGATGCATAGACTCACATGCAGCGCTAGTGTCGTACTTGGAATTGAAATCCGCCATTGAGGGGACAACCCATAAGATTATTACATACCAATGCCACCAATGCCTTTGTGATCTATAGTATTACAAATATATATATATATAATATCTCGTGCTGAAATACCCCAAAGGCGGCCTTCAATTTCAAGTAAGAGCTATCATTGGGAAGGCATAGGCATTGTGGGTCTATATCTCTTTAAGGTCTTTGGTAATACCATTATTCTCAAAATGCAAACTTTAATTATGAAATGTTACCGATATCAATTTTTTTCCTAATAGAAATATATTGTTTCTGTGAACATGATGGAATTCAATAATTTCTCTGGAGTGAGTAGCCCTAATCAGATAATCTACATTTTATGTGGAGGAAGTAATTCTATTTGAATGAACTTTTTATCCCAACATTTTGCATGAATCATCTACAGTCCTACACAATGCAATACAGGTTAAATATGAGATCCCTAATGGTTATGGAGTAGGATTTGCAGCAAGTCACGCTAGTAAATACTTTCATTTCAGAAAATTGATGGATGGAATAGTTAATGAATGTAAAACATCTGGAGGAAATATTTTTCAGAATTATGATAAAAAAGGAGCATTTAAACGGTTATCTACTACAATAATTGAGAATTCTCCAACTCTTTATATTATTCAAACTCTTCTAGTATTAATTTCAATACTCATAGGATCAAATAATTTTCAAGAAGAAAAAATATTCTTAAAGTCCTATTTTAATTGTTTCTTAATTCAGTTCATAAGATGTATTTACTAACTGAATGTATACGAATTATTATTATTATAAAAATATTATTCAAAATGTCAGCATGGAAAAATGTTATTGTATTTTTTCTAAATAGCTAAGTGTACATTGTGATAATATTTGTCAATAGATATCAGGATGTATGAGTGAAAGACAAGGTGCCAAGAGAGTAAACGCTTTCCCAATGAAGGATATAGTTGGGAGGGGTGCAATTAATAACATGGAAAGGAAACGTGACAATCCAGTAAGTATTTGCTATTTTCTTAATCATGAACAACCTGCTTATTATTATATTATTTTGAATAACTTTACAAATCACAGAGGAAGATTCCATATACCAACCCTAGAGGAGATTCCAACCCTCGGAATTTGATTCAAAGTGAAGCAACATAACCTACCTTTTAGACATTGACTTACTACTATCAATATTCAGAAAATGGAACAGTTTTGGGCTCGGCCTGTTGGTCCTTTTCTAATCATGTATTTGATATGTGCATTGGTTAATGTAAATAAACAAATAAATAAAGAGTCTGAACTGCCTATAAATTGAAAACGTAAATTGTCGGGTAAGATTTTATAAGAATGAAGAATAAACAGTGTTTAATCCAATTCTAATCAGAACGAGATTTTGGTACAATTGAACCCCTATTTTAAAGCTCTAAAACAAAAAAGTGCAAGTTATAGTTTTTCTAAGTCAATGTTTCCTCCTAACCACAGAGTACGCGCTTTTAATTCTATATGTTCCTCAGTAAAATTGTGATAGCTTTTGTTGATTATTATTTTCCGACAAAGTAATATCTACTCTAAATTTACTGATAACTCTCATATGAGTCATCAGTCGTAACAAAATGATTATTTAGAAATTATAGAAGACTTTGTTCTTTGATCATTCCCTCGTATCAACTACTCATTTCATTGACTTTTCGTCAATTTTTAAATAATGTGCATTACTAAACTATTGATAAATTCATTACTAAATATATGTTTTCTCTTTTGCAGTATTCTGGTTTCCGGAAATTTTTGCTCTTCATTCATGTGATTGTGGTTGTTGGCGTCTCTGCAGTGCTCATCATTTTGATTGTATTCGCACCGATCGAGGACCAGGTTAAATCACTCAAGGACAAAATCATGAATTTCTGAACAGTACAAATTTGATGTAATGAGTTAGTTACTGAGACGCATATTGTGTTCAAAGAACATGTAAATAGATAGAACATCGAGTGGATAAATAACGTAGAAGTGCAAATGTGATAGAAAGTTCAAAAACATCAAGAACAAATTAATGTAATTAATTTAGTCTAAAGACTAACATTTCATTCGTTAATTGGGGGATTGTGCAAACTGACTACTATTAAGTTGAATTCTTTTGAAAAGGATTTTTTCAGGAGTTTCAATAAGAACAAACTGCAATACTTCATCTGTGATGTTGATGTGACAATTTTCTGAGGCTCATCTTTGAAATTTTCAGATAATTAATAATTATCACATATCTTAAAAATACGAGTGAATTAGTCTTGCAGTAAAGCCCACGCTAAATTCAAAGTTCCTCATCCGTGAAAAAATCATTATAAAAATTTTGTTAATTTCATCTATAAATCTTTTGCAATTTCTCAATTCAGTAATAATGCACTCTGAATATAACCCTAGTTTAGAATAACAATTTCGAATAAAATTAATCATTCACAACTACCTCTAATCGAAAACATCCAAAAATATTCGAATCCTTCTCCACTTCTTAAATCGTAGGCCTATTTTTAATTTAAATTCAATGTGTTTGATACATGTATTATTATTCAAAATTATTTGTAGGAAGGATGATAAAAGCCATAATAAGCAATTAGAGAATAGCTCAAGAAGATTCCAATAATGAATTGTTAATAACAGCTCCTTGTAGAAGAAAATAATTATAAAATGTATATTAAAAAACACAAGCTCAAAAGCAATGTCAAAAAGAACATTTTTATTGAAGATTATGATTGTATAACTATTAATAAATAGTTGTTGTTATAAAGATATTACCATAATTTGAAGTTTTTAACAAAACATATACAATGAAATTGTATTAAATAACAATAATATAATATTGTTATTGTTGGTATTTTAATAGATTGATTCTGAACTATAAATGAATATATTTTGTTAATGTCTGTACAATATTGCTGTAAATTAATTGAGGAATTATATATTTTATATAGACAATTTTATAATAAAATATTTTTGAAAATGGACGAGATTTTGGAAATTGTTACTATTTTATAATCCTATTCATGAATGAATATTACTGCATATGTGTTCAAGTTGATAATTTGAATAAATTTGTGTGAAAGTCTGGGATGGGATTTATTTAACTCGAACGGGCTATTTCCATCAAATAGTAAATAAATTGTGCACTTTCAACAAAATATTGAAAAAGTGTTATCACAGTCGTCCTCATAATCAGAGTACATAACACTCAGAAAAACATTGACTTCTCTGACAGCTATTTTTATTTAGGAATCGTTTATAAAATAAGAGAAAACCTCTTGTGAAATGATATTTATTTTGATACAAACGTGACACAATAATATGAACTGTTGGGAATGGTATGCACTCATTTACTTAAAAGTAAAAATTCTTATACGTCAACCGTCCAGGTGAAGGATGGTAGGATACTAACAACGAATAATAAAAAAATGACTATTTAGAAATAATCTCAAAGTTTCATTTAAATTTACAATCAATTATAACGCTGCTAGTAAAGTGTATAAAATAAAATTGAAAATATAAAATATGTCATTAAAAAATAGAGCTCTGGCATTCATCATGTATAAATACTAAACGTACATACTAGAGTAACTAGAATTCTACTCACACACAACTTGTTAGTAATTATTAATATTAACGAAATCAATTCGCCATGTATTGTACTATGCATGATTTGAATTGTATGCACCAGTTACCCAGCTTTGATGTTATGTATTTGTAGTAACCTGAAAATCAAGAGAAAACCTATTTCATCATACAAAAACTAATCATGAGATATCGATTCTACTCTCATCAAACTCACTCAGCTTAAAAAATGAGTTCTTTACTAGCCAATCATGCACCTATGTTTTGAAAAGTTTCAGGGGTGTTTCATAAAGGTAGCATGATACACTTTTTTTGCTAAATGGTTTCAAAGCTGTTTAATGGCTTCGACAATCTTCGATTGTGAATTAAATCTGTTTCTAGTATTAATAGGAAAAACATTATTTCTTAAAATAATGTTTCATTTTAATTAATTTTATTCCTAATTATTTTTAGTTTTTAAAATACTTTATTTCTTACTTTTGAAATAAAGTATGACAACAATCCAAAACCTGTTTATTTAAACCAGATACAGAAGCTCATCTTATTAATAATGATTGCGAAAAGTTTCTTAAATTCAATGTCATTAATTTTTGACTCACATTATCTGAGATTGCCACATAGCAGGATTACACCAAGCCGAGTTTCACGTATTTCACAGATCATTGTTCACTATGAACCGATTACCTTCAGAATACTTGCCAGCATACCTGGATCTGCATTTTCCAAACATTCCTGCAAAAATCAATCATTTATTTAAAAAAAATGAAGTGTTCACCTCTCTTATAACCAACTCACAACTCATGAAATAATCCAACTAAATAATTAATCAAACTATGGAAAATTAATATTTGATATTTTATTAATCAGAGGCCGGCAGGATAGCTTCGCTCGGCTTATCCGCATTTTTCATTTCAGCTTGCTTCCTTCCGTCAATAAGTCAAAGGAGACTTTCAGGCTCAATTCAATCACCAGTTGTATTTGAATTATTTAGTGCAGGGTTGCAAAAATATTTATCAGAATTCATAAATATTCAGTCATTTTTTTATTAGAGACTTTGTTAAGATATAATAATTATTTCATTCAAGCTTAATAGTTCTTTGAAATTTGAAACAGGAATGATGTGGGGGAACTTAACAAACATATATATCTATATCTATATCTAAGTATGAATTAATCTACTTGAGACATGTAGATGAATGCATTGAAAACTCAACTTGTAAAAAGAAACCCTCTAATTTAGCACCACTAAACCTGTGCACACGTTAGTGTTTACCAAGTTCATTTGTTCCAGAAAACCCTGAAAAAGTTGTGTCTATGAGATAATGAGAATGCTGAAACATTTAGAAAACACCAATATTGATTTGAGCGTATCTTTGGCGAAGATACAACAAAGACAAGATATTTAATCTCAAAATGAGATATTTAAACCCTAGCTGAACCTCTGTACCCTATTTGAACGTTTTCTGTCAAATTGTTCTTGTAAAAACTATGAAAAAGCAGAAAAAATACCTATATTGAGCGTTATTTGGTCGTTAGGATATTTCAGATCCCTTTTGATACAAACTTTTTCACCTCAGCTAAACCTGTGTACCAAATTTAAATAAATATTTTCTATCAATTATTAAAAAAGTGAGAAAATACATAAAAACCCTCGAAAACCCCACCGATTTTAATTTTAAAGCCCTTTTGATATAGCATTTGTACACCTCAGATGAACCTGTTTACCAAATCTGAAAATTTTTTCTGAATTAGTTTTTTGAGGTGATGAGAAAACGCAGAAAAATACTGGAAAGCGCTGAAAACAGCTTATTTTGGGCGTATCTTCAGCGTAACCATAAAGTCATGTGAAGAAAACAATGTCTCCACTCTACCTGAACTTCTGTAGCAAATTTGAACATTCTCTCTCAATTAGTTCTTTAAAAATCTGAAAAAATGCTGGCTACCGCTTGAAAAACACTGTAAAAGCGCCAATATAGGGCGTATCTTTGGCGTAAAAGATACCACTTAAGAAAAAATTTCTAGACCCTAGCTGAATTTTTGTACCGATATTGAATATTCAATACCTCAGCTGAGCCTGTGTACTACATTTGAACATTTTTCGCCATTTATTAGTTCTTGAAAAAGCTGAGAAAACGCAGATTTTGGGCGTATCATGGAATTTTTTTCAAATCCGTTCTAAGTGCGTCTCTAGAAGGCCAACTGAACGAACATACATGACAAATTTTAACGTATTTGATCCAGTGGATATTTAGTTCTGTTGATTATCAATGAGTAATTGAATGAATCAGTGCCATTTCGCTTTTATACAGAGTGTGCCACGAAAGGTGTAACAGCCAAAAACCATGGATTCTAAATTAAATTTTTAAAAAAAATTTCCAGTAAAAATTATCTTATATCGACCTTAGATTTTTCGATTTTTCGATATTTTTAAAAGGCGTCAATAACTGGAAACCTATCAGTCAAAATCTAATTCCAAGGACATGGTTGGAAAGAGGAAGAAATTTCCAATAAGTTTCATATAATTTGTTTGACGTTTTTGAACTTTCTATGAGCGTTCAAACTTGATAAAAATACATTCGTTGAGTTCAAAGCCAAATTTTGAACAGTTTGAACACTCATAAAAAGTTCAAAAACGTGAAATAAAGAAACAAATTATATGAATCTTATTGGAAATTTCTTCCTTTTTGTGTAGTTGAGAAGTTGATATTGTGGTAATTATTCATATTGAATGAAAAAGACTAAGATATTGTCAAAAAAACACTGATTTACTGACATAAATCAGTGGTTTTTTGACAATATCTTAGTCTTTTTCATTCAAAATTTCTTCCTCTTTCCAATCATGTCCTTAGAATTTGATTTTGACTGATAGGTTTCCAGTTATTAAAGTTTTTCAAAAATATCGAAACATCGAAATATCTCGAAAACTAAGGTCGATATAAGAAAATTTTACTGGACATTTTTTGTTGAAAATTTAATGTAGAATCTATGGTCTTCGGTTGTTACACCTTTCGTGGGACACCCTGTTTAATATATAGATAGAAGATTGAAATTTATTTAAAAGAAATGTTTCAAATACAGTGAACTAGAATAAAACAATACAGACCTCTATGATCGTTGGAATCTCTGGAATGTGTTGGTAATGGAGTATAATTTGTATTGTCTTCCTCGCTTTCCTCCAATTTACTATTTTTCCTCACATTTGGCTGAAAATGAACAAAATTAGACGTTATTGCATATCAACTTTGAAATTACTATTCAGAAAACCCAACACTGAGATTGATTCTATTGCACAGATGAGAGTAAGATCACAAAAAATACTATCATTAGTCATTGCAAGGAAATTAAGATTTCATCTCATTTTGAAGATGTCTTACAATGCTCTACAATTTCAAACAATGGATAGATGACTAAATAATTTTGTCAAAAATCATTATGAGTGAAATAATGGGATTGGAATTCCTGGTGACCTGAATAATATACCTATTTATTTTTTTTAATCGTTGAATTTTTCAATAACACGAGGTAAAATATTACTGGAAAGTATTGTATGGTGAGGAATTAGTTCTGTAGTGATGAATCAGTCAAAACTTCCAACTAAATTAATATCTTCTGGAACAAGGATAACCCAATTGACAACGCATGATGTTAAATGAAAAGGCATATACTGACAAATATTTGGCATTATCAAGTGGTTTGAATAATCTCACCACTCCTATATTATAAAGTATGTTTTGAAATAAATCAACAAATGAAGCAAATGTCTGAAATGGAGATGGTAAGTTAGCACTTTTTCACCTTTGATCAGTTCGAATTCATCATATATTTCAAGTAACGAGAATAATTTTGAATAATTTATTTGCAATTGCATAATATTATCACTGAATGTCACACAAAACTTACCTCTTTCTCAATCGATAAATATTTTCTAGTAGAATTAATACTCTTTAGCCAATTGA
Source organism: Nilaparvata lugens (assembly GCF_014356525.2). NCBI lineage: Eukaryota > Metazoa > Arthropoda > Insecta > Hemiptera > Delphacidae > Nilaparvata > Nilaparvata lugens. Next base: position 37,946,638 of record NC_052505.1, on the reverse strand, counting down.
ACATTTTCTATTAAGAAGTGAATATTGCAACTGTACTAACTTATAAACTGCGAAATAGAGACCATCTTTAGATCCCTATTTTCAATCGACACATGAAGACATCACGCAATTTAACAGAAATAGTCAATGAGACAAGATCAAGTTGAAGGATTACGCTGAACAGAGCACTACGTCAACAAACTTACAATTTATTGATGTTGTGTAAGTTCTATTTGAACAATAACTTATTTGCACAGATGGTAACTCGAACGTCAGATCGAGGGAATAAAGAAGCTCAGGCATTTCTTCGACATTCAATCAAAACATGATCGATGAACAATTGATATAACTAATATATTTACTACATGATTCAATAGATATCCATTTACTCCAAAGTTAGTAGACAGTCTACTAACTTTGCATTTACTCAACTCTCAAATTTCTGGCTATTCACATCTGGGCAAGTTCCATAACTCTTCACTAATTAAAATCACCAACATTCAATATTGTATTCCCGACTCAAATTTCAACTTTTAGAGACAAACACTAAACAGAATTTTGCTGCTTGGCAGCAAAATAAATTTAATTTATTACTAATATTGAAGAGTTTGTTTGATTATTAATTATTATTAATCTGTAGACGAATAATAATAATATTCCATTTATAGATTTGTTCGATTATCGAATTAAATAACAGGAATTCAATTATTTTCGTAATGAGCTTCTTGTATACATTATAAGAAATGATAATATAAAAAGCTCACGTTTTTGGAAATATAAATTTTATAATTTGAAAAACATGCTTGCAAGACAAAATTTCACCAAAAGTTCTGCTAATCATAAGACAGAATAATTTGTAAAATATTCTTACATTGGGACGAACAATCTTCATGAATTTGCCTCGTCTGGCAGCTTCTTCTCTTTCCTCGTCAGTTACTGCTTTCGAATCAAGAAACTGCAGATTTGGCAAGCAATGAAGAACGTAATAACTGAAAAACATTCAAGAATCAAGAACAGTTTGAATGTCAAACACTTCTGGTCTTAACAAATTTCAAACAACTTTTTTGCAAGTGTTAATATCAAGTGAGATTGTATCCAAGTGTGACCAATAGATACCATAATTGAAACTTTTTTGGCATTAAAGCTTTCTGTCTTGAAATTCAGTGATTAAATATTATTTTAGAATTGAAAAATGATAAAACAGTATGTTCTTTATACGTTTCATTCCAATCATAGCTTTTCAAACTATGACATTGAAAAGAACATTTCATTGTCTTAATGAATGTAAAAATCGATTCTACTCAAAATCAAAAGTAGGATTACTTACTCATTTACTAGCATGGAGGCATTCTCATTCATTGAATTTGGGGCACGCATCATTATGTATACTAGTTAATACATTACTTAGTAATGATTTTTGAGCAAGTGCATCTATTATTATTTCTGTATAGACCATCAGATTCAGGTGAATCAACCATAAATTGCAATACAAATGGCATGAAAAACTAGCATGCCTTATTATTGATTCTCTATTAGTTTTCCTACGAGAATTAAAATGCAATAGAAGTGAATGATTCTTCCGGTCCATCATTGATAGATGACCTTTAATCAATCTTTCAAACATTAAATAGTAATTTATCATAGGCAATATTTGTCCATGATAAACCACCGTCTATGTTGGTAATATGAATAGAATCAATACTATAGTATTGCTAATGAGATTAATGGAATGCATAATGATGAAAGCAATTAAATGATTCAGTTAATACCTTAATATTGGAGAGAATATTCAACAGTTTTCCATTTTCAATCATTCTATGATTATATTTTCATGTTATTAAAGTATAAATAAATGAATAAACTCTCGTCAATTAATTATGTTACGTTAATCAGGCACAATACATACAATACAGGAAATATTATTTGTTTGGGCCTAATCAATTTTTACAAAGATAATACTCACCGATAGCGTTGATAATCCTCCTCGTCTTTCTCTGCGCATGATAGTTGGTTCGGACAAGCGATATTTCCCAGAAGACTGAGATATCGAAGATTAGGCAGATTACTTTCAATTTTTCTCATCAACAGATCTAAATCAGTTATCTAGAAAGAGAAAATAGAAGTAACATTAAGGGAACTCAAATATCAATAAATATGATTCACTCCTGAAAAAACTAAATTCTGCAGCTTTTCTGGTGTCGAGGTTATCTAGTATGCTGGATCGAGAGGCAGTTGTCACTGCTTACCAAGGTTACTTTGAGCCTCTACTGTCCTATGGGATATTTCTTTGGGGGGCTCAGGAAACTCGCTGTCGGTTTTTAGGGCTTAAAAGAAAATGATTCGGATTATATTTAGAAAGCCACAAAGATCCTCATGCCGTTCCCTCTTCCGATCAGCAGCAATACTGACTGTCCGTGCTCTTTATATATACTACTTATCTATCTTTGCCTTCAAATACAAGACAAATTGGACAACAGGGTCAAATATCCATAGATCCAGAGGAGCATTGAGAATTGAACCGCATAGAACGACCTTTTACAAATCTAGCTGCTTACAGCATATGGGTAAAAAAGTATCTAATTCGTTGCCGAACCACTTGAAAGAGGCTCAAACACTGACAATTTTTAGAACACGACTAAATAGCTGGTTTAAAAAGTTGGTAAAAAGCGAGCCCAGTGTCCCTATAGCTGGCAATCCCTAATAAACTGATTGGAGAAAAACAAAATATAACTGGAAAAATATATTAAGACTCTCGTGTTACTTTCGAGTATAATGTTTATGTTTCTAGATTTTATTGATGACTGTTTCTATATAGGATTGGACTGTAACTGACATATTATTTATTAGCTTTTAAATTATATTTTCACTATTTTCAAAAATGATCAAGTCCAACTTTGTACATGAATGTTTAAATGTTTTTGAGTAATGTTTAATTTATAATATTTCCAATGTGTCAATGCTTACTGTGTTTTAGCCTGTGACAAATACAATAAAATGAATTGAATTGAATCAATAAAAATAAATAATATTTTTAGTAGTCCTTCATGATTCCTTGAATAATCTCTTTTGCTGACTAAAAGAGTCATTCATATGCTAGGAAGAATCTGTGTGGGTGTTCTAAATAGTTAAGAAAGTGATAACAGTGTCAGTATTCGATCATTATGAAATGACGTTAACAATATTAAATTATTTTCTGTGAATGACGTACATTGTTTTTGTTGAGCGACAACGTATGGAGGAGGCTGCTCTGCGGCAGGTTGATGGAGTCACTCAATTGATTGTTGTCCAGTATGAGCTCGGTTAGGTGAGGGAAGTTTCCAATTTCTTGTAATGAGGTGAGACTGTTGTAGCTCAAATCCAACGTCTGCACTCTGTCGCCATACAGCTTTGCAAGCACCGGCGGAATTCTTCTAACGTCTTGTCCTATATAGCTCAGCTGAAACAATGCAACATATACTAATTAAGAAATAGGAAGTCAAGAATTTAATTATGCTTCAATGAAGGAAAAGTTTTTTAATGTATAATGAAAACACAACACAACTGTAATGTTTTTAAAGCCATTCAATTTTAGTAGAGTGGATTTATTATTTAATAAACAATGAAGGTACCATGACTATAGTGAGGTCCACGATATAATGGCGGTGAAGAAAGATAGAACAACTTTATTTATTTTCGTTTAAAATAATCAATTACATTTTATTAAGCAAGAAATTATATTTTTCAATAATTTCATAATAAATTTTCATAATTAAGATGAAATATTTTCTTAATTAATTATTAATTCTACATTGTTAAAAGAAGATCTGGCAACAGAGCAAAGCGAGAAAGAGATAGCGCTATTCGCTTTGTTGAATGATAGACAAGGATAGCAATACCATTGCTAATCCAACACTGCCATTATAACGTGGACCTAACTATAGAATTGAGAGGTGTAATCGTCAGTCACATTGTAAATGTCTAATAATAAGTTCTCAATCTGAAATGGCTGGATAATGTTTCTCAAATTCAAGAAAATACAAGATCAAACAAAATAAATGTGAAATTCCGGTTTTTACAAGAATCTATAAGTTCTCCTAAATAATCGGACATTATATGGATTAAGCCAATGTAAAAGCATGAATTGCAGCGGAAATTGGAGGTGAAGCGAGATTATAATCTTTCCACAAGTAAATGTGGAACTTTATTTTTTTTTCCCAATGTTGGTTTTTCAATTATCAATCATACCTTTTTTGAATAATCGTTTCATTCTGCGATGATGAATAATATGACTATTCGATACATCCGAGCTCGTAAATAAAAGAATATGAATTACTGAAACAAATATACAATGAACCATACCTTTGACCAAGTCTGCTGTTTTGCACTATTACATTTGACTGTGAAGCAGGTATGAGATAGAATAGTATCTTTTTTACTGGCGGCAAATGCTAAGCTGTGCTTAGGGGATCTAATTTGTTTACCAAATACCGAAGTTTTGGAACTAAGCTCAATTGACAGAATATATTTATATGAAAATTGAATCATTACTGCACTATTCCACAATTTATTATTTTTTTCATAAGTAGATACTCAAAAAAAGATTAATATTGTATTCTCCATTGACCGAGTTCATATTCCTCCTAGAAACTGATAGATAGTTCAACAACAATTCTTGTCAATACGTAATATTCAATAGCACTTTTTAAATTGACGAATTTAGTTCTAGATTAATTATTGAGTAAGACGAATAAGAAATGTATTTGCAAGAAAGCTTTTTGACACAATCTATCAGCACAACACATCAGGAAGGAAAAAGTATCTTTCATTGATTTTGCAAGAAGTAACATTGTTATTCAGAATATCTGCTCCGATCTGAAAATCCGATTAATTCAATTTGAACATTCACTATTTCAAAAACCTGTAAACTTCCCGAACTATAATTTTAGTGAACACTAAACCATCACATATAATTGAATAGTGATACCAGTAAGTTGGACGTTGAAAAACTAAACATCAAATTGTATTCGAAGTTATGAACTGCTTGCATAATACTGAAAGCGCAGCACACATGAAACCTCATAACTGTTCATTCCTTTGGAGGGGAGAAGCACAAAACAGACAAACATTGGAAGAGGCCTACTTCTAAGTAGTAGAAAGGAATATTATATTTTGGAAATTCATGATAAAAAACTGAACTCCTTCATCAGTAGATTCTAAATGACTAGTGTTGCATAACCATCGCCATCACACTGGTGAGTTAGGAGATTGATTTCATAGCGAGTACTGGAAACCATCGGATGCTAGGTTCTATCGAATTTCATGTAGGCCTATAGTGTAGTATTGTATAAAATATTATCTCAATTACTGTGGAATTGAGTACGTGTGATTATTTTTACAGTGAATTATGGAATTCGATGAGTTTGAAGTTCAAATTGAAGCCGTTTAGAGTTTATGAATTAATTTGTGTAGTATGCGAGTTGTCTTTCTAATTGTTTCATATCGTCAATCAAGATTGAAGAGGGAGAAAAAACTATGATAAAAGTATGAAAATTGAAACAACAATAAATTGCATTGAGATAGGAATAACGTTAAGAAAAAAATTTTGTTTTAAAAATTACATTATTAGTGGGAAATTTTCAAAAATTATTGATAGCATGATAAAATTAGTTGAAATGTTAAAAATCATTAGTCAATTCGCTCATTACAGACGCACAAAACAATACTAAAGTTTAAGCTGGAAGTAAAAAAGTGAACAGCAAATAGACGTATACGATCTTTTTGGAAAATCGGATGAAATATGATGAAAAAATATTCATTTTGGAGGAAATCAGTGGACTACTGAGAAAAAAATTAGCAAGGTCCAAATAATGAAACAATATCAAGAGAAATGAAATGAATCCAAGATCTGTGAAGTCTGTAGGGCTTACTCAATTTTTTGTTGTATTGAAACTTATTGCATTGTATAAAGAAAGCAAAATAATCCTGATGTCTTAATTTATATTTATTCAATTGTTAATATTATATGTTAGGATGGGACATCAAAGACCCTTCATTGGAGATGATTCCAATTATTGCCTTCAAATTAGGTAGAGAGGTCAATTTTAAAAATTATCAAGTAATATTTATGAGGAAAGGTTGTCTTCGAAGGCAGAACTATTCACAATTGCACATTTATGATAAGCGCAGTGCTTCCGTTTTCCCGTTGGTGGATTTTTCAAGATAGCTCTGCTATGGTAACAGACAGTTTTGATCTGCAAAGTCATTTTCCAGATTTATTTATCTGATTTCATATTCGATTCCATTCTGAACAATTCTTTGGGAGAAAGTTCCGGTATCCTCAACATTTCCATATTTATTACAGGCAGTAATACTAATAGTTCTGTGAACAGTAGACCTCACGCAGTATTCTCATCCACAAGTACCTGATTGAAACTATAAACCTTATGAAAACACAGCAATAGACTGGCTTCTCTACACATCTGTGTAATCACTTGTCAGCTGATTTATGATGAATAATTATTCTATAGTCTGATTTTAACTTTAATATTGGCGTATGAAGGAGGCTCCTTTTTCCTTTTATATTATCCTTGAAATGCAAAATTTCCAAAAACCTTGTATATACGTCGACGCGCAATTAAAAAAGGAACATACCTGTCAAATTTCATGAAAATCTATTACCGCGTTTCGCCGTAAATGCGCAACATATAAACATTAAGAGAAATACGAAACCGTCGACTTGAATCTTAGACCTCACTTCGCTCGGTCAATGATAACGAAGATATTGTTACCATTTTCAAGTCCGTACCTTCAAGGATTATTTAGATACAAGATTTTCTAATTGTTAGGTTTGGCATAGGCCTAATATGGAGGAAAAATGTGATTTCCACTGCAAACCGTACTTTTCTCCCTTTTTCCAATGACGCTCCAGCCGTAGAAAATGAACTTACAGCCCTCAACTTGATCCCATTTTTAAGCTTTGGGAATAATCTACAACACAGCCTCAGTTGTAGTAGGTTATGTCCACTGTCAATACATTTACAGAGTGGAAGTGAATTCGTCCCTGAAAAATGTATGTTTCAAGTTTCTGGAGTTATATTAATCATGGAGAGAGAAAATGGAATAAGATTAATCTCACAAATGTTATATTTTGGGTAGTTATGAACGGTTTGGTGGTAGAATCGATCCGAAATCCCTCACTATAACTGAAAAGCGATAGTTATTTATTTATTTATTTATTCTTACAAAAATCTAGGAGTGCAACAGGAATAACAGCCCAAACGCACTCATGAATACAGGAAATACATTATTAAAAATTATTACAAAAAAATTATATAAAAATACTAGAAAAGTGATAAAAGAGAATGATTAAAATGGTACATGTGAAAAACAGACAAGAAAAATAGTATTATAGCTACTTTGAGAAAAAAAAGATTAATGATAATGGTAAATGATAATACTGAATTTTGATTATTCAATAAGATCAATCATAACCACATAAAATAACAACATAATAACCTATGTATTACATACGGTTAATTCTAAGAGAAGTGATAAAAGAACCAGAGAAAAAAGGGAGCTAAAGGGAAGTGGAAAAAATATTAAAAGTTAGTGGAAAAAGGGTGACCATGGAGAGAACAAAGAAAAGGCCATTGTGAACCAGAGTAAATTAAGAACAACAGGTCTATATTACTCTTCAATTGAAGAATGGTGACATTTTTCTCTTGAAGCTCCATTTAGACAAGGAGAAGAGATCCACCTGATCATCACAGCAGAGGAATATACGAGGAATACGATTCATTGTTGAGTAATAATGACCAACCGTGTTACATCTACAGATTGAAAACTCTTGCCAATTACGATTATTAAAGTTATGAGGAACTTTTGTCAGTAATAACCGCCATTTTGAATTTATCAATTATGAAAAATATGTTGTTTGCTTTCATCATCAATATTCTTATTTGGCTAGTTGTAACAAAGATATTAAGACCATTTTCAAATCTTTATCATGAAGTGGTCCTGAAAAAATCAGCGATTTTAAAGTTCAGATTTTAATTATAGTTACTTGACTCAGCGGCTAGAATGTCATCATAAAAAATCATAACTACAGAAAAAACCTTGAAATAAACGGGAATAGATGATAAATTCTATTTGGAAGAACTTTTTTGGTAATTTATATCCAAGAATCATCATTGAAAGTAGTTATTCGGAAAAAATACTCTTGAAAAATGAAATTTTTTTGAAAAAATTCATTTTTGTCGGTTAAAATCATGTTTTAGATGGAAATGTGTAATAACAAAATATGTAGAATAGTTCATTGTGATTCGATTCGACTAGAGGTCTCTATCATCGTTGGTAACCATTCTATGACCGTTTTAATAAAAAAACTCTGGATCCGCCATTTTGAATTGGCCATCACTCGGCTCAGTTGCGACCCCCAAATGCGCATCAAGTGCTTCGGATATCCTGAAGTACCCTGGAATCAGAATATTTGTGTCTGTTTCAATCTTCACGAACTTGCCCATGAAATACCTCAAGTAACCCTACTAGCGAAGAAAACATAAACAACAAAAAATCGGAGATACAAAAACCAAACCTCCAAAAATGTTGCTTGGATCCTTTTGCTGTGATGACGCATTAATGTATGTCGACACGTGTATCATGCATGTTCTATCGTTAGTGGCCAGCCTAAGCAACAAATTTGATTCACAAGCTTTGAAAATTGGAAAATTCAAAATTGAATTTGAAAAATACGATATTAATGAAACAACGAACCTAAATAGTATAAAATAAAGAGTTATCAACTCTACCAAACAAAATTATTACTAATATAGCCTATTTTATATTTATATTTTGAATCTAACAATGGAAGGAAATTTACAATTTATCTGTTTAGGCCTATACCTCCTTCTTCATCTATTACCCACACTTGTAGGATCAATGGCGTCATGTTATAAATAGAATACCCAAAAATATAAACACAAATAATAATTGATCAAGATGGCAATGGTCAGTTGAAATCAAAACTCATCATTCAAGGCCATTCTCTTCTACTTAATGACAATTAGTATAGCCAGATAGAATTTCAGACAGGTCATCGTTCAGAAATTCCTGAAGATCGTAGGGCCTTGTCTCTCAGGAAACCGGTCACAGCTCTCTCGAACAAGGTGAGGTCCAACTGCTTCACTCCTGCAGGAAGTCTGTTGAAGTAGCGTAGTTCTGAACTCCTATAGCATACCCGCGTTCTATGGAGGCGCACCCTGGAGACATCAAAACAGCTCTCGATGCCTAGTGTTGAGGTGATGCACATCAATACGAGTTAAAAAAAATTGTTCTACTTGACGCTGAGAAGGAGAAAGTGACTGAATACTGTTTGACAAAAATGGGCTGGCAATGAGCAAGATGATCGCTTGTAGTAAAGATCCTGGCAGCCCGTTTTAGCAGCTTAAGTATGTCCACAACTTTGGGAAGACCATAGAACGATAGAAGAAATGGAAGTGGAAAAGTGCATGATACACCATGACTAGATACGCCTCCGCCACATGTTCCCCCAGCTTGAGCAAAAGGAAAATAATTCGAGACAGTATCTTGTTCAATTGCTGAATGTGGCTGGACCAGCTAAAATGTTTTTGAGTTTGTTCACCGAAAAAAATCAATGGAGATAAGTTGGATAAATATATTTCCCCAAAGGTTGGTAAACCTTTTATTCTATAAGTTTTAATAAATAGAAAACAATCCGTAATACTGTAGTAATCAAATACAATTAAATGGTAAAAATAAATAGCAGTAAATGAAACATGGTATAAGTTAAGTAAGTTTGTTTGTTAGGAGAGGTGGATGCTAAGAGTGCAGCAAAATTACTTGGCGAATGTAACTTTCAAATTCAGCTTTAGGCTTAGGCTACCTGTTTGTGCGGCACAACATAGAAATGAATTATCAAGTTTAATATGTGGGAAAATTTCCAATGAAATACAAAGGTCTAGGGTACAGTTATAAGTGAGCACTCAGATAATCTGAACTATATATTATTAATATTGTCTTTTAAAAGTAATCATGATAAAGCGTTCATCAGTCTAATCATTAAAATAATTTTGAGAAAACTATAGTGGTCTGTAAAGAGGGACAATTTTATCTTCCGGTATCTGTAAGCATACCCATGATATCTTATTTACACTAGTAGAGCAATATTATTTTATTCTTACCCTGTTAACCGAAAATGAAATGGCTCCTGAAGTCTTGAAGGTTTCTTTATCCATTGTCAAATAAAGTTATGTTGATTATTTCATTAACATAATACTTATGTTCTCTAATGTTCTTCTTATTTGACGTCAAATAGAGCACAAAGCAAGATTTTATTGACAAATTTCTACATTTGGAATTTTGAGAGCAGTTACGTAATGCACTCTCCACAATCATAGTTATCATTTTGAGGTTATGTTTTTCAGTTTGTTGACTGTTGAGAGACCACTCTCGGTCTCAGTCAGCACCGTATCGCGCATGCGTTAGTAACGGTTTTTTCCCGTTCCATTCAGTCAGTTCTTTAAATGTAACGTTCTTTGTGATGATGGTTACCGAGCACTGTAACTGGAGCCAATCGTCATTCTATTTTTGATGATGATATTATCCAATGATGATTTATCACTGAATTCAATATATTATTATTTTATTTAATGAAAGAAAGGGTACTTTTGAAAAATAAAATTAATAAAATATAACGGTTGTTATTTAACTGATGTTAAAAAAAACTATAACTAAGTCAACATATTGTCATTTCAAAGCAAAAAACCTTACCCCCTAACCATCCCTTTTACATTTAAAACATCAACAAACATAACACTTTTAGTGAAAACATCTAATCCCTTCCAGCATATTATTGCAATTTCAAAGCAAAATCCTAACCTAACCTCATGGAACATAATTAAATATAACCCAAAAAAATCTAACCACTAACCCCTAACCCTTTCACATTTGATAATTTAGATTTCAAAGCAGAATCCTAACCCCCTAACCTATCCTTTCACCTTTGAAACATCAAAAAACATAGCTCTACCTGGCACCTGCCCCTTCTAGCATATTGCAATTTCAAAGCAAAAACCTAACCTATTCTGATAGAACATTATTGAATATATCCTGAATAAAACCTAACCCCTGACCCTTTCACATTAAATACTTTAGATTCATTTGTCACCTTCAGAACGAAACATAAACATGTGGTTCATTTCATGAACATGTTCACAAACATGTGATTCTAAACAGAATCCTAACCCCCTAACCTATCATTTCACATTTGAAACATCAAAAAACATAACTCTACCTGGACCCTAGCCCCTTCTAGCATATTGCAATTTTAAAGCAAAAACCTAACCTACCCTAATGAAACATAATAAATATAACCTTAATAAAACCTTACCCCCAACCCTTTTACATTTAATACTTTGAATTTATTCGTCATCTTTAGAACAAAATATAAACATGTGGTTCATTTTCTAGAGCTGAGCATATCCATTTTATGATGTGTAAGTTGAATCTTGCCGACACGCAAACAGCTGGTATAGTGAGGTCCACGTTGTAATGGCAGAGTAGGAAGATAGGAGAAAAGGGTTGTCAGATCTCAGCCTTGCAACCAAAACAGCTGATACTGGTAAATTTGATGAATTTAACTGTTCATTATTTTTGAAAATAGTTAATCATATTTTATTTTTCAAATATATTTCTTTAAGATGTGATAATAAATTCTCATTATTGAGATGAAATATTTTGTCAATCAGTTGAATTTCTACATTGTTGATAAACGATGTGGCAACATCGCAATGCATGAAAGAGATAGCACAATCTGCTTTTTTAAATGATAGACAAGGATAGCAATACCATTGCAAATCATAAACTTCCATTATAACGTGGACCTCACTATAGATACTCAAAGAATACTTTTGAATAACTATGTGATAACTGTGACCGTTGCTGGCCGTTACTCTGTATCTGAGACAAAGAGAAGCTGCTAATCCAACAGGAGCAATCCGACTCGCGTCTCTCAACAGCAGCTTCTCTTTGTCTCAGAAACAGAGTAACGGCCAGCAACAGTCACAGTTATCACATAGTTATTCAAAAGTATTCTTTGAGTATCTATAGTGAGGTCCATGTTATAATGCTAGTATTATTCATTGGATAATAATATCATCAATTCATCATCAAAATGGAATGACGGCTCCAGTTACGGTGCTCGGTAACCATCATCACAAAGAACGTTATATACAAAGATCTGACTGGATGGAACGGGAAAAAACCGTTACTAATGCATGCGCGATACGGTGCTGTCTGTGACCGGGAGTGGTTTGTGTAGGATTGCTCCTCTAGCATAGAGGAATATGCGCATGCACTGGTAACGTATTTGCTGGAGCAGTACCGTTAATTGTGATAACTGTTACTAAGCTGTGACTGGCATTCAGTCACTTCCAGCATACTAGTAGTTCTGTGAACAGTAGACCTCACGCAGTATTTCATCCACAAGTATCTGGTGTCACCTGTTCACCGGCTCCAGACATATTTGTGATGTATGCAATGAATAATTCACTTGTCAGCTGATCGATTATGAATAGTTCTATAGTCTGATTAATCCTATCTTCATATTGAACCACACAAACTTCCTATGCATATTAATAGACCAGAAGTTCTGTGAACGGTAGACCTCACACAGTATTCTCATCCACAAGTACCTGATTGAAACTATAGACCTTATGAAAATACAGCAATTATAGACTGGCTTCTCCACACATCTGTGTAATCACTTTTCAGCTGATTTATGATGAATAATTGACTATAGTCTGATTTTTACTCTAATATTGGTGTATGAGGAGGCTTCTTTTTCCTTCTATATTATCCTTGAAATGCAAAATCTCCAAAAACCTTGTATATACGTTGACACACAATTAAAAAAGGAACATACCTGACAAATTTCATGAAAATCTATTACCGTGTTTTGCCGTAAATGCACAACATTTGAACATTTAAACATTAAGAGAAATGCCAAACTGTCGACTTCAATCTTAGACCTCACTTCACTCGGTCAACAAGAATCTGAACTGGCATGCTCACACAGATTACCTATGTAAAACACTGTCGTCAGCAGTCTATGTAATCAGACTTTTTGCCTCACTGAGAGTTAACAGGATTGAGCACTGCAGAGCCCTATTCTTAAAATAGAACATCCTCACAGTTATATCATTGTTCATCCTGGAATCTATTACCCAGATGAAGAAATCAACTCAAGTTCTCAGATCAGACCGATACAGTTATAACACTAGAAAAAGACAGAACATATACCTCCCATAGCACAGACTCCAGAAGTACAGTAGGGCTCCTATGTACACTGGACCTAACCTCTACAACCATCTTTCATCTAGCCTAAAAAATATCCAAGACAGGGAAGCCTTCATCAGGAAACTAAAGAACTACCTAAGCAATACAACATAAAACTCACTGAGTTTGATCAATTATTGGCATTTAAAATCAAGAATTTAACCTCCTAACCTACCCTTTTACCTTCGAAACATTTATAAACAAACCTCAACCTGGACCCCAACCCCTTCCAGCATATTGCGATCCCCAAACAAGAACCTAAACCCCAACCCACTCTTTTACCTACTAATAAACATAACCCAACATGATCCCAACCGGCATAATTACACTAAAATTAAAATAAGATGATTTCTCCAGCATACTTAATGGCTACACTTGTAGATTCGTTCACTGGTTCACACGTTCACGGACTCACGGTGTGGAGTGCGCATGCATTCAAAATGGAAACGAAGTAACAGTTTTTTTTCCAAGTAGCAGGTAACAAACTGCTCTAACAATACTCAAACAGATGATACACCTGCACAGTAGATAGGAGCAGTTCTACAGAGAGACCCACCAGGGTTGGTACAAGTCATTTGATGACAACCGACTGACCTTGATCAAGTTGAACAGATCGAACGATTTTTATCGTTCCAGGATTCCACTCAAACCTGGAACAATAAATTTCTGGAGCAATAGAAATTTGTTTTTAAATGTAAATAATATGCTAGAAGTGACTGAATGCCTGACTGTCTCAGACAGCACCGTAGTACGCATGTGCTAATAGCGGGTTTTTTCATATCATTCAGTCAGTTCTTTGAATGTAACGTTCTTTGTGATGACGGTTACCGAGCACTGTGACTGGAGCTGGCAGCCAACAGTATTTCCAGGACCTCCTAAATACCTAATACTTAAATATTTAGGAGGTCCTGGTATTACACTATTGTGGCCGGGACACACATAACCGCACCGAGCCCGCGCCGCGGTACGGCCGAGTGTCGGACGAACTATATGGGGAGTGAGAAAACAAAATAATGCTTTCAAACGTGTAGGGACACATAATACCAGATCGCGTCAGCACCGTCACCGTATTTGTTGCCCGAGCCGTGCCCGCGCCGTCACCGACTAGTTCAGTTCACTTTTTGATGGTGACGGTGTGAGCTCGTTTAACATTGAGAGTGAAAAACTTATTGAAGAGATACAGAGTTTTCCAGTTTTTGTACGATCAAAGTGATAAGAAATATGGTTGAATGGAAAAATAAGTTAAACCAAAAGTAAAAGTATAACCAAATAATAAGTTAAGCCAAAGGTATAATAGACAGAATATAATAAATAATAAAATAAACAACAAAAAGTATAAAAGAAGGAACCCGTGACTATGTCTTGAATTTTAAATTTAGAACTAATTACATTTAAATACATAAGACAGAGGATAACAATTTTATTGCTGATATATATTTCCGATACATGACTGATGCCCGGTTGCAGAGTCGTTACATAAAATCAAACATAGCTATGTGAGAAATAGTTTTAAATCACTGACATAAATGGTTGGTCGTTGCACAGTCGTTTGCCAAAGCCCATTTAGCTATATCTCGAATTAGTATCACATATAAGTCACAGTGCAGCTCTATTCACTTTTTCCCGTACATTTCTGTACATGCTTCTATCCAACCAATGTCTTGGCATCGGGGAAAGTTTCAATCAACATCACTGTGAACAGACCTAGAAGACCTCACATGAAATTGATAAACAATATGGCGACTCTTTACTTTTGGCGAGATTTCTCACCATATTTAGCGTTTTGGAGGTTATAAACAACTTAAAAAAATATATGAAGAGAAATAGTTATTTGTATTTCTAGATTGAAAAGTGCTGTTTTTTCTCCCTGAGGGTAAAGTTTGAAGCCCAAGGCGAGGCTGAGGGCAACAATTTTCCTGAGGGAGAAAAATCATTTTTCACTTGTGATATACACAACATTTTTCCTCCACCTACATTTTTATAAAAACTGCAAATAAAATAATTTTTAAAAACGTATGTGACCAAACAATGTGCTACAGCATATTCTAAACCGTGAACAGCTGGGCTGGCTAATCACAGTTCTCTGCCAACAGTGCTATGCGCTATCTGTCGGCAAAAGTTGTAACAACAATGGCCACCACAACTGCAACTAAGATGAAGTTCCCGTTTCCAATTTGATTAGTTAATAAGAAATATTCGTTGGCTGGTATTTTGAATAACGTGGAATATAAAAAATATTTATACAGTTTTTAGTATAGTGATATGTAGTTTGTAATAATTTTAGCATACAAACATGAATTTCATATATTGATCAAAATAGGCTGAGGTATTGAATTTAGTTGGTTTAATAACTACTCTATAATTATGCTTCCTCATCTGAGCTTAGACCTTCTAACCTATTTCAAATGTACGTTTTTATAATAGAGATGCTTCCCATGTTATTTCAATTCAATTTCAATTTCATTTATTGCCAATTAGAATATTCAAAACATATTACAAAATCTTTATAATATGACATATCATTAAAAATATAAATAAATAAGCATAATTACTCATACATATACTTGAATAAATTTAAAATAAAATATAAAATCCAGGCATCACCAGCAAAAAGAAAATCTTTGCCCGCTGGTGAGAGTTGAAAACACTAAAAGAAAAACATAATATTTCGAAATAATGCAGAAAGTTAAAGTTAAATTCAACTAATAATTACAAAATTTTATAACAGCAGAATCATGAAAATCAAACAAATATTGTGCAGAGAAAAGACTATAAAATGAAAATAGAATAATCTAAATTAAATTGCTATTTTTAAGGTAAAGAAATATTCCCTCTTAATCCACTCATTGACGCTCTTTTTACTAATTTTGAAATCCAAGTCAAAAGGTATTGCATTGATCAGTAAGTATTTTATTAAGACTTTGACATATAGTTGTCTCACGGTAAAAACATCAAAATCCAGGAAAATCAGATTTGTTGGGTATAACCTTGGTTTATATTGGTTTTTATTATATTTTTTTGAATGATAAATAGATTTTCCATGTGTACATCATATGCAGCACCCCATATCACTAATCCATATTGTAAAACTGATTTAACTATGGCTTGATAAACGGTTTTTAAGTTACTTATATTCAATATTTTGTTTAATTTATAGAATTTATAAGAAATTTAGTTTAGTTTTTTTACACAGAAAAGTTATATGAGATTGCCATTTAAAGTTTTCATCAATTATTACTCCAAGATATTTAGTATTATCTACTTTTTCTATTTCTGGGCAGTTACATATTGAATGATTTGTGCAAAGTGAATGCAGTTTCAGCTTGAAACGATTTCCTGGTTGTCCAGTTGAATTTAGTGAAAATGTTATATATTTTGTTTTGTTTACATTCAAACTCATGGTATTCATGTCAAGCCATCTTTTGACTGTCAAATATATCTTTTTCTGCATCGCTGAACAAACTCCTCCAATCAGTACTGGTGGAGACTATTGCTGTATCATCTGCAAATGACACAATCTTGCCATTTTTCAATTTCAATTCTAAAAGATCATTTACATAGATAAGGAATAAAACAGGTGATAAAACAGTACCTTGTGGTAAACCATAAGATGTGAGGTTTAGGGTGCTTTTCTGTGAATTTAAGGTCAATATTTGGGATCTATCCTGTAAATAGCTTTTGAATAAATCTAAAGTAATTCCTCTAATATCTATTTTTTGTAATTTTAAAAAAAAAAAAATTGGTATTGTATCGAAAGCTTTTGATAAGTCTAAAAATATTGACATAGTTTTATTTTTGTTATTTAAATTATTGCTAATCTGATTCACAAAACTACACAATTCATCTTCTGTGCTTTTATTTCTTTGAAATACAAACTGCTGTTTTTCTATAATATTGTATTATTTTGTCTAAGAAGTTAATTAATCTTCGTTTAATTAGCTTTCCAACTATTTTAGCTGAATTGCTTAAGAGGCTGATTGGTCTGTAGTTACTGGGTTTAGTTTTGTCACCCCCTCGAATATTGATTTCAGCTTTGCAACTTTAAAATGATCAGGGAAAGTCCCTGTTACAAAAATTTTATTTATAATATCAGCTAGAGGCACCGCTATATACTGAGCAATTTGTTTCAACGTAATTTTTCAATTTAGATATAATTTCTTCTACATCTGAAGATTCAACTGGAGTTAGGAACCATGAATTTTGAAGGGCACTATTGTTATTAAATTGCAGATCCTCTGCATTTTTATTAATATGTATAGCTTCTGCATGTCTCATACCCACTTCCGCAAAGAAACTATTCAATGTCGATGCTTCCATTTTTATGTCTTCATATTTATTTGGAGTTATATAATAATCTTTCACATTTTTTCTATCTAAATGGAGTTACTTTTACACTCTGGGGAGTTTTCCTGTTTTTTCCTCCCGAGAGCGAAAAAGTGACACTTTAGTAGCATGTTCCAGGGAGTAAAGTAAGCACTTTAACAGGAGGTGAAGGGAAAAAATTACTTATTATACAGATGGTCTTTCGTAAACATCTTTCAAAAAAGCTATCACAACCTCTAAATTGCATTTGGTGGGAGTAGATATTGGATTTAACAGCACGACTTCGGGCCCATAACTTAAATGCCCGTTTTTAGCTATTGGAGACATAAATAAGCTCTTTTTGACGACTCTGCAACGAAATCATGTGTCTAATTGGGCGTTTTTAGTTTTATGGGAGCTATAGTTTACTTTGACATCAGTGCAACGAAAAGTGGATTTATGACTTCATAAATAAGTTAAATGTCTGATTTTAACTTTATGTGACGACTCTGCAACCGGCCATGATCGTGGTGACTGACTTGGCATCGACAGCTGATATATGATGAATAATTCCATAGTCTGATATAAATGCAAAATTCAAAAAACCTTGTTTTTGCGTCGATGCGCAACTTAAAAAGGAACATATCTGTCAAATTTCATGGAAATCTATTGCCGTGTTTCGCCGTAAATGCGGAACATATTAATATATAAACATAAAGAGAAATGCAAAACCGTCGTCTTGAATCATAGACCTCACTTCTCTCGGTCAACTACGGTTTCAACTACAGTATATCAAGACAGGTTGGCCATTGGAACTCTTTTCCCCGCTGCCGCCCGCTGCCGAATCCATTTGTGTGAATCTTATAATTGGGCGTATATGAAATGAATAGAATCTCTTAGTAGATCTCTTATTATAAGTAGAATCTCTCACATTTACTTAGTGGAATTATAATTTCTTGAACTACGGTAATAATCTTTTTATAACCTCTACTAAAAACTTTTCAATTCCCAACATTGTTTTGCAAATTGAACATATTATTTATTGCTCGTACAAATCAATACCGCCTTTATTTTGACTCAATCTGTAATTTTTAACAAACATGTTGTTGTTTCAAATTAATTACAAATAATTGGGCTATTAAGAAGTTTCAAGTTACATGACGACAATCGAAGTCGTTTCAAATTGAATTGTTGGAATCTTGATCATCATAGCTGAAAGATGAAATGGAAAATCCAGAAGAGTTCCTACAACGTAGCAGTCCATCGGTTTCTGTTTTTATGTTGTCTGTATGTGGAACACACTGGTTTCTGTTGCTCACTGAACGAAGGGTGCTGTGGCCTGTCTACTGTTCAGCCTTGAAAAGTAATTACAAAGAAACCCCTAATAACAGTCATCTTAGTAGTCGTAATCATTACGTCCTTCTTTATTTGAGACACCAATTTATAGACACTCACCCTTCCCGATCCAAAGTGAAGGCTGCCTCCGATAATTTTGTGAAATAAGTTTTTACTGAAGTTCACTAAATTAGTTTCTCTACCTGCTGCTGCCGCCGGTCCACCTCTTCCGTTGCCTCGGGCCTCGGGCGTCCATCTTTGGCCCATCAGTCATTAGTCAATGGATAGAACACAGACTATTCTCAAGTCTAAACTCATCACGATTCCATTCAATTTATCGTAAACTCTTTATCAAAACAGTATTTTATCATCTCTCGTTCTTGTGAATATAAAGATGGTTATTGTCACCATTGAAATATTCATAATATCGTATCGAAGAATACTTTATGAATTTAGAGTGTAGCCTATTATGCGAAGTTTTAAAAAACTCTCATCAGTTATGATCCAGTACACTATTTTTGGGAAGAAATATTTTTGAATTCCATGGAAATGATTTATTAACAAAACCAAAATAAGTGAAAAACTAAAAAAACAGCCTCATCCTTTTTTCGAAAACAGTTTTGGGCATGTTGTCCTCTACCAGTCATATTAATGTGTAATATAATAACTTGTGATAGTCAATTAATGGAATAAAATATAAAATACTAGAAAACTAGAACCTATTTCACGTAAAACTATTCTCAGAGTTGAATAGTTGTGAGAGCGTGCCTTTAGGTTTTGTATACTGTAGTATAGTAATTGATGAATGGTTTGAAAAATCCAAAAGTATTGAGAAAGAATCATAGAGGGAAATTGTATTGTTAGAAAGACTGGGGACATTTCCTTCTGGAAGTTTGTCAATCCTAATCGATAATTTATTTATAATAGCCTTTATGGTACCGGTACTAATCAGAGTAAATCACTGATCTGTGATCACATTCATTTATTAAACATTATTTGAATTGTACTATAGAGAAATTCTAAAAAAAATGTATTATTCCAAAAAAGTATCTGCTAGACTAGACATCTCATGTATATCATGTTATAAATATATTCTCTCTCAACCTGTAAAATCGCCCCACTTCACGGTTAGTGAGTTATCAATATAACCAATGACCATGCATCATAACCAGAGAAAAATCAAAGTTCTTTCATTGCAACATTATGCTGTTGGAAAAATACATCGCATCTTGTATTACTAGTGAGGGAGAAAGAGACAATATTAGTGATTACAGCGATGCCAAACGGTGGAAGGAGGGAGAAGGTAGGCTATAGGGCTTAGTTGCCAGGAAAAGGGCACTGTTTTGGAAAAGCAATCAGCCAGCCAAAAGCCAGGACCTGAGAGCTGAGAGCTGAGAGCCCGATCCCGATGCTAACCAGCCAGTGAAGAGAGGTGGTTGGTCGGTTGTGATGCCAGTAAGCTAGCTGGTCGCGCTCCAGAATCGAAGCCAGAGTTTGCAGTTGAACCCTCAAAGTAATGGCTCCCATCCAGCAACAGAGACGTTGACGACGCAGAGCGCCCCAATTCAATGTAGGCAATTTTCCAAAGAAATTTTCAGCTACGATATACAAGCGAACTTCTGATCCAGAGAAGTTTGCTTTGAATAGACTGAGCCAAAGATTTTTGGATTTGAGTGAGACTGTTACGAGCTATGTTATGATTACATAACATTTTATTAAGGACTATAATTCCAATTGAATGTTAGGAATGATTGGAGACTGAATGAATATTTTTTATTACAATTTCAGCAATGACTAAAAAGCATTTTATAGGATAATGAATAGTTATATGATGAAGAGACTCTCAAATCGATGAAAAGTAGAGATGACAAAAAAGAAGATAAAAAGTAGAGAGCATTCCAGTTATTTTATTTAAATTAAATTGTTTGTTAAGATATGTATACTGTAGCTTATGCTGAAAAATCCTATAAAGTTGATTCCACATATATCTACATCCATTTTCACCTTTGTTATGTCTCTAAATAATGTTCTATCGTCAATAAATTTTTCACATTTATGAAGAAAAAATAGGCTATATCTGTATGGTTTGATGGAACAATGATTTTGATAAATATTCCATTCAACAATAGATCCAATATTTTATTCCAGAGCACTCTATAGGATATACGGATTTCTCGTTCTAACGATAGCTCAAAAATCCACTCCCTGTACAGTTTAAATAAAAATTGATCATTGACAGGAATTACTATTCTGTGCTGTTCTCGCTACGACTGGCAATGCACAACGATCGATTTGAAATGTATTGCCCGATAGCAATAAATTGAAATTAATATGTTGGGATGTAAAAATAATAATTGGAGTGCGATGACTTGTAGTGGTGTGCCGCTTTGAGAATGGGTCGATGCTGGCTCAACTCGGCTTGGCATCAAAGTCTGGCGTCAAATTAAATTATTAATATTTGCAAACTCAATTAGCTTCGGCTGGACGACAGTGACCGTTTGCAATTGTTATGCAATGTGCGCCGATTAAATTTATAACCAAAACGTTCTCCCAATACAAGATCTGCTGCAGTTCTGCTCGAAAATATCATTGGTATGGTGTAGAGTAACATTATAGCTTGGTGGAGGCCTGCCCTACTGCATACGGCAAGCTGCATAATAATCCTTGATTTTCGTATTTTATTCCATGGAATGTCAAATAACTCTGGCTTCAAACAATACAAATATATACCGTATTATTATATTATCATTGATATTGGTTGTATTATGAAGTTATAAGACTAAGAGATAAGGTTTCATGGTTTCCCAAAGAAAAAGTAAATTATTTAACTAGATTTCGATTAATCCAATTCCATTATATTGAAGTGAATAATAGAGTACCTATAATAAAGTTGAAAACTTGAGGATGAATTGAACGATAAATATTTGAGATGTACATTAATTTGATAGCAGATGATTCAGAGTCACTTGATATGTCACACAATGTCACTTCCAGTCATACTTAATGTCTTTCTATTTTTAAACAAGAGTAATTTTTTCAATTAAACTTTTTATGTCAAACTAGTATAATAATTACATTTTTATGGCTCATTATAAATAATCGAAGTTTTTATATAAATTAATCTATACTCGTCGTGTATTACTATTAATGAAGTGTTCAAACGCTTTTGAATTTATAATATATTTTCAAAACTTTGGACAATGTACCAAAGACCTTTTCGCAAGGCCTGTATTGAAGAACACGGCGCTCTCTACGATGGACTCCGATGTACTGCACATCCCCATGAAATATGATATTTTTCGCCACATGAAAAAACAATTGTAAGTTTATGATATTATGATTTTTCGTTCTCAATGGTATTGATATAAAACATGAATATTATTATCAAAAACTGGGAATTGAAGTATTGAACAAGCCTGTCTTTTTTGGGCCAGGTATTGAACAATGAGCTACCTACCGTATGCTGATTAATGCCATGCGTAAGCGGAATCTCATTTCTGTTTGTTACCACTATTTATAAAATATTCCATCATTAAATCAATGGATCTATTAGAATTCTGAGATTAAAACGAATTTCAAAACAATACCGTAACTTATCGTAATAGCAATAGTAACATAGGCTAATTTTTACTGAGTAGGCCTATATAGTAGTACTACTTGAAAGTTTAATAAACAGCCAACAACAAGTTTTCTCTTCAATTTTAATAGATTTGATAGATGTTTTGAAGTATAAAAGTACGGTTAATTAGTCCACCCAAGGAACTGTTTAAAAATAAATCTCACGCTATTTTGTATCGTCCAATTCTACAGAAATAGAAAGCGCACAAATACAGCAGACTGTATTTGACAGATCCAGGATTATTATTTTGCCTCTTTTTCGTCCTATTTCCATCTTCAAACTTAATGGCGCATAATATGTGATAATGAAACCAAAGCTCCTTTCATCGAAGGCATGCTCCATGTATACATCTGTTTTATGTCGGTAATAACAATCTCATAATAATTCACCCCGAAATAAATGTAGAAGATTTTTCAAAAGACTGATCAATACAGTCTCGTAAACGGTACCTATATAAAAACACTCCCCAGATATGATTCGAGATAAATTAAATCACTCTATAATAATTATTGATTCTGAAAATAAATTATGATGTTACATAGATTTCATTCGTTCAACATCAGAAATGACATGCATGTTTTTGTAAATAACTAATAGGCCTATATTCTCCATAATTTCAGCTCAAATGCAATAAACCAAGTGCGAGCGAGATGATAACCTATAACAGATTCAGAATAATTTTTAAATTATTTACAGAATTTTTTTAATGTCGAAAAATAGTAATAACAATGGTTCTTCAAATCAATGAATTTGTTGTATACTCTTAAAATCCAAACTGAACCATTATTGATGTGATATAATAATTATAATGAGAGTTTATTTAATTCACGTCAAATTATAATATTTTTGTATAGTTCATGAAAATGATTCGATATATTCAATTCCAATTACAAAGATATTACATATCTTGATTCTCCATAAGAAGTATTTCGACTTGGAACACTGAAGGAAAAATGTATAATGAGCATGAGAGTATAGGAGAAGGAAATGTTTTCAAGCCGTGCAGGGTGCAGACCAAATTTTCCAATCAATGGAAATAATTCTTATCACTATGACACTATCCATGGAATACTACCAGGTGACAACATTTGAAAATATTTTTAAAGCCTTAATGAAGGAATGTTACAAAACATCCACTTACCCTAATTTTTCAGATTTTATCGCCACTGACAGAAATGATTGTACTAATCTGTTGTTTTTATTTTTTCTCAGAAGCTTCCTTTGATCTCTGTAAGCTTCAGATACCGGCCTACCTCCTAACATTATTGTCATTAGGGTAGTCCTAAAACAAACACATTTTCTGGAATCCGTTATCGTTAGTTAATAATAGTCGGATGGACGTGTTTTTGTGTGCGAGTATTTTTGTTATTGCTCTCGCACGCACACGCTCTATGAGTTTGAGGAATCTGGAGTGTGGTGGGAGTAGCTTCAACAGTTTCTCTTGTATAAAATAGATGGTACCGAGTTCATAAATACCACACGGTCACAAGACTTCAGTTTGGTCAAATTATTCTACGGTCAGCAAGTGCGCCAAAATGATGATGATCTTCTTGTTCTTTTTGTTGAGCTGTGCAGCAACTGTCTTCTCAGAGGAAGTTGCCGTCAAGAAGATTCCAATATTTGGTAATTATTATTTCTAAGCTCTTAATTCTACAAATTAAAAAAAATATTAATATTATGATAGTGATATTTCGAACACTAATATTCTTCTCTAATACATCATATTTCACAGAACTACTAGTATTTTTCGCCACATGCAAAAACAAATAATATTCTAGAATGTTTCAGACGATAATACTTCTATCATATAAGAAGCTTAAGTTAACATAGTATAGTCAGCGTAAGCAGCCCTGTAACCCTGTATGCTTATTCTATGCTCCTCTCCACCATTCGATATTTTTATATATGAGTTACAATGATAGTACTCCAATTAATTGACTTGCACTTCGAAGCTTCAAGGTGTCTTCTACGATTTCACCCCATCACATTCAGTTTTCTCTCTCCCCTAATATTTTTTCTATTCAATTATATTCAATTGAGTATTAAATTTCCATAAACTATTCAAAGTAGCCTAAATACTCTCATACTGGATTATTTCGCTTTCAATTGCAGTTTTTTAATTAGCCTAGAATTGGTTGGAAAGTATGCATTAACAGAATATTGCATAAATATACGGTATCACTTTTGATTTTCTGTTGAATAGTTTCATGCTGTTTCAAAGTATTCTACTGAAAACTCTTTTATTTTATACGCTGAATCCATTCAAAATTGAAAGAAATGTTGATACTGCTTGTAACATATAATACTTGAAAATAAATATTATGTTTAACTTGAAAGTAGAATAGTATGCGATCCTATGCGTGATATTCAATTCTGTTGTTATTTAGAAACAAAAACTTTCATTTAAATTTGAAAAAAAATCACTTGCTTTTACTTATTTTAGAAAATAGCTTCTCTTCCTCTTCATAATATTATTTTTTCAATTTCAATGGAAAGCAACGTTTAGAGGAAGTTCTATGGTCCGTGGTCGTATTCTTACTCTCTGCATAATTGTTCACGCATATTTGTTGTGTTTTTGCTCAGGGCCGAACTACTTCACGGTCGTGCACGACGAACTGGGCAGACCTATCCAGAAGTTCATCCCCACCCCCGAGCACATCTACAAGGGTCTCATCGAAAAGCCGACCCTGGTGCTCTACAAAATCGCCGCTGAAGACAAATTCTCCTTCAACTTTGCTCCTGAGGGCATCGCCAAATTGCTGAAGGATACTAAGTACAAGAGCCTGCACGAGTTGATCGCGAACAACAACGATTTGCATGCTGTTGTCTTCCCCAAGGCTGCTTTCCCCCTGCACCACTTCAAGGATTCCACTAAGCCAATTGTCGTCCCCGAACACTCGACCAGTCTGGATGGTTTGCTCGAGGACCCCTTGTTCGTGGTGCTTGTCAAGAAGGACGATTTGTCCAAACTGAGTGCAGTCGCCAAGCTTGGAGCCATCGGTGAGCTTGAACTGGAGGGAGAGACGGTGCGAATGTCCCGAGCCCTGGAAGTGCAACAGCCTACAGCATACTCCCCCCAGCCATCCCCCACCTACTACTACATCTACCCCAGCCCCCACTCGCAGACCCCCTACTCGTTCAGTCCACCTGTGATCGGTGCTGTCATCCCAGCTCTGGAGCCCGCCAAGATACCCTCCAATGTTGGCCCATACTTCTTTTAATCTAGATATAATTGTTAGGTAATTTAGATCTCTCTAGTTTAAAGTATTTTAAATAAAAACCTTAACTTATATTTGTATCCGTTGTTTTTTACTTTCCGTTGCCAAGTAGTGTATTGTTCTCGTATAACATCTCATATTTTGCATTTTCTCATCCATAACTAGGCTATGAGTTTCCATACCTGACAAAATATTACTAACATTATCTTTGTCACAACAAAGTAGCACTATAACAAAATTTAACACAATGAGGTAACTCAAAATAGAACATGATAGATATTAACATTATTGTAAGTTGATAACGTAACATTTTTTGTGTTGAACAATTTTACACTACAAAATAACACTATTATTCGATTATGAACACATAAACTACGAAGAATGGAATTCAATGATGAATATGAATACTAACTAATTCAATGTTTTTCTATTAAAGACTTAATGATTCGTATAGTTGTTAAAGGCCTACCGGTACTCACTATTATATGTAATCTTTACAATCAGTTATAAAATACGTTGCACTGTCGACAATACCGTAATAACAATACCTAACGTCGACAATAACCTAAGTACCGTAGGTTTTTTAAATGTGAAAAATGCAATCATACTAATTAATAAATATTTTCTCTCTTTTTGAGGAGCTCCCTCTATGTTAATCAAACTCAAAAACAAAGATAGTACCTACATCAATCCATGATTAACTTATTGTATTGAGAATCTTGATAGAATAGATTATTGGCAGTAAAATCCACATCATCATCATCATCATCTGAGAAAGCATGTTTAGTGGGAATTGCCTCATTCAAATGAGTAAGAGTAAGTATGTACGGTATTTATTCTCAATATTTTTTTTAATATCCCTAAAATCTCTTCCTTATGAGCGAAGTCTCTCAAAAATCACTCGTATACGAGTGGAATATTTTTTTAACAACAATAATGTTTTCTGAACGTTGAAAATTATTATTAAACTCTTTCAAATGATTTGTAATTGACTACAACAATGAAAATCTCAATGGAAATATATTGAAAGAGACCGTCTCGTTAATGCTCATAGTTTGTATGAATTAAGTTGAGACTTAGCCCTCCATCTGAAAAAAATGAATAACAGAGTGGCTAAATTGTGTCAAATTGCTACTTTCTCAAATTTCTAATTTAACCACATAATTGTCTGTAGAATATCATCCCCGATATTCCAGTAATACTAGAGAAGTTTTAGGTTTGAAAGGTTAAAAAGAAATTGAATTTATGTGATGAACTAGAAAATATCCAGAGCTAGTCCAGTCACATTGATGTTTGCAATTTTTATTGTAGTTCTGATTTTTTGATATTGTTTGTATACATAAGAGAAGTCAAATTTTTCATGAAAAATTACCTTGTGTCAGATACAGAATGGCCCTAAAACCTCGTATAATTTTTCGGTTCATTTTCCAATTTCCAGGTAACTCTGCTAAATTGAGTAGTAGGACAGAAAAATTCGCTCACGTCTTTTTTTAAGATTATGAAATTCCTAATAAAATGAGGTTATTTGGAACTCTCTATCTCCAATGAGTACTGACTTACATTATTTAAATTACTTACCCAAAATTGAGTTTTAACCTTCTTTAAACTCGGAATCGTCTATAGACGACCTAGGTACCGAGCGGGGTGTTGTATACGGTAGAGCAGTCGCCACGCTGCGCGATCTGTTGAGACTCAGCCCTTAGTGGAGATCGCGCATCCATTTTGAACTCATAGAACAAAATGTCAAACACTCATAACTTTTGACACAATGATCGGATCCATCGTACTACAGCTTATTCTTCTCGGCTCGTCAAGGCGGTTCAAAATCATACATCATAAGTCAAATTCGGTCGAAAAATAGAATATTCATTATTGAGTGTACTTCATCCAGTATTTAAATATAAAGAATGACCAACATTGTCAACCCCTCCCCATCAAAAAGTACTGGCTATGCTGCTGATGGGGATCATGTATAAGTATGCGCAAAAATAAATAGTTAGTCATCTCACATCTTGCGTAATAAAGACATAAGTCTTATTTTAATTTTTGATTGCTTATGTAATTTCTTCAACAATTTGAACCTATATATTATTCAACTCCCTACCTTATTGAAATTATCTAGTCTGAAGAAAAACTGTAAAGGCTTCTCTTCTACGATTTGTAGGAGTTACCAATTGTTTTCACATAAATCAATTTCATTATGACCATTTATTTAAAAAACTGTTGAAAATAATGAACAGAATATTTCCGGTACTGTAAATAATTAAATCATGCTAAGATAATGCAAGAGTGAACAGTTTAATAATAATCAATAACTCTCTCCCTAGTTTAAACTTTTTTTCTCTAACTAGTCTCTCTCTCTCTCTCTCTCTCACACACTCTCTCTCTCGCTCTCTCTCTCTCTCTCTCTCTCTCTCTCTCTCTCTCTCTCTCTCTCTCTCTCTCTCTCTATCTCTCTCTGTGACTGGAAGTAACAACATCTATTCATTTTTATCACACATTATTTTTAATTTACACAACACTGTGTAGTTTGTTTTTGCTAGATAGTATTGAGTACCAATGCTGATATACAAAACTTATTGTAAAATGAAGCAGTAGTATTCTTCGTTAAATTGCTATATCAGTTTTTAGAACAGCACTGTATGTCCGTTTGTGAATGATTGATCATTTGATTTTTGTAATCTTGAGAGAGTCGATTTTCGAACAGCGGCAATAGTCTTAATAAAACTTAGTTTTCTCTCTCTCTTTTTGCAGTGCCAACATTCCAGGCACTTACCTACGACGAATTAGGCCTTCTATCGTACAGAATTCTGCCGACGCCTGACAATGTGTACAAAGGAGTGATAGAAAAGCCGCTGATTGTAGTTTCGCTGGCGAACGAGAAGCCCTCTTTTCAATTTGCCCCGGGGGGTCTGCGAGGCCTGCTAAAAGATCCACAGAGCAAGCAACTGGTGCACCAACTCACCAAAGATGACCAGATCACTGTGGTTATCTACCAGAAATCGTCCTTGCCTTCAGCCATTTTTCCCGAAAAGCTACAAGCTATAGTCAGAGTGCCTGAGTACCAGACAACATTGGAAACACTTATGGAGCCTCCTCCAGTCGTAATGCTGATACGAAAGTGAGTGAATTAACTAGGAATCAACATCAACCGACTTATTATAGGAACTAAAAAAAACAATTCACTTTCATTTTCCTAATAGACTAATGAAATCTATGTTTTCCATGACAAAGTACTGTAATTGTTTTAACTTTATTTCTACACTCTAAACTCTGTTACAAGAAGACTTATTATATCCACATTGAATGATCAAAATAATACTGGTTATTTTAATAATATTAACATATAATAGTATTTCAGCTGTTTGTTATTAATAATAATGTTTCAAAATTTTGGGAATTCAGAATGGAAAGAATTTTCATACTAATAAGGAACTTTGTCAGCCTATCACTATTTTTTTGATTTACTGTCAAATTACACATGCGTTATCTCTAATAGAATAGGGATCTTATGCTAACACAGAAATACTTTTTTATTGTGAGAATATAAAATGGGATTCGATGATGTAGATTTTCCTAGGAGTGCATTAGATATTTTAGAAATTGATATGCTACTTTTATTTTAAAACAACAAACAAGGTGTTGCAAAATTTACAATTATAATTTAGTACAACACTACTCTGTGAATTTGATAAAATTCCATTTCACCCTGAACATAATAACAATTATGTCAAGTCAATTTACCTTGAAGCTAAAGCATTCCGTATTTCAACAATACTTGAAATTCTAGTTTGAATTCGATTGAGTATTTTAATTTGGAACATTGAATTCGTCTACACTTCAATTTTGATACCGGAGTGTTTACAAATCTCAATTCTGCAAAACTTTTATTGCGGACGATGCCCACACAAGCTTTTCTCTTATGCTTGGGTAATGGAACGAGTGCGTGGGTGATAGATGAGATGGTCGAACAAAACTTCTATGCCTACTTTACACGAACTATCAAATTCAATTAATCTCTAACTGTAGAGCTGGATGGATTCTGGATTCCTACTTATCAGTGGACGGTGCAGTGAGAATATTAATCCTATAAGTTATAATAGGACTCTATTCATATGGTACGAGCTCGTTCGGAATGAGTGGGAATAGTCTACTAAGAACTCATGGGCGTGGGAATCCAGCTTAATTGAGGATCAATTCCAATGAGTTGAGAGAAATGATTCAAATCTGAGGAATAATCACTCTACTCCTTTATGTATAACGTTAGGAGAATAACCCTCTTTCCCTCCCTTGAACTAAATAAATGATGCTATTACAATTTCAGAACAACTACTCGTATTATTGATTTGTCTCTTGTTTTATTCACAGAAATCAGTTGAAGTCACTCAACCTACACACCAATCTTGGCCAGGTTGGCGGTTTGATAGTGCAAGACAAAGACATCCGAGTGGACAGAGATGAGAGGCAGCTGATGAATCACTTCGCCACCACCCCCTCTGACAACACCCTCTACCTCGTTCACCCAGAAACTCGCTACTCCGACAACCACGCTCCAGCAGCCCTTCATTTTCCCACCCCCATCCCTGCTCTGCCACCCCTCAACATTCCCAACAATGTCGGTCCTTTTTATATCTAAAACAACCCTGGTCATTTTCTGAATTGAACTTGTAGAAGGTTTTCCTACTAGAACCAGGAATGTTCAAAAGAAGATTATCAACTAGAACAATATAGCCTACGTTGTTCAGTACTAGTTCTTCACTATAACCAGAAACTTATTTTCCTACTAGAACCTGGCCTTATTCTAACGATTCAGTGAAACGTTAAAAAGTAGATTTTCAAGACTAGTACAACGTACGGTACGTACTTTGTAAAGTAGTTTTCCCACTATAACCAAGAACTTATGTTTCTATCATGAAATGTGAAACATATTATAATATAATACCAGAGTGTTTATTACCTAGTATGTTGAGAATATCCAAAACTAAAAGTTTGTTGAGCATCCTTCATTCTTAACAATTGATAGAGCTAGTGATTAATTGAAGGTGATTCCGATATTGATATGACACGAAATAATATTAAGAAGACTCCTGCAACTGTAACTGCAAATATTGATTATTGAGAGAATAATAGCTCAGAGAATAACAGATGTCACAGAATTGCTAGGAGAAAAATCTATGAACGCTCAAAACAGAAGTATTTGTCCGATTGCGAATCAAACTCAGACTCTCATTATTTTCATCACCCAAATATTAGTATAGAACTAAGGGATTTGAAATATTATTAGTATTACTATACAATTATATTACTATATTACTCATATATTACTTGTTAGTATTATAATACTAACAATAAAATATTATTATTAGTAATAACATGGAATGAAGATCACTTTGAACTATAATGTAACTCACAGATTTTTTGTCATTGCATGTTTATTTATATTGGAAAAGTTTTATTGGAATACTTCTTTGTTATAAAAAAAGTTTTGAATGCGCCACTCATTCTTGTATTTTTTATCCCTTCTACTTGTTTCCAAACCTAATTATAGATACTAATGTACTGTAATTTTATTCCCTCCCCCCCCCCCAAAAAAAACAGTACATTTCTCCCCAATGCACGCCTTCAACTATTCAGTGAAATAAAGAGTAGAATAAATTAAAAAAATACTATTGCTACAGTTCCTGAATTTTTATTATTATCGCGGATGATGCCTTCATGAGCTTTTTGCTTGTGCGTGGGTAATGAAAAGTGCGTCCATCGGAGGGATTCGAACCCACGAACGAACCAGGCGGTGCTACGGACTGCTCCTTACCACTAGATCAAACAGGCCGGCAGTTTTCTAATCACATTAGCGATAATGGTAGCTCTAACATCGGGTACGAAAAAGTATTCACCTTTCTCTTTAGTTTTTGTGTATTATTTTTATCTTTGAGAATTCTCAATCCTATTTCGGAGAGGAGAGCTTCTTGAAGATCCTTTTTCACTTCAAAAGAACGATCAATTTGAAATATAATCAATATCCATCTTGGAACAGTAGCTGGAGGCTCGTAGAAAAACGCTCGATAATGGTTCCTGTTTCTTAATTGGATAATTGAGCCGCTGTTTAAAATTGAAAGAGGCTCAAATCAGAATCTATCCCGGTAGCTGTTTTAGGGCCATTTTATCTTGATTGGGAATTGTGCCGATTTTCAAAAGCTGCTGAATCAAAAATGTAAGATCTATTATCTATAACGGATTGTTTCATGCTGGCGCCATAGTAAATGCCTCAAGGCCAGGCACTAAACATTTATCTTTTCTGATTACTGTATTTCAGTTTGAAAATCATCCAAGTTTGACATTTCTGTATTATCAAATTACGTGCAATGCCCTTGAGACATGGTATAACAGAATCTATCACTCATGTTTCATATATAAAAGTACAAAACTTATGTAAGCTATAGATTTTAATACAATTGAGCAGGAGTACCCACAGGGAGAGTTTAAAAAACTATTTCATTGAAATTCTAATTATTGAGGAGAGGGTCCCATAAAAGGTCTTATGGTGTTTAACATGATCGAGGTCCCCATTTTTTCGAAACTGGAACTAAATATTGTCTGTAATTAGAAGGATGTGCACCCCTGGATTGAACAATATGTTTTAAAATCTATATTAAATTCATACGGCAATACAGAAAGTTCAACCATAAGGAAAAAATATTCCAAATTATGAATTGCCCCACAGGGGAAATATGATTTTTAGTTCTTAATATAAGTTAACTTATCTTGATCATAATAAAGTATAAGTTATTTTATTAATATTCACAATAACACTGTCACAATTTTCAATTTTCATCTTTATTCACTTCATGAAAATGTATGAGAGATTGAAGAAAAGTTTTTAGTAGCTTACCTTACGTACATCCTGGCCACAGCATTGGATATTCTACAAGATATTGGGAAATTCTACAAGATATTTTGTAATTGACTAAAAGTTCAGTGTGCAGTATAGAATTAATTTTTTCAAAGAGGTTCACCGAATATTGTAATAGATATGATCATTATTCTTATAATAAAATAGATTTTATCACGAAACATTCTTTGCTTGAAAAAAATCACCTCGTACTACTAGTACCGTACTGGTATTTCTGTAGATGCATTTTCACCTTCAGGGGCAAGAATTTATTTCAATTTATAGTCATATCAACTAGAATATGAAAAATATTATATATTCATACTGTATCATATCAAATATGATATTTGCTAATAGATATTTTAAGAAGGCTACTTGAATTGTCTGATTATTATATAAAATACTAGTACCCTTTTTATAATTTTTACATAAACACAATGTTTATATCAAAAAGTATAAAGAAGGTACTAGAAATGTCCATGATAATCAAACTAATATCATATATTCAAGTAACACAGAGTCGTTCTTTGATTTCACTATTGTTCTGAATTTCGTTTCACTTATAACTTGAGTTGATTTTCACTTCGTTACATTCAGATTCATTTGTGCAATGATAAAAATGAATCTTCCACGTCTAAATTTCCAAAGTAAAATACTGCAATTCAAAATATATAAAATTTGGAAAAACAACAAATTTATGATTATGAAATAGGCTACACCAACCAGTTTTATCATCTTCAAATTTCAATTGAGTATAGTGGCTGAGTAGCCTACTCTACTATAAAAAAGTACTGAATACATTACTGATACGGAACTCCCACAACTTGGAACTTACAAACATTATCAACCACATACAAAATACAACATTTCTGTAAAATCCACTAGTTAAAATATATCAGTAAATGAGTTATAATTAGGTTGGAAAGAAAAAGGTTGACAGGTGAAGTAAATTAACTAATCCAGTAAAAACTAATTCAATTATTTGGAAGACGGTTCAAGTTCTCTTTATTCATCAATATGAAATCAATCAGAGAATTTTTTTAGAGTAAACTGGTACAAAATCCGATAATTTGTTTCAAATTGTACTGAGGGAAGGAAACAGTGTCTTCTTATTTGTATCAAAAGTAATTGTTGTTGTCGGTTGTCATCTGAATGGAGAGCTTAGAAGTAGTAGGCTGGTGGAGCAGCACTGTATCCAGCTGGACTGGAGAAGGGTGGGGGTGGAGGTGCACTGGCAGCTGACACTGGCTTCACATGTTCGATAACTGGAGATGGGATGCTCGAGTATCCAAAAACGGGTGCTGGAGGCGCGAGAGCAGCGTAGGGTGTGGCTACAGAAACAGGAACAGTCGCTGAAGGGGCAAATGAATATTGAGCTGGAGTGAAATAAGGAGCTGGGGCAGCAGCAAAGGCAGGGGATGAAAATGATGTTGGAGTATAAGCAGAAGCTGCGGGTGAAACAGGTGCTGGAGCAAACGCAGGGACTGTGCTATAGGCTGGAGCTGGCGAGTATGCCGGTGCTGGGGCATATGTTTGCACTGGAACTGAGGCATAACTCGGAACTGCTGGAGCTGGAGAGGAAGCTGGGGCAGAGATTGAAGGGAAGTAGGCGGGTGGCGAGAGAGCAGCAGTCAAGGCTGGGTTCACACAGTGAGTGGGCAATGATGCAGGTGCTGCAGCAGGAGCTGGGCCATAAGCTGGGATTGAGGCATGAACTGGAGCTGGAGTCACAACTGGGGCTGGAGCGAAAACTGGAGCTGGAACAAAGGCTGGGGCTGGTGCATGGACTGAAATGGATGGGTAGAATGGAGCTGGAGCATAAGCTGGGACTGAAGCATGGACTGGAGTTGATGAGTAGATTGGAGCTGGAGAGAATGCTGGAGCTGGAGCATAAGCTGGGACTGAAGCATGGACTGGAGTTGATGGGTAGAATGGAGCTGGAGAGAATGCTGGAGCTGGAGCATAAGCTGGGACTGAAGCTGGAGGATAAACTGGTGCTGGAGCAAAAGCTGGGACTGAAGCTGGAGCTGGACCATGTACATGAGTGGATGAGTAGAATGGAGCTGGAGCATAAGCTGGGACTGAAGCATGGACTGGAGTTGATGAGTAGAATGGAGCTGGAGAGAATGCTGGAGCTGGAGCATAAGCTGGGAATGAAGCTGGAGAGTAAACTGGTGCTGAAGCTGGAGCATAAGCTGGGACTGAAGCTGGAGAATAAACTGGTGCTGGAGCAAAAGCTGGGACTGAAGCTGAAGCTGGAGCATGTACATGAGTTGATGGGTAGAATGGAGCTGGTGAGAATGCTGGAGCTGGAGAGTGAACTGGTACTGAAGCTGGTGCTGGAGCATAAGCTGGTGCAAAACTATAAGCTGGTGCTGGAGCAAAAGCAGGGGCTGGAGCAAAAGCTGGGGCTGGGGCAAAAGCTGGGACTGAAGCAAATGCAGGGGCTGAGGCAAAAGCTGGGGCTGGAGAAAATGCTGGGGCTGGGGCAAAAGCTGGGGCTGAGGCAAAAGCTGGGGCTGGAGCAAATGCTGGGGCTGAGGCAAAAGCTGGGGCTGGAGCAAATGCTGGGGCTGGGGCAAAAGCTGGGGCTGGAGCAAATGCTGGGGCTGGGGCAAAAGCTGGGGCTGGAGCAAATGCTGGGGCTGGGGCAAAAGCTGGGGCTGGAGCGAATGCTGGGGCTGAGGCAAAAGCTGGGGCTGGAGCAAATGCTGGGGCTGGGGCAAAAGCTGGGGCTGGAGCAAATGCTGGGGCTGGGGCAAAAGCTGGGGCTGGAGCGAATGCTGGGGCTGAGGCAAAAGCTGGGGCTGGAGCGAATGCTGGGGCTGAGGCAAAAGCTGGGGCTGGAGCAAATGCTGGGGCTGGGGCAAAAGCTGGGGCTGGAGCAAATGCTGGGGCTGGGGCAAAAGCTGGGGCTGGAGCAAATGCTGGGGCTGGAGCAAATGCTGGGGCTGAGGCAAAAGCTGGGGCTGAGGCAAAAGCTGGGGCTGGAGCGAATGCTGGGGCTGGGGCAAAAGCTGGGGCTGGAGCAAAAGCTGGGGCTGGAGCAAATGCTGGGGCTGGGGCAAATGCTGGGGCTGGGGCATAAGCTGGGACTGGAGCATGGACTGAGGCTGGAGCATGGATGGGAGTTGAAGCAAAGAATGGAGCTGATGAGAATGCTGGAGCTGGGGCAAATGAATGAACAGGTACAAGAGATCTACCTACAGAATGAACTGGTACATACTTGACTTCAGAATGTACTGGTGATGTGTGGACTGAAGCTGGGGAATAAACTGGGGATACTGCTGGAGCTGGAGCATAAGCATAAGCTGGTGCATATGTAGAGTAGGGTGCATAAGCTGCTGCTGGTGAGTAAGCTGCAGAGGGTGAGTAGGCAGGAACTGAAGCTGGAGCTGGAGCAAAAGCTGGGACTGGAGCTGGTGCTGAGGCAAAAGCTGGGACTGGAGCTGGTGCTGAGGCAAACGCTGGGACTGGAGATGGTGCTGAGGCAGAAGCTGGGACTGAAGCATAAGCTGGAGCTGGTGCAAAAGCGGGAGCTGGTGCAAAAGCGGGAGCTGGTGCAAAAACTGGAGCTGGTGCAAAAGCGGGAGCTGGTGCAAAAACTGGAGCTGGAGCAAAAGCTGCATGGGCTGGTGCTGGTACATAAGCTGGTGCTGGTGCATAAGCTGGTGCTGGAGCATAGACTGGAGCAGGAGCATAAACTGGAGCTGATGCATAAACTGGAGCTGGAGCGTAGGCTGGCACAACTCCATGGGCAAAAGCAGGTGCATACTTTGGTGTATGAACAACATGACTTACTCCATCATTGTAAGCCACCTCTGGAATAGGTGCTAGATCTCTGAATTTAATAATTTTCTCATCAGTCAGCTTAAAGTCAGCAACATGTTTTATGAACTTGGATATATTGTGATCAATGAAGTCTTTCTCTTCAATGAAAATCACATAAGGTACCTCTTTCAACTTGAGGATTGCCTCTTTTTCTGGCTCGGAGACAACCACATCAATCACTCCTGGATACCAATCAGCTGGGAAGGTACTTCTTGAGAAGACCAGAGCAATTGGCTTCGAGTAAGTATCAACAGCTGACTTCACTTTTGGGAAAGACTTGATGAAGGCCAGACCCTCTGGTACGTATGTTACTTCTGGTAGAGCTGAGGGCGAAGTCCTGGTTACTACATGCACTGGCTTGTCGATGATGCTTCGGTAGCAGAATGGAGTGCATCCTTGGTCGATTACTGAGTCCTTAATGGCACTAAGCTCTGAAAAAATAGGATATAATTTATTTATCATCAGTTTCGTTTAGAGAACTCGCAAGAGTTAATTGAAATTACACAAAATTTATTTCAAATTAGAATTCCAAAAGGATAAATCCAACAATTTTTCATAAATTTCACAAATACTTTGTTCTTATTCTATATGAGGCAGTGATTAATTTCTGTGTGGAGGGTGGTGATTGCTATGCAAAAGTACAAAAATTCCCTAACAATTGTCTATGTATTATATTCATGTTCATACATCTTTATTGCTCGAACATTTTTCTCATTCTAAAATGGCCATCTCCATAAGTGAACTAAAGCAGAATTATAAAAAGTGAACTAAAAAACTAATAATTTGTAAAAATTGCAGTAGGAATGGGAAAAACTCATTGATTTATTCTACCAACCATATTATTTTCTATTATATTGATAGAACAATACCTAATAAAATATTTGTTCGATTTAAAACCCACGAACAGGCCAAAAAGGTCTATGTGGGCTCTTATATTTCATTAAATAGAGTGAATCCACTTGGGATAGGTGCAATAAGATAAGTTATACCACAGTAATATATGCTAAAACATTGTTGAACTGGATTAAACTAGGAATATTATTATCATAAATATAATATAGATATATATGATAGGGAATAGGATAAGGTATTAATAGTATTATTTGTATTACATATCTCAAGTTGTGTATTTGCTCTGTTGAAATATTATTGCAAATTGTGTAATTTTTGCTGAAATAAATTCAATTCAATTCAAAATATCTTCAATTTTTTTTTGCAAATAGACATTTTCAGAAAGAATCGTCTGTTATACTTGAATAAAATAACATTTAACCGACATTTAATTATGTAGAAAAAAACTAGGTAAACAAGAGAGCAATTAAATTTTATTCCAACCAACATTTTATAATTCCATCATCGACATGGATGATCAAACTAAAAAAACAATAGAAACTGCACGCAAAAAAATTGATGATGAAATCAATATAATCAATGAATTTATCATAAAATGAATAATTGATATTTTTATTGTAATTTGACTGTAATGTAACACTTTGGTTAATGAACAATTCAATTCTTGCTTCAATTAATAGGTTAAATAAATTGACTCTAGATGAACTAATACCAACTTGTTGGATATTAGTTCTATTTGATTTTTACTAATAATACTATATATTATGCATACTCTAACATTGTAATGTCGAATTAATAGAATGTAACCATATTTCACTGTCATAATCCACTGAATATCACAACTAACTACATACCACGAACCTCTTCTTACTGCTTTACTGCAGATTTGAACTCAATCTGTGGAACGCATAATTATTCCCTGGGATGAGTGGAGCATTACCAGTACCGTACATTACTGTAGATAACTGCATTGTAGATACTATTACTGTAGATACATTACTGCTAACGTACCCAGTTAGCAATGATCATCCCTCACATTAAGTAATATCGATCACAGTAATCTGCACCAGAGCCACATTTACTAACAATCCAATTTATTGACCCCTACAATTCATTCTAAACTTTCTATTCTGTGTTTCAATTATGATGAAATAAGTCATAAATACAGTTACTGAGCTTCATGAAGTTATCTTTCTACAAAACGGATTTGAACATTAATAATTATTAAGAGCTTGAATATTTGTATGATAATTCTATGTACTGAATAGCTTGTATTCTTTATTCAAAATTCATATAATATACTTTAAAAACTTAATTGAATTGAATGGCTGCTATTATTTTGAGACTAGGAGGATAGAATGATAATAGGGAGCATAAAAATACTAATGAATGCATAAATATAAGAACTTGAAAACTTGATGGAACTCAAACTAATAAATACTCGAACTGATATGTTATACAATTTAAAATTAATTATAGTGCTAGGTATGTCACCAAGAAGGTTTGGGAAGCTCTGAGCTAAGCAACACTATTGGAAGGAGTGCAGAGTAGAAGAATTGAATTTGATTCAATCACTCAATTTATCTATTCACAAATTGATTGATGTACTTCACAAATTTTCATTTCATTCTCCCCTATGATTATCTATGATATTTGGAATAGATAATAATTATTTAAATATAGTATCGCATAACTTACCGAATACGGGAACAATTTTTTCGGGGACGATGTTGGCCAGAGCCACGCCGCAGAGGGCCACAGCAATCAGTGCAATCTTCATGATGTCTGCTGCCAGAAGCCAATGCCAATCGACACCAAGTGTGCTCGTCACCAACTTGGCCACCGCTTTTATTCCAAGAGAAACTCATCTCAACATTCCGAGCAATAGTATTCGACAATAAACAACAGCCGATAGGTTAATTGGCTTCCACCGCTCCCCTCTCCATAATAATCATCTCCAACAGTTTAAGAGAAACTCAGAAACAATCTCAATCAATCACAAGCACACGCCAAAATATCCAAAATAATCTACTTGTTGTTCATATAGCCATTAGTGCATTGTCGGCACAAGTTTACTTACTAGGCTACTAATTGAAATTAGTCGATCTATTGATCACTTCTAACAGATTATTACCGAGTTTTTTGGAAATAATGTGTAAAACGCAAATGAACGTCAAAAATAAATTTATGAGAACGCAACACACGTAGATTAAGCTGTATCAGAGAGAATAGTTTATTAGAATGGATTCAAGTATTTTTATGAATGAAAGGGTATTTCTCTTCAATTGATTATTAAACGGTAAAAATCAGATTAAATCGTTTCATTATGTAGATTTATTTTCAGGGTATGTCAATTGCTAGTACTGTATGTGTTCAAATGGACAGTATCATTACTTATTAAGTCAAGACATTGACGATCACATTAATAAACAAGAAAAAATGCCTCAATCAAAACATCCCTCTTAAATGTTTTACAAGCTAATGGATAGGACACCAATATAATTATGTGAATGTATTCTATTAAAGTTAATGCAATAATCATGCATTACGTGGTATAACTAATTTACGTAAATTCATCTGAAAGTACTCTTCACTTAAGACTTTACTAAATACTTAGTTACATACAAAGAACTGAGAACCCTAGTTTAAAAAAACTTTAAATACGTATTAAAATTAAAATGTGTATAAAATATACAATATTGATGTTATTCTAAGTGATAGAAAGCGTTCTTCATGCACTACAGAATCACAGACACAAATCAACATAATTTACATAGTAATGTAGTGCATATAGCGAATCTCATGCAACGCATCCTTGTGAAGTCCAACGACAAAATTCAAAGGAGACACAGTTTAACCAGGGAAGACAATATTTATTGAAGTGCAGGTGTGGTGAACAAAAAGAGGCAAATGCGGATGGTCATTGATGCGGGCCCCACATGTCTCATGCGATAGATGCCTCATGCCCACTCATTGCACATTGCTCAGGTTCACCACAAACTCAAACTCAAACGGCTGTTCAGAACAGCTTTGAATGCTACATGGGTCAACAGCACTCGCGTTTTCCCCCCA
Organism: Nilaparvata lugens; assembly: GCF_014356525.2. Taxonomy (NCBI): domain Eukaryota; kingdom Metazoa; phylum Arthropoda; class Insecta; order Hemiptera; family Delphacidae; genus Nilaparvata; species Nilaparvata lugens. The sequence continues at coordinate 37,906,209 of NC_052505.1, read as the reverse complement.
AATTAACTGCCGAAATTGGATTGAACTGCACTCGGCTACTTTCAATTTCTATATCAATCTTACATCTACAATCTGCATGTCTTAGTAATGATCAGACATCAGAGTATATATTTGACTACCGGTATGTATACTATATCTATTGGCTATTAACTGAAAACTATCTATTGAATAGGCTATGCATTTTATTCGCTTGTATCTTACTAATACATTTATCATATTTGAAAATATGAGACTTGAAGATTAGATTTAACTCTACCGTGAGGCTATTGAATCACTGCACGCTTTACATAGGTTCGCAAATTTACCGTATTTAAACATTTAAATTTAACCGACAAAAGTTAGTTATTGCAGTTACAAACTCGATATGTGCACTGTAAGCTATGAATCGAAATATGTACAATAGATTAGGGTTCATGTCAGTGTTGAGAGTTGAAACTTTTGAGAATGCAGGCCGCTATTTGTAACGTAGTAATTTTTTCAACTTCAAAGATGTGTTTTGTATTCCACATTGGCAATAGGCCATGGCACTGGGTTTTTTAGCATTCCAGATGCCATGGTGTCATCACATACAATCAAAGTCAATAAAATTTTCACCGCCCCGAATATTAAATAATACAAATATCACACAACTTTAATTTAATACACTGTAACTGATTTGTGAGTTCTGAAATTGCCAGAATTTGGAAATATAAAAAATATACGTTACTAGCCGTCAGGGTCGCTTCGCTCGCCGTGTCCGTCTAGCAAGGGGGCTCCGCCCCCTGGACCCTCGACTGGATCGTCCAAAAATGAGATCAGCGGGCTCGCTTCGCTCGCCTACATTTTTCATTTGAGCATGCTTCATTCCATCAGAAAATCAGAGTACTGAGAAAACTCAGAAAAGCTGAGAAAAACGTTGGAAAAACGCTGATTTTGGGCGTATATTGGATGAAATATTAAAGTCACCACATCACAAAATTTTTAAACCCTACCTAAACCTATGTACCAAATTTGAAAATTTTCTGTCTATTACTTGATGAAATAACTGAGAAAATACAAAAAAAACGCTAATTTTGGGTGTATCTTTGGCGTTATTTCAAATTCCTTCTAACACAACATTATTACACCCCAGCTGAGCTTCTGTAGTAAATTTGAACATTTTCTATTCATTTGTTCTCGATAAAGCTGAGAAAGCGCAAAAAACGCTGGAAAAACACAGATTATGGGCCTATCTTTGGATTTTTTTTCAAATCCGTTCTTAGTGCACCTCTAAAGGGCCAACTGAACATACCTACCAAATTTGAACGTTTTTGGTCCGGTAGATTTTTAGTTCTGCGAGTGAGTGAGTCAGTCAGTCAGTCAGTGAGTGCCATTTCGCTTTTATATATAAAGATAGACCAGTGCTGTAAGTTTGTATTAAACTTATCACAGTATGATTATTTTATAAAAAGTTATTGCATTGCTTTTTGGAATGAGAGAATGCATTGCTTCTCGGAAAGGTTTCTTGTAAGATTATTTTGGTCTTGCCGTAAGATTGAAGTGAAATTAAAATATTTTCGCTTTTTGCTATAATATTATCTTGTTTCAATGATTTTGCGTTTTATCCATTTATTTGTGTATTTATTTATAAACTTATTGGATTCAACTTACCAGAGCGATGGATCATGAACTTAATCTCCGAATTTTAGACATAATCTACCGTTAAACATGTTGTAGTACCTAATTCCACAAATTAAATATTAATTCAACACCAACACTAAACACTTTTATTAGTCCTAGTACTTATTAATTACTTTCACCACTAACAAGCAACTAACTACAACACCTAACCTTAAAAGCAGATGTAGATACTGCTACTACTCCAAACCAAATCAGATGTTTTTTTTTAAATACTTAGCAAAAGTGCAGTATCTGACATCTGCTTAGCGTGAGTGCAGCAACTACGTTTAGTTACTGCATTTCTGCTTGGCAATCATAGTATACTACGTTTTTTCTAAGTTTTTCAAGGTTGTTTCTGTAGATATACTGTATTTCATTTGCAAGAAATTCCCGTTCAGAAATAATTTACTGCGTTTCTGCTCAGTTGACTAGATAGATCTCGTTAAGACGAATCCATTGATGTATATAACTCCAAAACACAAATTTTGTCACTTACTGCACTTTTGCTAAGGAGGGTAGAATAGTACACCTAATTATTTATTGCATAGACCATTAAAATTCGAATGTTGGCTCTACTCTAATCTATTGGTTCTACTTTGAATTTTAATGAACAGTAATTCTGTCTCTCAAAGAATGAGAAATATTTTTGCTTCAAAGTAAATTAAAGTCATTTACAAAAATAATTTGTTTCATATCTCCCCAGAAGAGTTCGATTTTTGTATTGGATGGAAGCGTTGTGTTGAGTGACGCAGATAAGATGAGAGAGGACGGAGAGGTGGACTGGGATGTTGTTTGCACTCTGCGTTCGCGGGCGGACGGAGACGAGAGCCGGCGTTTTCGGGAGATGCAGTAGAGGTAGAGTACAGAGCAGAGGCTTGGGGCTTAGGGCTTGGGTGGCAGCAGTAGCGGCGTATCGATCAGTGCAGAGCACTAAGGGTTGAGGGCTAAGGGCTAAGGGTGGTTGCTGTAAGGGCTAAGGGCCGCAGGTGCGTCCACGCCTGCCAATACCCTACGCCGCCACCCTACACGCGGCGATATGGCATGCCCCTACTCTGCCTCTTACCATGGCACAGTCCTTGGGGAGGTCTACGAACTCTGCTCAGTTTTCACTTCTGACAGATGAAATTTGATTATTTTTCAACCATATTCCCTTTCATTCATTTATTAGTATTTTAGATGAAATAGTATAATTTTTGAACAGCAATAGTTGTATGTTTTCATCATATTGCACATTTTATGGTGTATATCAATAATACATCCAATTATTTCCACATACCAACCATTTAAATTCGAATGATGGCTCTTATTATCACATTGATACAAGATTTTACAGTAATAAATTAATATTGAACAAAAATCTAAATAGGTGAAAATCTAAAAATCTAAAAAAATAGAAAGTAAAAATGAAAAGTATAAGTAAAAAGTAAAAATCTATCAAATCTTCTGGAGGCTTCTGCACACATTAAAATATTAGCGGAGGCAACTGATACAAGTAGCCTACGCTATCTTTTCTCTATGATATTGGTTACAGTGAGAATTGCAACGAACATAGAATAATTTTATCTAGATTACGTTATGCTGTTGGTGAACATGAACATGACGATGCTTTGTAGAATATCGTACATCCACAATAATAGATTAGTCCTATTTGTTTCAACTAACTACCGTAATTTATTATAAAGCTTGTTTATAATAACTGGAACTAGACCTGTGAAGTATATACACAGAAGTAGCAATTCTCACTAGTCAGTATATCAAAAAAAGGATAGATAGAAAAATGAAATGCAGTATCATTATTCCAAGGAATTCTAAAATAGGTTGTCGGTTCCTACTTCCTAATGAGTATTCTTCTCAGAGATATGATTATTTTAAACATTGGAGAGAGATTATATAATTAATATTAAATAGGTTTTCATCACAGTAATACAATATTATTTGGTGTGTTCCCACCAAAATGTCAGAGCAAAAATAATATTCTATGTCATAGGATTTCAATTCAGTGCAACTTCGTTTATCCGGACTTTTGAAGTAAATATAAATCTAATTAATCCGGAGAATTGAACAAAACCATGACTAATTTCAAGTCTTCTCTGTAGTTCCTCGGTTACTTTTGCAAGGTATAATTTTGGGAAAATAATTTTCCCGTCCTCGAATTAATGAATTAATTCTTGCACAGAATTCTCCATTTCTTTCATTCCATGGACTGCGAAATTTTTTTCTTGTACTGGAAAAATTATAAAATAGGAATCTCACATCAATTCATTTAATGTTAGAGTCGATTCATTATTATTCAATCTTATTTATGAAAGAATACTCCTTCAATATTTTAAACACTAATTAATAATTCGAGCCGTTCACACTACTCTACCAACAACTAGCCCATTGTACAGTTTTCCAATTCAAAAAAAAGTTAGGATGAGATACACTCAATATGAACGGAAATTCCAAAACCATTAGTTTATTAGGTAGCGAGGTAAAATAAAAGCTGAGGAAGTGAGAAAAAGAGTTGTCTATTGTTAGTGTGGTGCTGGAAGGCCAGCCAGCGCCAGCGCCCAGCCACTTCTTCGGCTATCTGGAGTTAGGTGGTTGGGGGGACACACTTTTATGGACCCCTTCCAGCGTCCTCTCAACACCCCCTCTCACAATATTTCTATAAAACTTGTGACGCTCTCTCCTCAAAGGATGTAGCGGGAGGAAGTGAGATTCCTTTCGTACAGTCAGCATTTCTAACAAATAGTTTCTCATTGAAACAATGCTGACAGTATGATGTGAATGGGAGGCAACAAACCACCCGCACAGCGCTTTGTCGGCGCACCTTGCTTGCATACAAAACATGTGGAGAAGATAAACAAATGGTGGGGTGGGGTGGGTTCATTGCGGGGCGTGCACAGCTGACGCGAACAGAGGGGACCTGTGAGCAGGATGCTCTCGTCCCGTATCGATACGCGACATACTGCACTGTATCACATGCACCAAAAAGGTTTTAATTTTTATTTTTAACAAGACCTTTGAAACACGGTCCTCCCCACTGATTCACTCTACTAATCCGTTCTTTCCGCTATCAATCGAACTGTTGTGTCATTTTAATACGTGTATTGATATTGATATTCATATTCAATTTTCCAAGGAATCAAACGAAAACTCTTATCTTGAACTGTAATTATTTGAGTTATCATGAAGTTCCCATAAGCTTATGTGGGAAGCATCCGCCTCGAAATATCGAAATCGCCCTTTACTAACTGTAAAATAGGACTATATTCGATTATATTATGCTTTTGGTTAATCGTGGGTAGCTCAAAAAAAATTAAGAAGTCTACAGTAATAATGAAATAGAACTGATTAGTTCAAACGATTATCTTATCAAATAGCTTACTGAAAACGTTGAATAGTGGTATTATTTATATGATAGCAGCATGCTTTAACTACTTCTACTAAGCGGCTAGGCGCTAGGTAGGCCTACTGTAAATCCTCATGATTACTGATTATTAATTAGGACCAATAACACTGGCTGTGCTTGAATACAAAAATTAAAAATTTGAAGAAACGATTTAAACTATATCGGTATTCGACGAATGAAAAGTTACGAGAAAATTTAAGAGAAGCGTTTTTCCCCATTGCCCTTAATTACCCTTAGTACCACAGTACTAAGTAGCCCTCGGGCTGAAGAACTCGCTATCATTTAATTGTAGAAGCTAAAGTCGATACTAGGAAAAGAGATGAACGAAGAACTATTATTTTGAATACATGCAACTGACAGCTTTGATGTGCTCTGATATCTGACTATGCATTAATATCAAAAAGAAAATGTTTATATTATATGATTTAATAATTATTATAGATACTGAATTATATAATATGATTAATCATTTTTACAAAACAGATAATTGTGTAATTATAAATATTTGAAGTGAGAAACTGTATTTAGCTGGTCTTTTGATCCTATAAAATTCTTAATTAAACCTATGATTGAATAATTTTTAGAGATGTTCTAAGTCTGTAAATATTCATGGTAACTAATCCTACATAAAATCCATCTATCAGGTCTTAACTCAATTATATCTCATTCTCAATTCATCATCAGGTTCATTCTTGTTTGCTATCCTTGTTGGCATTCTTTCGATCTTTATAAGTGTCCATGTTTTTATAAGCTTGAGTTGAATGAGTTTCTTAGGTAAAGAAATCTAATATTAAGTCACCCTTCCAGTTACAATGGTATTACAATAGGCCTACATGACTTGACGACCATTTGAGAACATATTTTTCAAGTTTTATTCTTTGATCTTTCGATATTTATTCCAGTCCGGGTAAAACTTCAGAAGAATAAAGAGTGGTGAGGAAACTGTTGAGATTAGGTGTGGATCGTACAAAATTGACAATTTTCAGTGCATTCACTGAAGTGTCTTCAAAGATGTGTTGAAAATTATCGCGAGTCAACAAGGCTCTTCTTTATTGCATTCCCTTTATTGCCGTACTGTATTCATTGACTTTTTGAGACAAATTAAATAAATTCCAACAAAATAATAAAGTGAGGAATATGTCATGTCTCTGTCTAGAGATGGAGGGTGGGGGTGTTCAGCTGCCCACATCTGCCCATAACTGCATACCATTATACCTGTATTGTCATTTCAAAACTGGTCGTAAATGTAATCATCCAGTTTTTGCTAATTATACGTGTTCCAAGAATTCGTGGTACTTTTATGACATGAAGTACTAATTTTTTCAAAATATAGATAAATGTTTTCAAAACAGAATTTATTATAATTAGGAAGCTGTCCTTAGATTGCTCAGTATGTATACAGGATATACATGAATACAGTATGTATACAATGTATTGTACACTGTATGTATTTTACAGGTCAAATCATAAGGTTTAACAACTGTTTCCAAAACTAAGAATTTATTGTACTTGGGTAACTAATACTTAATAATGTATAATTTGATGGTATTCAAGTCGATGAAGTTTGATAAATGTTTTCAAAACAGAATTTATTATAATTAGGAAGCTGTCCTGAATGCAATCAAACATACTTGCACCTCTTGCTTCCACCTATCCTGCAAACGCTGTCAAGTTATAAGAATCTTGTACTACGTATCAACTTTGATGATACGTAAGAGGTAGCGTTGCAAGTTGGGGAGAGAGAACTGTGCATAGCGCTGAGGGTGCATGGTGGGAGTCGAGCGCAGTGGTGCGGCGCTTCGGAAGTGACGGTCAGTCTGGCAGGAAGCCTGATGAGAGAGGCATCTCATGTGCAGTGGTGTCAGTGGTGAGCGTGTGTGTCGTTAGTGGTGAGTAGTGTGCGTGCAGCTCAGCAATGGATTGTATTTGACTTGGCCTGTTACTAAGTAACAGCAAGTAGTCAAGTTTGACTTGTGATTATTGGGTGGAATAATGGCAGGCGCCCCTAAGAGATTGTGCTGCTCGCGGGTCGGGGGGCGCTCTGGGGGGCAGAGTCCCCCCTGCCGGCGTCAACCCGACTCCCTTCTGGACGTGACGGCCCGTGTCGTCGCCGAAAACATCCCTTTTCAGAGGATAGAGGAGCGCTATGACCGCATACCCGAGCCTGTCCAGCGACGGATTATATTCTGGTCGTTCCCGAGGGACGAGAGGGACATCTGCATGTATTCGTCCCTTTCGAGGGCGAGTGCAGCACCCGAACACCACAACCTCTCCTTCTACAAGGGACTGAAGCTACTGGAGTCTGGCTGTGTGGATAGCGTCCTTCAAGTCGGTGAGTACCTTTGCTCGTCAGTGTCAGTGCCATCGAGATCAGTCACGCGGTGTTGATGCCCTTTGTCCGTTCTTTGTGAGGCCCGAGCCTCATTTAGTTCCCCGCACCCGCTTCCTCAAATAATGGACCACATCCCCCGCCCCACCTGCCTCGTCCCTGGCCCCAACCGAAATTGCCGTCAAGTCCAAGGCAAAGGCAATCCATCTTTTTCTGTTAACCTTCCAACCAGCACTTCTGCTCCAACTAAATCCTATCTGAAGATTCACGAACAATGTAGTGAATCTTCATTTTAGAAAATGCGTGGTCAATTCGTTTCTAAAAATGAACAAGTTTTAATTTTTAGGTACAATGTACAATACGATTAGCCTACGTATCTCTTATCTTAGTCCAGTATTTTCATCAATTTAGTAAAATCCTTGCTAATGTCAAGATTTACGTTGTCTCTTGCTTTCACGACCTGTCTAAGTTTTACAGGCTGTTTAGTTTTCCCCAACCAAATTTCAAATTTCCAGATACCAGAATGAGTAACAAAGGTGATACTAGTTTTATTGTTGCATTTTCGAGTGGAAGAGGAGGATACATTTCTTAAACTACGGATGTTGAGTCAGATTCACATCGCATTCCTCCCAATCTGCTAGTGTTATGAGTCATAGCATTACAATTCATTGATTCACTTAATCCCTGTGAACTATAATTCAGATAGTAAAAGTCGTTGCATTTTCTTTGTTTAAATCCACCGATTTGAGTTTGATATTTTAGAGGACAAAAATATTCCTATCTTAACTAGTCTATCCTCTAGCCTACCTTTTTATTTTGATCCTCCATGAGTAGGTGTATTATGACTCATTTCATACAAGAGTCACCTCATTTAAAGTTAGCTTAAACGAATTTATTCACTTCTCAAAGAAAATTTTATAGACCTGGATATTTCTCCAAAATATTATTATTTTTTTTTAATTACTATGAGTAACATTTAAGTGGTTTCACTGGTGTAATCAATAATCCGGAATTACAATGTTTTCAAATTTTATGTAATACTCCATTATACTAATACAAATTAAATGTGATAGTTTCTTGACCCATTCCGAGCTGCGATGTAATAAAATACTTTTTCCTATGTATTTCACACGACATATTGATACATGTATATTCATATATACTATATCATATCAGTATATTTAACTGCATGTCGTGTGAAATACATAGAAAAAAGTGTTCAAATTAAAAATCCCAATCACCAATCAGCCTTAGAATCTGTAACCTGTGTCTGCTCTGTGATTCCACAGTTTATCATGAACTACATTTAAAATTTGTCAAGTTCAGATTTGGAAAGTAAGGTGTTAGGCAATAAGTGGCAAAAAATCTAAATGAGCAGCAGTGCCTTACCTAGGAATATCAAGGTCGAACTCAATGTGCTGGTTCTCCTATCTGGATTCTAGTTGCCAGCATTATTGCCTATAGCTAGGAATATTTAATTTGATTTTGTAATCATTTGAGTGTGCCTATTTCTGCTCTTATGGCTTTTGGCAGATTACCTAGTCTTAATGAGTTGATATTTCCTAATGACACATAATCTAGCACGTGAAGAATTCCTCATTAACTATCATAGCTATCTGGAGTTTCCAAATATAAGTTGAAGCTGTTTATTATGGATGAAAATTTACAAGTACTGTATTACAGTATATGGCAATTTTAGCACAGAATGTAGATGTAAATTATTGAATAAATTGATGATTTACTAATAATTATTGTAATCTTTGTTTTTAATTGTCGCTAATGTTCTACCTATTTCCACTCATATGGGACTTCTATAGTGATTCTATTGTAAATATCAAGCTCAATAGTATCAAATACTCTAAAAAAATGAGTTACAGTGATTAGTATGGTACTGTATGACCTAAACTGCAGATTTAAACCATCAATAGTTGTTCTCAGATATTGGAAATTGGATATAATGAGCAACAATTCTTCTCTAGATAAAGTGAATCTTATCAAAAGCAACGTCACTTTTCAGTATTTATAGTCTACTACTGTACATGAGCTATTCCCCCGATAACACAGCAGTTAGTGAACTACCAAGCTGATACATACAGTACTAGCTTATTAAACTTGGTTTATGAGATAGATATTGAGCATGCTGTTTAGTTAGTCATTAGTAGGCTACTGTATGGGTATCTTAATTAGGATATTTCAACTTGTAGTTATAGTTATTCACCATCTTCCTGGTCTTGATAATTCTAATGCATAGCATTCATACATAAGGCGTTTCTTGGTGAAACTAGGACAAAGTTCTTACCAACTTCAGCTTATCTGCTGAACTAAAAATCCACAAAGCACATTACTGAAAGTAGCCTACATTGCTGTTATACCACAGTCTAGAATATAAACTTATCAAGTGTGTGATAATTTATCCTAGATAATTAATTGACATTCATTTTTTCAAATTGAAACACAATTATGAAAAAAATGAAGAAGGTTTTTGGAAAATTGGTTTGAGTCTCAAATTCACTTATCCACTGGTATCTATTATCTGGTTGCAGCACGCTTCCCCTTGAAATAAATTTCCACAGAAAAATTCTGGAAAATACGTATCTGGATAATACTGAAATTCTAGGAACACCGGATAATAACAAAAATGGTACTGCCTTACTGAACTCTTTGGACTCTCTTCTTGGAATCATCGTAGAAGCACTCGAAAATTTGTTATTTCTATCTTCTCGACCTTTCTTCACACTTTACAGTCTCTTCACACTAAACTTTTCTGATAGCATATCTTTTTGAAACCCACAAGTTTTTATTTTAAAATTGTCTCTTCAATTTAATAAACTTCTATTAATGTATTTTTTTAGAAGTCATAGAACAGAATTGAAACTCATATTATTCTGCGTTAGGTACTGATAAACATGCCATTGTGTAGTTCTATTTAATTATACTACAGTAGTTGTGCAGTGAAGTATTGTGATTGGGATATTTAAGCATTCACAAATTTATCCTTGTAGCTTGAGCCTGCAAGCGTTATAATATTGAACTGAAATGACGTAAAGAAGGATCTTATTTATTTATCAGGTAATTCATAAGTTATGTCTACTTATTTATTGTTATTCTAACAATAATGCTTGAAATTCATGGTAAACCTTTCCATGAGGGCCGTAGGAAAACCCGGACTGGAACCTTTTTGAATACCAAGTATGTGAGACTGTTATCATTTGAAACTGGAGGAGTCACACAATATTTTGTTCAATAGCTTGCAAATCAATGCAACCATCACACTAGTTTTGGAAATCATTGAGAGCAGTGAGTAGACCCATCGCTCATCTGGCAGAACTTGTTTGTGTGGTCGCGTGTCCTCCTCTGCCCCTTGTGTGGGGCGCCAGGGGTCACTGGGCGCGCCCGGGGGCGGTCAGAGGAGGCCAAGGGGCCAGTTTGCCCCTGCCGCGGAGGCACCCGCTCCGTCATTTCAATTTCACATTATGATAATGGATCTTTGAATGTATATGAATGCCACCTAAACCCAAACCGTGGTAGTCAGCGGCCTTCGACCCGCTTATCGGCAGGATGCTCACGAGAGCTGTAGCTTCGAGGTCGTGCTGTTCACTTTCAGTCAGTGGTGAGGTCATTGATTAAATCGTGATCAATGGTGTATGGATGCAAGTCGTAAGGAGATTTGGTTCTCAAAATGAAATTTGTGTAGTGATATTCACTTTGGACTGTCAGCATTGGCTGAATGGGAAGCATTGATGTTACAGTATTTGAAATGCTGACAACAGTTTGAAGTGAATCTTACTTCTTCAGTACAAATAATAAATGTTGGTGTTGAGGGACGGGACCTCTTCACTTCATATTCATGATTCTCTTAATTAGAAAATTTAAATGATACTTTGGTAGCAAATGATAATTTGTTTCTACTCATGCAAACCTCATTAAACAAACCTCAGTGTAATTAATGCAAATTTTCCGATTGCATTGCTGGAAAAGAATTGTCAAATTATTTAATACCAACTGATTCATTATTACTGATAATAATATTATGTATTAGCAGTGGTAATACGCTTCGCTATTGATATAAAAATACAATTCATATTAATCTATAGCAATCGTTGTATTACTTATTCAATCACGTTAATAACAATCCGGTCCTTGCTGTCAAATTCTGTATAGTCAGAAGACTGAAGTCTAATAGAACCGACGCAGTCCAATTGGATTCCTGGTTTGTTGAAGGGTGATGGAGTGACCTTGAATCAGCGCACTGACCTGACTAGACGACTAAAAATAGCTCACCTACTATAACAATGTTGTCATAGTATTCACTCTACTATAGTTTCATTCATTCATCTTGGACGACAAACGTGGTGACGTAAACATAATTATTTGATGTGTCAAGTTTATGTGGAGTTTGCCCATTTAATAAGATAAAAATAGAGAATTTTCTATTCCTGTCCCTTTTTATCTCGGATTTTGTTCATAGAAATTGCATGAAAGGAAATTATACACCCAGTTTTATATTTTCGTTGGTGCTTTATGGACGTACTATCGCCTTTTGTTCTAGACGTGTTTCAACTCAAATATATATCGGATCACTCCTTTTTTCTCTGTTCTCTCGGTTTATACTCCCTATTTATAACAACCTTTTATAATCAACAAGCTACTAGCAAATTAGTACCAAATACATAACTATGTTTATCTCTCTCTATTTCAACAACTCTAGATTTCTATTTCTATACATTTTGATCTCAGTTCTGAACTTTGTATCACGATCAAGCAACGGAAGACCACCGCGTGTATCAGAGACGAACTCTTCCTATCATTACAACCAGTCAATGATAAAGAACCAGGCCCTTGAACTTCTCAGTCCAACACCGGTTTCTCTTCTTTTTCGTTTTTCTTTTCTCTTTACTTCTCTTCTTCCGTTGTTAACTCTTCCTGTCCTAGTCAGGACACAATTTTTAAATGGAATTAAATACCCTTGCAGCTGGATCTTGTTTCCTTCTCTGTTCCTGGGATCTTCTTTCTTGTCTCGTTTAGGTCAGTCGGTTAACTTTGTTGTTCCTCTTCCCCGAGTGTCAATATATCTTCAATATTCAGCTTTGAATTTGTTTCAATATCAAATATACCAGAATATTTTCTATTAATCGATGCTGAATCGGATTTATTCAAATAAAAGGGAATAAAGGGATTATGAGAACATTTACTGTTCCCAGAGTTGGAACAATCTGTGTTAAGTATTTCCTGGAGTAAATTATAGTCAATTTGTTATTATAGTCTGTATAAAATGAGTCGAGACTTGGCCCTCCATCTGAAGAAATTACAGCGTTGCCAAATTGTTGAAAATTGCAACTTTCTCGAATTCCTAATTTAGCCACAGAATTATTTGTAGAATATCATCCCCGACATTCCAGTCGCGCTCATAAAGTTCTAGGGTTGAAGGATTGAAAGGAAATTGATTTTTTCAAATAAAATTCAAAGCATCAATAAATAATATGTTTCTCTTTTGAATATTACTTCTCTCAGAATCATGGGGTGTGAGAATAAGTGAGAATTTCACATCAAAATAACGGGGAGAATGCCTTCTGTCAATTGGTGTCTGGATCATTTTTATCCAACTGATAGGTTTTTTTGAATAAATTATCACGTTCGTCAAAGTCTGGACATTTCGAGCAGGAAACATGACATTTTCGACATGCTAAAAACTTTTTTGTTTCAAAAGATAAGTGGGCAATGAAAGTGAGTAAGTTTCTGAGAAACTATTTTTTCAATTGCCAAAAAAGACGGAAGATTGTATTTTGGTCTAGAAGGAATTAACATTAGCTTAAATTATTTTTTTCTGTTATTTACTAAATGGGTTATCCATATTTTATTCAAGTAAGCAGCTCATCAGTTTCTCTTCTCTATAAATTCATATTCACATTTCATCCACCTCATACCATATCCTTAAAACATATTCCGATTAGCAAAAAAATAATTAAACCTCACTTTACTCATAATCTAATCCTACTTTATACAGTAGAATCATATTCAAATTCATCACTTGGAAATAATTTTTAAATCATTCCTTACTGATATTCTCCCAATAACAGCTTAAGCTTTCTGGCCTGTATAAATTGCTGATGTTGTCGATTCCCAAACTGCTGGTAGCTCAGATTAGTTGCCTCACAACAGTGTCGTATCCTTGGATCAATGGTGGGAAACTCCCAGGTAACGGTTTTATTATTAGACGTGCCAAATATAACACTTGTAATAATTGGGCAAGAATTGCGCGTCAATCACTGTTGAACGTGACAGATGACCACCGAATCAATCTAAGTGTCAATAATTATTGAACTTTGCCACCTGATTGCTGCAATCACGATATTATCGGCTCATTGTCGGCCTCAAGTGTCGTCCGAAATGCATCCAACAACCGTTATTTTCTGTCATTAGACAAAATATGCCCAATTTCCTCGTCCAATATCGGCTTTGATTTTAAATGTGGATCGTTATCTTAGAAGCATATTTTAAACGATCTTCTATGGAGATAGTATGAGACTGTACTGTATTTGAAGGTCTTTAGGTATTATCGACAGTAACTCATGCTATTTTTAACTTGAATTTTCTAAATTTATATTTAGAGAACACTGAGAAGATTTGAAAAGATTCTCAGAAATGATGATACCATATGGAATTAGAAATTTTCAATATAAAATTTAGAGTGTAACAGTAAACTGTCATGCAATAATGTCTCCCTTCATTACTTGAGTCTATTTTGGTTACTCAGTTTATTGACCAAGTATTCACATCTACAGTTACAGTATTGACCCTTATCAAATACATAAACTTGGAAACGTCTGTCTCCGGGCTTGAAAATGTGCTATGCCAGCTCTAAACATGTCGTCACTATAGTGTTTTAGATATTATATAACTATATTTTATTGTAACTTAAACAGTCTTAGTATAATATATACTTCTCCAGTTCATACTTTTTTGAGTAACATTCATTGATGTTTTTGTGGTTGACAATAAGTTCACGTTGTTGATTAAAAAATATAACGTATTTTATAAAATTGAATTACGTTAATAAAAATGCTAAAAGTAGATTAGTTTTTTTATTTTTTCATGACAAATAGTGTAACAGTGCGGTTCTAAAGAAATCCAGAAGAACTTGACAGATTTCTATATATTACAGTATTTCAATAAATTGCATGTTTTTAGAGAGTTTCAAACATGAATAATTGAAATGCAATAATGTGAGGTGAAGTGCCATCACCGAATATTGTCATTTCAAGAATGACATTTTGTTGCTATGTGACGATGTTACTCTAATTGAATTTAATATAGCTCAATACCTACTCATATTATACTCGTGTAATGAATCAGTAGAAGTACATTCAACTACAAATTTGAGGTGTCCGTTTTATATGTTGTAAGTATGAAATTCCAGCTCCAAAACTGTGTCATTCAAAGATGAGTCATGCATTTCACAGGTTCAAGCAATCGCTTATTGATCTGGAATTTCCTTTTACTGCATGTTTGAATCACTTGACATTTAGAAACTGTGAATGTTTCCTCATTTCGGACCCAGCCTTTATAGCTGCTTATCTTTGACCATTAGGTTTGTGCTAAGTTTAGTGTCCAAGTCTGTTCAATTAGAGTCCCATTAGGTATTCATCAGGTAGGATATTAGAATCAATATTCATGAAGCCTAAATTCCATGCTACCGTTATATTATTAATACCAAATTACACTTTGTGTTATTTATGTAGCTAATAGTGGTCTGAAGTCATTCATTTCCATTTTCTTGTATATTCAATGTCAGAAAACTCCTAAAACAGATATTTATACAGTATAAAACTTTATTATTATCTCAGATAACTACTAGTCTTTTGATGGATCAATAACAGATAGATGACCAATAATTCACGATCGACTATCAAATTTGTTACACGAACCATCGCGAGAAGACGAAAATTGATGCAATTTAATATGTAGAAGCTACCGAATATTGCAAGCACTTTACTATATACACGTTGTTCTTCGTACTATGTTGTCGCTAGTTACGAGTAGCCTGGACTGTATTAAATTGTGATTCTTTAAATTAACTTCTCCTTGAAAAGGGTGTATGAAAGTTACTTTAAACAAAGATTTTCAATGATTTCCCAGCCCAAAAATGATATTTCCATTGTCTTCATCCAGAGTTAATTATAAAAATATTGTAAAGCCCACCCAGGAAAACGTTCCGCTAATACATTCATCCTTATGAAATGAAATTGCAGAGTTCATAAATCATGAACAACAAAATCTGTCTGCACATGGCTTTCAGATGTCAGATGATTCGGTTAATATCCATGTATAAATGCCAATATCAACGCACTGTCACAATAATCTGATCATATAAGTTATCAATTTAGAAGTTAACTTATTTCAAATCAAAGACCTAGCAGAGCCCATCTTTATTTCAAAGAAAAGAAGTGATTTCATCAAGCATTCTGATATCATTCAATTTGTTAAAATCGATTAGTTGCAATTACTTGAACGGGAGGAGCTTCTACTTGGTATTCTGACAAAAATAAAGCAATAGATCAATGCTAATTACTCAATCAGTTGCAGTTTTGCCGGATCTTTAACCCGGTTAGCATAGCCTTCTCTGCAGGTTTCGGTTGAAAATTGAGCGTCGTCAAGTCTCCAATTCTGTAAAATTATAATTTTGGTGTTGACCTTTCTGTGAGAAGGCTGCAGGGTAATACTACACTTGACGGAAAAGAAGCTGGCGAATGTGTGTGTGTCAGACAGGAAAAGAGATGGTTTGTCAAGAAGATAGAGAGAGTAAAAGAGAGAGTTTGTAAGAGAAAAACTAATGAAGAGAGAGAGAGAGACGAAAATTGAATTGGCTGAATGAGATTATAACCGAACGCAGTGAGATAATGAGAAAGAGATATACGATCCCAAGGCTGTTGAAACTGAGCTCTGAGCTGTTCAGATTCGGATGTCTCTTCATTAGAATTTGAAATTATCTCTTGTGCGCTACGAAAATATTGGAGGTTGGGAAATTCTTGAATGTCATCTAAATATAAATTAGTGTTGAATAAATAATGGGTATTGGTTTTTCTTTTCGTAGAGCCTATTTTCTCGACGGAAAATCCTTGTGTTAGACTGTGGTTTTTGAAATTTTAGATTATAAACATGGTATCTTTATGAAATGTGCTGTTTTTTATCAATAGAAAATTCCATCTGAATCATCCTGGGGCTTAATCAATATATATTAGTTCGATTGTGAGCAGAAAAAATCGGAGATAGTTTCAGAAATATTTATTTGTGCAACTAGTGCACAAAGTAACAGTTTGCTGCACCGAAAGAAACTTTTATGCACGAGCTGTAGGCGAGTGCGGAATAAAGGTTTCTTGAATGCAGCAAACGAACTTTGTGCACGTATTTTACATTAAATTTCTCCTACAGTTACCATTGAATATGTAAAGCCATAAAATGTTTTTCTGTGTAATTTTGTTATTAATAAAAACCTTAATTTATTTAAAATAAAATAATAATAATTTAATTATAATGATTAGTAATTCAATTGAAATTTTATTTCAATCAATAATTGAAATAAACCAATTAATTTGCAAATGTGAATAATTTCCAATTTCTAAATAATTTATCAACCAATCAATTTTTAAATAAAAAAATATATAATTTAAAATAATGAATGATGAATAAAAATCAAAATGTATAATTGAATATATTTCAATATTCTATATTCAGTATTAATATTTATAATAATATCAATTCATTTATTTATTATTTATTGAATTATTAAATTGGTTTATTAATTATTCTATCATTAATTTTCATTTTAATATTTAATATTTTTATAAATTATATTATTTCAAATAATAAGAATATAAGTAAATTTATTTATTATTAATTCATCAATTAATAATTCAAACAATTCTAATTTCTAATTTTAATAATTTATTTTAAATATTTTGTTTGTCAAAATTACATGAATAATATTGTTATTGAAGTTGAAAATTCTCAACAAAAGTTCTCATTTTTATAATTATACAAAAATCAGAAAAGAATACAGATAGAACAAATTCGCATTCAAAATACACAGTCAACAACAATGTTGATAGCTGATTGGGATAGCTGCAAAATGGCTGAACTGACAAGCGCGCGACCTAGTGGAAAGAATTGTACCTAACTTCGTTTCATCCAGCTGAAAACAGGATTCAGATATTTAGACTTATGGTTAACTCAAATTACCGAAAAATACTATGAGTAAACTAAAAAATATTTATAAAATAACATAGACAACAGAAAATATTTTATTGTAGTATATTCTAATGTTATTTTATTAATTTTATTCACATGGATTTCGAACGGTAATTATTTAACCTCAAAATTCGAATTTCATAATGTGTGTTTGCTACATTTGTCATTGCTTTGAGTTGAAATAATTATTACTGTCAATAGAAAAGAAACATTATTTATTATTAAATGATGAGAAGTTATTATTTAATTATGATTTAGATAAACATTATTATGGTTTTGGATTTCTAGATTGGAATTTCATCATAAATATGTAGCCATACAGCCATTGATGATTCTTCTCTAACTAAAGACATTGTTACCAACTTAATTTTGATTTTTCTGCACTGGTGCTCCATATAACCTACTAACTATTTTGCGTTGTCATGCTGCAAATCTGGAGTACGCAAAGTAATATTTTGCGCACTAGAGCGGAAAAGTGATTCTTTGCGGCCTGCAATCAGTGCAGAAATGGTCACTTTTCAAGGTATCTGTAGGAAAAGGTGATTTTTAGTTTTAATAAATTTCCAAAGAACTATAGACTCTCTTATGAATAGTTTGCTAGTTTTTTACAATAAAAAAGGCATATTACTGGATAAATATTATAGCTTGAGAACCAAGCTTCGATTTGAGCTGTACATAGTTTTGGACACAATCATCTTGGGAGGAAACGTAGAACTTGTTGGGGATGAATAGAATATAGAATAGAATTTGTTAGGGATGATTTATTTTATTAATTCTCCTCAAATGTGTGATGTGAGTGTAGATTGATTGCGTGGCCATCACACAATATGCAATTATAATATTGCATATAATTATAATATACTGTAAGTATATAAGCTTCCATCTGGAGGTTCAATCTTTACAGATCAATGGTTAACTAACAATCTGAGAGGCCGATCATTTGTGTGTGAATTTCATCAGTTTGTTTTTGGAGAAGTTTGTTTTATCAGTTTAACTTGTGATAGCTGTATACGTACTGATTGCCCTGATAAGATATTACTACATTCAGATAGCAACAAACATATTCAATATTGCATGGTCTATTGATTTTTAGAGACCTACTCGTTGAAATCTCATTAAATATTAAAACAAAAATACAGATATCAAACAACTTTTACGCCCACTTTTTTATTTATTCTCATTATCGCTTTGAGTATGATGAATGTTTGTAAACAGTGTTGAATTTATCAGTTTTTTGTACAACTGATTATTTAATGCTGACAACAGTGAGCCAATTATGTAACCTTATTCAAATAGACCTACAATCCATTGTGAATTTCGTCATCAATAAAATAATGATTAAAGCTTAGCTCTCACTCATCACCATTGTTGTATTGCTGATTATTTGTAAAATGAATGGGGAATATTGTTAATTTGGTGTATTACTTGTTATTCAAGTTAATGATGAATACTAAAATAATACATTTATTACAAAAACTGAAATTAATTTTCAAAATGTGCTAATATCAGTGATGACATCGTTCCAATAATTATGTCACTTGAAATTAATTACCAAACTAAAGACGTGTCACAATTACAATTATTGGTGGAGTAATGATTTATTACAATGCAGTTTGATAACAATTAGCCTAATTTGAGTAATTAGTGTTATTGATGAGATTGACATCAGACCAGAATTAAGTGTTATTGGGATGTCCTGAAAAGCTGGAATGTGCCTGGAATTTTATGAAATTTCTACTTTCCAAAATACTTAAATTTCAAAGCATTCCCTCTTATGAGTGAGACCATTGTTTGAACACCTACACGGATTTCCCACCCAAAAGAGATTATATTGCGCCTATATGTTGTAAAATAATGAGATTGACAAGGGGTTTGGACAGAGAAGGATGTTAGGACATGTATCATGCCTTACATGCCAGGCATGTGACGACAAATTATCTGAATTAATTTGTATCCTAGTTTCAAGAAGGCTATGCCTGGAACTCCAATAATATTCTTTTTATATTCACCTCAAACTTGAAACAGATTTTGTCTAAGGCTCATCATTTCTGGAAAGAGGCAAACAACAAGGCTCTTCCATGACAAGAGATTTCATTCAATTGATCAATGCTATTTTTATAGCAATGGTGGGGATGAACGCGTCATGCCAATCAATAAATTCCAGGCTGTGTTTGGATTTACAGCTAGGATCTCTCCATGGTTGGTCTACTCCACCTGTGCTTCACCGGTAGTTTTTCTACTTTTTTCAAGTATCCCGCATGAACGTCTAGTTGGTTCAATCCACATGCTTCCTGTTTCCTGGGGCGTTAACTATCCTAGTGCTAATTGCGCTTTCTGACTCAACTGGAACAGTCACCTCTTGAATTGTTGCTATCAGGGAAGTAACCTTATAAACACTTAAGTAACTGAACATCTGGATTCTGCACTATGTTACCTATTAAACATTACGCTCTCTAGATTTCCTGTGAAATTTAAATTCACTTGTGAATACTGGAATGCATTATATTGAAGCTTCCCTATCCTAGATAAATAAATCAATACAGCTCTGTAGAAGCTAATATCTTGTTATCGATGGAGTAGATTGTTTTAATAGAGACATTGTGCAATAGAAGGGAAATAGAAGGGATACCCAGTTTGAGATTGTTGAACTAAGATCGAGAATTTAGACAAAATAGTTGGTAAAATGAAGGAATTGGGAGAGTAATATTTCAAAAGTCTTCTGGGTTTGTAGTAGTATTTTTATAAGAGCTCCGAATAGTGGAGAATTGGGTACTGTATTTTATGTAAACAATTGTTGCAAATCAAATACAATATAATCAGTATACTCTTCAAGATCATCAGAGATAATTATTGCATAATCACCGTTGCTCAATTAGTTATAGTTATAGGTAGATTGCAAAATAATGAATTAATGCAATTATTGTTATTATTGTTAATTAGTGTTTTAGCTTGCGCATGTTGCCTACTGCTCACCACCCGGTTGCAATATCTTCCACCAGATGAAATCATGCCAATCATCTATTGATAAACTCAATAATGTAGTTCATATTTTCTGTTATCTTTAGCGTCATTTTACCTATAAATTATTCCAAAGCAGGTTTTGTAATGATTCAAATTTCTTTCTCTCTCTCTTCAAAAATATTATAATAGTGTATTTCTCTGCATTTGAATTAATAATCATAATATCGTGCGAACTTGCTGGCTCAGGTCTGGTGTCAGAGTTTTCAGGTCGTAACATAAATTTCAGGAGCTCTGACATGACCTAACGACTGCTTTTTAGGCAGCCGGGTTGACGGCTTAACGTGTCCATCCGAAACACGGGAATTAATAGATATTGGTGAATCTTTACAAACGTTTTCAAAAGTGTCTTATTTTTCAAAGATTTCCCATCTTTCTATAAGACTTGAATGTTTCTGAGACAAATTCAATTTGGGAAAAATATGGTCCCAAGAAATTCTATCGTGCATTTTACTAATTCATTGTATTCCGCTCCAGTTGCTGCCACTTATAGACGAATTTCTCTCGCTAATTAATAGTTGCTTGTGAAAATCGCCGATTGCCTCCTGATTGGCAGCCATGGCCGCGACCCGACTAACCGGAAAGAAAATCACCAACAAGTTCCACTCTTTTCCGATCCGTTAATAGGCTGAGCGCGAACCTAGAGCCTAGAATAAAGGCTAACTGTAAGTTTATTGGGCTTCGGGCTAAGCCGCTTCTGAGTTCTGAGTTGGCCGGCTTCACTATCATAACTCACTTCTCGCCACTAGTTTAGTGCTCTATCTCCTTTGTGCTTTGTCGAGAATGACAAAACGCGGATAAATTGTAGCCTGGAAAAATATTCATAGAATTGTTTATTATCTTATTTATTCTTGCTTGGTTCTGAAGTAAAAAGCTGCTTTCCCTTCACCTCAAGCGCTATGGTTCAGCCTCAAGAGCCTCATGTTTTTATGCTTTAAAATCAATTGACAATCTGGTTGAAAAGTCTTGATAATTGAAAAATACTCTTTCTACATCAGCATAATATGATTGTTCGGCTGCCAACAACACAGATTACAAAAAATACTATAGATTACTGTTATAAAGTTGTTATCTCTTATAGAGTGCTACGTTGAAGTTATATCATTTGTAAATCTTGTTTGATATCTCACTTGGATGATCTTGATACTCATAGGATTCTTCTCTAACTCTACTTGTCATTTTTCATATTTTGCTGAAATGAAACAAAAAGAAGTCAATTAATATCGAAGAGCTGATTATAACATACTACGATTTAAATAAATTTGTTAACGAATAAAATCTCCTTAATGTGAACATTAATTAAAACTGATTGTTATTAATGTCAATTATTACTATCTTCTATTTATGTTCATCTTTCCTTTGAGATGGATGTAAGTGAGTGCGCATGCGTGCACAATGGAATAATAATGGTGAGGGTGCCAGAACTCCATCTGTTGTGGAGCTTACATTCTTTTCAGACTTGTTTTGGCTCTCCCTCACGTACCTAAAGTACAGTAGGACTTACACAAAAGACCATCATTATTCTAAAAATGTTTTTCCTGAAATGGAGTATAGAGCAAGTTATTTACGGCTTTCTGGTGCTTTTCAATACCTTGTATTTTCTCATGCCCGGTCTATTCTCTACCTGAGAAGCTTATGCCGGTTACTGGCATTTTCTAATTTTGCTTCCAAAATAGATAGATTCCTTTGTATTAAGCTTCCCGTTTCCATCATAACACAACATAACTGACAGCTTTTCTCCTACAGCTTACACTATACCCTAGGGTGTATTGTGTCTGTATTTATTTTGCTTTCTAATATTGGAATGCGTTGCATTTTCCCTCATTTATTATTAAGCCCATTCGATAAGTTCATCCTTGGACCAAATCAAGGTAATTTTATTTTCATCTACTTTTCGGTTTGAAATTATTCATCGTTTTTCTCAATTCTTTGGAGATTGCAAAGCTAGAAACATTTAATGTAAATACAGATGTAAGAGTAAGCAGTCATTTTCAGGGTAGAAGTTTCATTCGGTTCCACGTTCCGGTTCATCAGCACTCATTGGAAAATTTACAATCATTTCTTGATGGCTCAATTCAAATGAATGTTTAATTCCAGAAAACTTGCGTTGCAATCACCAAGTTTGTTACTTTATTTATATTGACTTTTATCTATTCAATGGATATATCTACGACACATTCATCAGTCAATAATATCGTCAGAAATATTCTATTATTCAAGATTATATCTATATTTCTCTCGTCATATAGTGAACTCTACCGTAGTAAAGTCTAGTGGTTATTTGAACGATCAGTTAAGTTGAAATAGAACGTTTCTTATCAATAGTAATTCAAGCTTTTCCTAGGAGAGTAATGAGTAGAAACAATATGAATTGCTTGTGAGTTTGAAAGATTTTCTGACACCACTTTATTATTCTTTGAGGCGAGATACACAATTCAATCTACAACGTCAAAATCTTTAAACTCAAGTCTGCATGAAATCATTGAAAGCACTCTACTGTCATTCCTGCTATATACTTCAGTAATTCTACTTTTATTTCGCTTTTGTATTGTGTGTATTGGATTGATGAATTCTTACACTGATTTGTCAGGTATTGTTCATTGGAATATAGTACTTCTGAGGTTAGTGAATCATTGAGACATATATTGTTCTATAGACGTCTCACTGTGCCAATTTGACTGTATAATTCTTCTACTTCTACTTCTACAATCGAGGATGACAATGCAGTAGTTTTGTTCGTTTCATATCCCTTTTATCTTGATGAAATGCTGGAATAAGTGTTATTGCTGGAATATGGTCTTGCCAACAGAGAGAGCCGAAGTATTCAACTTTTCGAATACTACTCCTATATCAATACTACTAAAATCTATAGAATAAGAATATTGTTTATTGAAAGCATATTTATTTCTGTATTCATGAATTTCATTGAGCATAAAAAAATCTAATGAAAATTCCAAGAAATGCCATTTACAAAAGTGTCATTTGATGAATTTGGATAAAAGACTCTATAGTCCTTGAAAACCACTCTTAATTATTGAGAATTGATTTAAGAGCTCTAACTCTTGCATTTTCAATCAGTCACCATGCCTCCGCCATCAAGAATAAATTCCAGTAACGATCAATTAGGATTGTTTTTGTTGCACTGCTCATCAATTTCCACATAAATTCCACATCAACTACAGAATCTGCGGATTGGCTAAAAATTGCTCATCGACTGTTGGCTTGGTGTGTGCAAAGCCAGTGGCATTTGCAGGCTGCATTGTGGAACTACCAAGGCCAGGTGTTGGGCCAAGTAGTGGCGACTGGAGCAGACAGAGACGAAACGAGCGAAATTGTGTGACTAGAGAGAGAGAAAAGTGAGGTGAGAGAGCGTCATGCGGCGTGGGAAAGACCCACTACACTGAAAAGGAGAGTTTAATTTCTTAAAAGAGAGCAGATTGAGCAGGGGTGGTGTATACTCTTCAGTGCTACAGGCATCACCTTCCTCTTCTAGGTTTTCCTCTCTTTCTTCTCAGTTACGTTTTGTTCGGCACGACTTCCGTCCTTCTTCCTTGTGACTACAAAGTGCTCGTAGAGAACCGCTCCGTTGCAACTGTTTCTACTGTGCATCTTGCAGGTGTGCATCCATTTTCGGTAGCTTGATACAGATGTGAATTACTCTGTATCAAGTGGTACAGGATTGTCTTCCAAAATTAACTAACACTGATAAATTAACCTTCACATTTTGATAATTACGGTTATTTTCAGCACTCAATTGCACTGGAACTAGATATTTTTAATACCATTTGAATAACTTGAGTTTTGTATTGGATTTTTCGTGAGAAGTGTTGAAAATTTATTTATCAGAAACTGAATTGGAAGAATTTAGACGGAAGGAGCTAGAAGTTTATAAAAAGTAGTAAAAAACTAAGCTGATTTTTTTTGTAGAGCTGGAAGGAACTTGGTGCAGGCTACCTTTCATTTTGTTACTTCCACAAAATAAAATACACCTCACCCTCCTATATTACATATTTGCCTATTTTTATTCACATCTATGTTCTAAAAAAATGTATACCACTTTTTGTCACCAATTGTGCGTTGCTATATGTGCCACATTAGCAGATAATGACAAATTCTAGTGACATAACATGCAAATAAAAACATTTTTTGATAAATCAACTTTCATAATTATAAGTTGGATAGCGCGAGTCTGAGCTAATTATAAATTTGAACGACTGCACTAAGTTCTCGCAATTTGACGGTTGCAAACGCGCGCTGGTACCGTTGGACTGTTCAGCGCAGTGCTCCATGGAGACCGCCGGTTGGCACAGAAATAAAATTATGTGAATTGCTGATGCCAGGCATGCGATATAACTTACGTCCAGAAAATTAATTACAACTGAAATTACGGCGCACCGCACGCCAATTAGAAGGCATCTAACAAACTTGCCATAGTTGCACGTATCATACTTCAAATTACATTGTCCAATTTGCACTGTTGGAAATATGTACCAACATGCAATGAAATGTGACAGTTGATAGATGAATAGGAAGAGTTCATATCGAGGTGGGGAAATGTTCTCAATTCCTACTTCTGTTTTGTCTTTCTGCTGTTACATTATTGTAGGTCCTAATTGGATTTGGGGACGAACAATAATTTTCCAATTGAGTTTGTGGCTCACAGTGATGTCCCAAATGAATTCAATGGTGTTGGCCAATGACGTTTTCAATCGTATTTTACGAAAATGTAATATTTGCTGTGAGGCTTGTGATATTAAGCAATACACTTACACAGTAACGAGAGTCGTATTTGGAAATTTATATTGAGCCGTTGGAGCAGTGTATTATTCTTTGAAAATACGCTGTTCAGGCTCTGGAAGAGGTTCATATAAATACGTATCAAAATAATAAAATAGAAAACAGAATTTCTGGAAGATATTCACTTAAGATAGAAACTTCATGCAGATTCTCAAATGAATATGTAAATTCCTTGAATTTATATTATGATTTTCAAATTAATGTTAAAGACTACTTGTGTTTATTTAAAAATGGAAAAATCAACGTACCCTTTTTCAAACTTTATTTTATTTCTCACAACATGTTTCGATTCATAATGCCATTTTCTGAGAAACAAAATAGAGTTGAAAAAGTGTACTTCGAATTTTTAATTCTTACATAACTAAATATAATAATGTTTGAGTATGGAGAGAAAGATTCTTCAAATGCATATTATGTGAATTCCAATTGATGAAATCGCCTGTTAGCAGCGTTATCAACTGACTAACTGTTATTAGCTGATTGGTTAATATGAATTCATGTCACATGTAATACAGTAATTCAGAATAAAGGAATAGAGTTGATAGGGAATTTCACAGTTATTCTTTTTAGTTAGTCTTAGTTGAGAATTTCGTGTATTTCTAACTTTCCTTGGTTTGGAAGGAAATACCAATGTATCATTCATACGTTACTTAGTACGGTTAAGCATCAGTACTTGATTCAACTATAATAAATTATTGTGATGTTAAGCTAGTTTCCCAGCAAAGCTTTCAAAGACTCAGTATGGCCGTATTGATTGAAATGTATAGCTGATAGCATGGGATAAACAATCTACGAATATAGCTAATCTATAGCTATTAGGTTTAGCTCATAGGTATTAAATGAACCGGTAACCTAATCAATTGAGAACCAAATTATTATTATTATCATTAGAGGTATTGAAATTTAAAAGTAGGTCTTGATATTAAATTATAGAATCTCATTTTTTTGTAAATCAGCATCGTGTCCTCTCTCTCTGGTTTCACTTACACTTTGTACTGCACTTACAACAATTAGTTACAGCTTGAAAATTCAATATTCATTTTTGATGAGAACAACGTTTCTTAAAATTTTTCCCACACCGATATGACCTTATTTTGGGCATTTTTGATATGTGAGCCCCTAGTATCAGTTATTTGCTGCCTTTCAAAATTACGAATCAAATTGTAGCTTGAGAAATCCAGTGTCATGTTCAGCTGAGAAATAATACCCTAATACCCTCCATGTTCTGAAACAGTACTAAATCAAGAAGGTGATACTTGGTTGAATTTCATGAAACTTGATCTATTATGATTTCTGTAGAGCCTTAACTCAGTTTAGGAATCACACTAATGCTTCTAGAATCAGTTATTACGATATTCTTATTTGTAAATCACAAAGGATGTCACTAGATTTTATCATTTTAATCTCTTGATCAGAATCATAGGATAGGGACTAACACAATTCAATATTAGGACTATTCATTTAGAATACTCGATAATTCTGGTTTGCATTGCAAAACTATACTATAAAAATCCACTTTTCACTCAATATTGTTCTTGAACAGTACTGTATTCTCTGTAAATCCTCTTCGGGGATTTAGAAGCTTATTCACTTATATCACCTTCATATACGGTACATTTGAATCTAGTGGAAAAAATATAAAACTAAAATGAATGACCTTTATTCAATAATTCTATCAAAACAGTATACATAGCATTTCATTGTAGCCATTTTTACCTCAAGGCATAGCGCCGTCTGGGGGATGTGTCTAGTGTAATATCACAGATACCTTTCTAATTCAGATAAACAATATTATATACAAGCTAGATACAATATTCTTGTCTGTGATAATATGTATGCTAATTCGAATGAATTCAAACTTATTCTGTCATTTTAATCTTATTTAATTTTTCTTTTACAGGTAAGTCGATGTTGAATTTGTTACTTTTTTGATCAACCTGAAATCAAGAACCAGCTATGTGAAATTGGTAAGTTCCAATTTCATAACATTTTACAACTACCTTCTAAACACTAAACTCTACTCCTAATATGGATCTGATACTTATTATATCTAACTGCGCTTATAAATGGAATGGACTGTTCGTTCATCCTCCCTGAATAACTGTATATTGCATATTCCTATATTTTCTCTCGAATGAAACCAGGGGTTGGCAGAAACCTACTTAGCTTATTCCACTCCAGGAAAAGACAACATGGAAATATGATCATCAAGATCAAACCCGACCTCAGATATACTACGATTTTTAATTACATGTTGATGTATATCAAAGTTATCTTCCTTGATAAAGACTCAAAAGTTTCCTATCACATCCTTTCAGTTTGCTTTTTCATTTCCAGTTATCGTTCTCGATTAATTTTCTCCGTGTAATAAGAGTCTGTCAGTAGCTATCCTTCTTGCACCCTTGTATTCCATCTCAAATTTCCCGGTGGTTTTCTGTTCGGGGTAATCATGTTTCGCTAGCCAATAGGGGGCCACCCGCCCACTTCCTCACTCATCTCTCTCTCAAACTTTCTACCTCGACATCCTGTCTGTCATAGTCATCATCCTTACAGATCTTATTACTCTATCAGTGGACTTGCTACTAGTTCTCATTTCTCAAAGCAGTCCTGAGATCATGTAGCCTACTCTGTGCCAAATTTGGAGTTTGGTTGGGATCAAAAATTTTGGTTAGGATAATTTGATGTTATATAGTCGAATTTTACAAGTCTTTTCATTTTGTAGAATAATTTCTTGAGAGTAACAATTTAGCCAATCGAAACGAACTGTGAGTCTTTACTGTATATGTAGGCTATACTCTGATGTTCTGAGTGTCAATCCTCTGAGTATCAAATTTCTGCTGTACAGGAACATACAGCCGTGGAGGCTGAACATTCTCCCGTACAGGATTACCTGAACAAGGAATACTGAAGTAGCTCTAAATCTGAATATTATATTGTACAGTTTTAGATTTCTTAAGATAGCAATGATTCTGAATTTATCATCATAGTACCTTTGATCTGAGATACATAATGAAGCAGCGAATTCAATAATAATGAACAATGACAATTATGTTATCTTCCATTCATTGATGTAAAGAATTGTTGAATTATTGTTCCAAACAAATTTTAGTCTGTTATCTTGTGAGTTGTAACCATATTTTTTATTTTTCTGTATTATATGGCCTCCATCTGATAAGAGATTTAAAAGTTTCAAAACTCTCACACCTTTTTTACAGTATGTTGCTATGTGGGTGATATCCAGAGAGTATACAATGTAATTACATTTTGCTGTTCTCTGGTGAGATCTCCTATTGCAAACTCCTGTTTAGAAGACTTACAAGATTCTGCTATAGCAGTGTATAGCAGAAAAAGAATCCTGCCAAATCCTGCCAGTTTACAGCCTTGGCCGAGATGAAATGATGGTGGAGAAAGAGCCCCGAATGTGAGTGCGAGGCGATCGAAGGGAGGCTGAATGCAGTGCGGCTCGTGTCGGTCGGCCTGTGTGTCATGTCGGCTGCCGTGTTTGGGGAATGGTATTTGTGCGTTTCGGGCGAGAGTTGGCAACAGCGCTCCGCGTAATTTCGTGAGGGGTAGACGTTGGGCCATGGAAGGCCCCCCTGGTCCACCCCCGCCAGCCAAGGTGCTTGTCAGCAGCCACCACCGCCAGCCAAGGTGCTTGTCAGCAGCCACACACGGTCTGCAGGCTGAAGGCTGCCTCTCGTTCGGAGGGCATCAGCTGTTCACAGAGCTACTCTGTAGCTGTAGCACACCACAGTAGCCCAAACCACAAGGAAACAACATAGGGGTTCCTTCTTCTGTGCCCATACCGTTTTCGGATGTCATTCGTGAGTGCGATATCTCAAATAATAATACTGAGAGTGATGCCCACAAAAGCACTTAGGCTTGTGCGTGGGTAATGAGTGAGATGGATGATGATGAGAGATGACGACTACTTTTTAGGTAGTCGGGACCGACGATTTATCGTCTCCTCCGAAATACTCAAGTCTCAAATCTCAAATGTGCGAGTATTTGAAATTTTCGTTATTTGTGTTTATTATCTAACATAATCAACATATTTTAAATAGTATTTACATATTGCCATTTGAAAGCCAAAACCTAACCTCCCTTTCTTTTTATTTGAAATTATCAACACATTTTAAATTATATTTACATATTGCCATTTTACAGTCAAAAACCTAACCTCCCTTTCTTTTTATCTTTGAAACTCTTCATGTTCATACACTAGACAAATTGAAATCTCGCAATATTGAGAAACTCCCACTTTTTCAATGTCACTAGAATATTTCAAATTGAAAATGTGGAGTAATTTTGTAAAAATATGAATCAGAAGAATTAAAATATGAAGGCATTATAAAATGAATAGCAACATGCTCCGATACGATACTGTACTACAAAAAATAGATTCTTTTTTGACCCATACTCATTCACGAAATAAAATTTGAAAATCACTAAAAATGTAGAATAAAGTAAATATATAGTAATGAAAAAATTATATATTCTTCGGATGCTAGTTCTAAACATTATTTTGGATTGCTGTAATGACATATTCAGTTTCAGGTATGAGTTCACTGCTTGAATACACTCCATCCTCTCTAATTAATGTTGTTGCTAGGCATTTTTCCCTTCTGTTGCTTGTCTTTTAACTTAACTATCAGTCAATAAACTCCTACCGGCAGGTAGAAAGTAGAACCTACCCCCTCAAATCAATTTTCACTTACATTGATACTTTTACTGTAGCGTATGACTTTCATTATTCCTTCAACTTTTTCATTGCAAGGTATAACCATAGACAATTAATCTAGGTTTTTTTTAAACGGTATCTTTACTTCATGGTAAAACACTTCATTTACTTCACGCATTTTTTTATTATGTGTAGCCTATATACATTAGCTCCAATGTCATCATGATTGTTTCTACGGTGAGATTTCCTATTTCCAGTATTGATACACATCTGGTTGTGTATCATTTTCCTGCAACAGAATGCATCTTCTCCTCAAAGCGTATCAAACGGCGACCGCATTGCCCATATTGGCTGTGTAGAGGGGTCACCGGGCATCTTCATCCCCTCCTCCTCCTGCCCACTACTTCCCGCATCCTTCTCTGTCCTTCACCTTCTTTTCTTTCTCCTATTATTCTCTCCTAATCTTTGATGTGGATTGTGGACTCCTTCCTTCTTCCAACGTCCGAACAACTTTCGGCTATCGCGTTTGTATTTTCTTTATCCTCTCTTCTTTCAACGTTGCAGCAGGCAGGCATGCGTAAGCAACAAAAGAAACTCCCAAATCTCTCTCGCTTTCTCTCGCTCTTTTGTATCTCTCTTATCGTGGACCATGCATAGATTCGAGCACTAAAAACTTGAAGAATTTCGTTCGCCTGCTCGCTGTCCGTTGTCCTTCCCACAAAGACGCGATGCTACGTCCTGATAAGTTCCAAATGGAAGTGCCCGATCTCTTCACTCACAGCCTCTGAGTTTCTGGCTTCTCCTGTCGTCTTTGTGAGTTTTACGAAATGGATTATTTTTCTCCCAAAGCAAATTGGATTTATGAACTTTGTCATCGGTGAACATATGAAATCTTTCCTTTTAAATTATACTTTTGAAATAAGTGCAGTGTACGAGAGTTTACAAAAAATACACAATGACACATTCATTTATACATTACTATGATATCTTTAACTGGGAATTGATGTATATAACTGGGATTCTACTTCATTTTGTTATATCTTAATCTGGTAGATGATTATTTCAGGATACGACTGTTTAATTATACGCCTAATTACACAGGGTACGCTTCTAATAGTTTCAATGTTTGTACAAATGAATAATAGAATAAATACTTTGTTTGCACAAATACTCTTTGATTGTCTGGTATTTTTCAAAATTTATATTAATAAAGTAATACCGTAATTTGAATATATTCTATTGTAATGCTGAATGAGGATGTAATTTTACATGAAATTCTATTTTGGTACAATTGTAGGTATCTTGTGGGTTGATTTTTATGTTTGTGAGTCATTTTTCAAAACAGTTCGATTGGTGTTTTAATTGCTCATAGTATAGTGTATTTATCATTTGTTGCAAGAAATAATAACATTATATGAAGTCAAGTATAACACCGCTTTCAGTGTACTTACTTGGTTTTGGAAAAGTATATAGAGGTCCGTAATGCTAATTCCATATCAATAACGAGTAAATTATAAATAAGTTTAATGACCCCTTCATGAATCAATTATAGTGATGATACGTTTTCTCTAGGTTTACAATAATCATTCAGATATGACATAAACTTTTTATAACAGTTTCTGAAAATAAAGAAGTGTCAGCATAATAATTCCTTAAAAAATGTGAGTCATGATAGGGAACGTGCTGATATTTATGTAAATCACGTAATTTAAAGTGATGTAGTCCGATTTAAGAAGGTTATCGACCTGGTATTTATGAGCAATAGATAGATGCACTCCCCATTGTTTGAATTCCAGATATCTATTTGTAGAAATGATGACTACTATTTGTCATCATAATACAGTTATTCCATCCATTGTAAGACGCTAACCTCCAAGTATTGTGTTACATATTATTTCTGTTGTCAAAACCCATCGAAAACCATGTGACTCCTGAAAAGTGTAGTAGTATTACTGTTTAATAGCAGTAGTCAACTATAATAATTTTCTAAACTTCCCAATACAGTACCAATGATTTGGAGATTGATTAGTAGTTTTTAAAAGATCCTACTTCCACCCTTCAAAATAGAACTGTATTCCAGTACTACAGTTCATGTATATAAGACTATAGTGAGGTCCACGTTATAATGACAGTATTTGATCAACTTTGGTTTTGCTATCCTTGTCTATCATTCGACAAAGCCGGTGGTACTATCCTTTTCTACGTCCACAACGATGACAATTATGTTTTTGTCAGTGTAAAAATATAATATTAATTGATGCAGAGAATCGGCATCGCTATTCTTCTATCTTTATCCACTGCCATTATATGGTGGACCACACTATAGCAGGCGACCCGTGCTCCGCAAGGATCTAATTAAAAACTCAACAAACTGAAAACTTGAAGAATTTAAGTTATGTCTATAAACATTAAGAATCTATATGCAAAATTTCAAGTTAATCAGTCCTTTAGTTTAGTTCAGACCTGATCATGCGTTATTCATGAATTTCCTTTCCCGTACTTGTAAAAGTATAAGCCAATTCTTCCCTTATATATACTTCACTGTGGGTCATCATGTCATCAAGGATATTAACTTGAACATTATATTTTTACAGATGTATATAGCATTTCCTCTATGAATGTGTATTCTCCTACAAATTCAACAAGTGTATTGGACCTATTCATTTGATGGAGTAGAATAGAAAAGATGCCTAGAATCGGAAGTTTGTGCTTAGCAGTTGGGGTGTTGGGTAGAAGCTCAGAAAAGCAGACATAGAAAACTGCATCAGTTGTGTGTGGTGGAAATGAGCAGGTAGTTTTCAGGTAGATAGGTATAGAGAGGTAGCATTGCAAGGGTTTTCATCCCTTCGCGAAGCAGTAGAATGCCACACGCCCTCAGTCCTTCTATAGACCGGATGATTCCTACTTTTTTCCTTTTGCATCCTTGTTCGTCTTGTGGATCTTATTTCCTTGCAATCTACTGGATACGCTAGTTAAAAATGTGTTGAAAGGGAGAAACAACTTGGCTTTTTTCACATTCAACATGAAAAGATCTGGGGAAGTAATACAAGGCGTGCTGTACCCTGAATCAGACTGAAGGCTTCATGTAGGCTAGTCATCAGGATCTGTTCATGTTATTCATTCCGTTGCAGGGAAAAAGTTTCTGAAGAATAAATCTGGCTCCAATTGAATAATGAACATAGCCTACTTCTCATTGCAATGATTATGAAAAGGCTCGAATTGTTTGCTATTTGTATGTATTTCTTCATTTCAAATCTATGAATGAGAAACAAATACTATAATAGACTGGCTCAAGAATGATGCTTTTCGAGTATTCTCAAAAACAAAACCATTATGGTGCCTCTTCATCATTCATGAGCTCCCCTTTTCCCTTTTTATTACTATTCCAGGAATAATGTAGCCTACTCTATGTTCTTTGTTCCCAATTAAGGATGTACGAATCTTCTATTTGCAAATTCTCTTCAGATGAGAAATTATGTAATATGTAGATAGACAGTTTCCTTGACTGGTGCATCGTTATTGAATGCAACGCTCCATTGCAACAGCATCGTGTATCTGACCAGCTGAGTTTCCTGTCGGCTGTAAAATGACCTTGTTCTAACACTGAGAGATGAGTGACCTTGAACGATGGCTGTAAACATTGATCTATGTAGATGCCGTTCCTTGACTTGAGGTTTGGCATTGGTAGGTGAACTGCTGAAGAGCCACAGCACAGAGCATTCCGAAGAAAGAGATTGGTCATAGTCATATAACCGCGCCGTGACCGTGAGAACCCAGTCTAACCACACTCTTGGATACTGTACTCAACTTGAGATGGAGACTCTTCAGAAAAGGAGGAATGTATGTTCGATTTACAGCTCAAATCACGGTAATCATCTCTGATTGGTCCGATTTCTGATCCCATTGCTCAACTGTGCTTGTAGCCGTGTGATTAGGCATCAAAGCACTTGGGAGTAATGGGTAGGAATTCGTCTGGTCAATTTTAATGATATGATTCATCCCAGCAGTGGTTATTTTTGGATAAACTAAGCTGAAGCTAATCTAAAGATTTCAGACTATCACAAGGATCGAAGGATGTTAATTATTGAAAATTACTCACATGTATTGGCTAAAATTGATGCACTCGTTAACTGTTCAACTTGAATGCTCTGCAGTAATGAACGTCAGTCAAATGTGGTGAGGGTGAAATTATATATGTTTTGTGGTTTGAATTTTGAAGTTTTGTGGTGAGGGGGGGTTTGTATCAACTGTGTGGAAAGCTTAGATTAATAAAAAGTTTTTTCTTGAAAACTGAGGAAGGAAAATGGAATGTCTCATTCTAGAACATACAGACAGACACCTGTAAGATATGCAATCTGTCCAATAATTTTAAAATAATTTGAATAATGGATATTTAGTTGTTTTTTATTTATTCCATAAAAGAGTATGTGGTATTTAATGGTGAATGGAAAACTGGTAAAGTTTACTGTAGGTCGAATTCTGTAACTGTTTAGGCATACTGTAGGTTTGCGTGATTTTCATAGTCTAAAATTTATAAATGCATTTATCTTGGGAATCATGAACCGTAAGACAAAAATATCCATGCAAATTTCGCTTTTCTTAAATTATTACTTGTTTCATTCAATATTTCAATCTTTTTTCTCGTTTCATCTCTCTTCACTTTTCTGCCTACATATAAATGGCCTGCCCAACATTATTCCACACACTTTTCACAATTCTCCAGTTATTCTCACAGGAAAATGATTAACGTAAATTTTACCTACTTCCTACCCTCTCTTTGTTGCAAAATCCCAGCTAACCAACGCGAATATATTCTTAAAATAACGCGAACGTTGGTAGTTGGTTCTCGTGCCGCGGTTATGTTAAGGTTAGGTGAGCTGGATCCCGATTACGTAGGCCGCTGTCATAAGGCGCTACAAAAGGACTGCCTGTCTCTCAAGTCCGCTGCTCGCTGCAAACCTGAATGAACAAATCATTCATAACACAAGTAGGTCACTGTTGTTTTTATGCTTGTTGTTGTGTACAACTACAACCACTATCTCTAGTACTATTCGCCTTCCTACAAATGCGTTCGCTGTTCTATACCTTTCTCCAATCGAACAATTGAAAGTACAAGGAAATGCCGTTGGCAAATCTGTCGTTTTATTTTTATTGTCCGCCAGTAATTCTGATGGGCACTTTGACAATTTTTACGTCAGAAGTGTAATGGTCCATTCGCTCTCTCTGTGATTGTGGCTATTTTTGTGATGACTTTAATCTAGTTGAACTTTCTTATGAAAAAAATGTTCTTCCTCATTGACCAATGAACTTGTAGGTTGGATTTGAAAATCAGAAATTCTTCTACTATTTTTATTTGTAATTTTTTTATTTAAATATTATCAGTGAATAATTAAACCGATAATCTTTTATTTAATATTTTAATAATAACAATAAAGAATTTTTTTTAAATACTACCTGGACTTTACGTCAAGTTTTACAGATTTCAATGAAAGATAAATTTTCAATCATTATTCAGCTGAATAAAATATTGTTAGTAAAATAATCACGAAATTTAGTGTTTTCCATTAAAATACCTCACAGAACATTCCCAAATTCAATCCTTAATCCTAATCTGTTCCAGAACGATAAATTCCTGTTAACTCTCTCATGTTCGTTAGGTGTGACCAGTAACCATGTGAACATCAACTATATAATAAATCATTTTCTCAAGATTCATATAAAGGTAGAAAACCAAACCACCAATCAAAAATAATACAGAAAGATTTTGGAATTTATAATGGAAATACACTTGAAAATAAATTTTAACATTTAAGTTGAAAATTTGTTGTGCTAAATAATAATTTGATATTGAGCTATATACAAAGTGAACATGGATAGAATTTACTTCGAACATTGGATTTCATAGGCGCTAGAGCATTATTTATTGTTGCATGACTAGGTCGGATGTAATTGTTTTGACAGTAATTTACAACCTCCCACCTTTGCTACTCCTTGAATAAATACGTCTGATGTTATTCTTGGGCAGTGCAACATTGTGCTGTTACGTTCCGAACATTCGCTGCAAGACATTCCTTGGTAAAGGGGCTGCTCCCCCAGGCTGACTCAGCAAAGCAATACCATGGCAACATATTATTATCCGGTGACGTATGTTGCCGGCTGCTGTATGCGTGGCCGGTATGTTAAACGTCCGAAACGCGTGTGACGCGGACAGCTACCCTTCGATCATGGCGTCTTGACGGCTGCCCACTTCACAATTACTGCTTACCACATTCTACAGTGTACACTGCATACCGGTGACATTGTTGATGGCAACTGTCCGCAATTGGAACACGTGGACCATCTCTTTGACATGAAGGATGAGATTGGCTGGAACAGGTTACAGTAGGGGATCAAGTCTGATCTGGAAATAGGTTGGATTTTGATGTTGAAATGTTTGTGAAATGATGCTCTGGATGATGTTGGAGAGAACCTGAGATGTTCTGGAAAATTAATGTAATGATTCTGTATATGATTGAACCAGAAATTCTCTCAGGAATCATTTACTGTTATTTGGACAATGTCACTTAGAGAACCTGAAATGTTACGTGAAATTTGCAAAATGTGGAGAGAACCTGAGATGTTCGGTGGAATTTGTAAAATGATTCTCAGGACGATGTTGGAGAAAACAATTTTGATTTGCATTGTAGATTCAAGTTTATTTCAATTATGTAGGAATGATTTCTGATATGACTTCATTATAGTAGCAGCTCATTCTTGAACTATATTACTATATCTCTACTCCACCTGACAAAACACAGAAGAAATGGAGACACACAGAAACCATTTTTCTTATTTCTTCCTTTTATATTTTTCTATGTCTTTGTCAGTATAATTCTGAATATTGCTTTCTGATATTGATTTTTAATAGTATGTAATATGTTTATAGAAACTCTGAATATTGCCTACTCACATTGTCTTGCGATTTTCGATGGTTCATAAATTTTTCGAACACTAGGATGAAAAACAACTCTCCAGTTCTTTTGGATTCGCTAGTTTGTCGCGTTCATTCCAGCTCTACACCATTTTATAGTAATGACTGCTGATACATTATTTGGGCTATTCATAAGAATGTCGACATGGGACACGTTTTCTGGTTTTGTGCAATTGCTGTCATCGGCAGCGGCACAGTGCAGACTGCCTCACTTACAGCAGAATTCGAACAAGAATCATTTCGATTTCGACGTCTGACTGTTGGTTTCACCAAATTACCGATCCGCCATGCACCGCCCCCCGTCCCTCGCCACAAAGCGGCCGGGTGCTAATTTGCCGTATAATTTTCAATTACGAATCGCTCGCTCTGTTCCTTGCAAAACTTTCTTCCTTACGAAACACTCGCGAATCTATTCTGCATTGTTATTCAACCATTCTGTCACCTTCTGATGCTGCTCTCAAATAATTGTGCGTGAACCAGGTATCATAGTGAAGTACTCGAGAATAAAGCACAATTTTGAGATAAAATTTTTGATATAAAAATTTCCCTACTTATTTAACAGACTACCTTCAAATATTCGTGATTACTCTAAGAAGGATGAAATGCTGTATCTCAATAATAACAGCACAATCAATTTATAAAATTAATAATATTACAAACGTACTCATAATTTAAGAAACGTCAAGTTAAAAAGACGACAGCATATGCTTACATTATTAGTATTTTTCAAATTTTGCTGGCTGAAGTTTTGAAATTTTCCTTTTATTGTCACTGCCGCCTGCCTCAACGATAAAAATTTACTATTACTTGTGTAAAACAATTTTTCCCTTATTATTTCATTCCTTTCTAATTAATTTACATTTTTCCCTTTTTTCATTACTGTAATTCTGTATCAAAATCTGATGTATATTTCTTATTTTATTTTTGCATTTTGTATCAGTTTTCTTCCATTCTTTACTTAAAATCTTTGAAGTGTAATATTTATTTTGTCTAAGTTTATTTATCTTTTGTAACTCATTTTTTTCCTGTAACTGGGCACCCGCCGAAAAACCTTTGGGTTTGGCAGGACCCTCAACTGTTTGAATTGTGAATAAAATTTTGATTTGATTTGATTTGATTTGATTATATTTCAACTCAATACACCGATTTGCAGCTTGCTTTTGTGTGAATCTTCAAGTATTAGAGAAGATGGTATTGTTTGACCGAAACATTCCATTTGAAAGACAGGGTCTCTGCATTTCAAGTATCATTGATGGTACAGTAATAAGTAATAACCAGCGTGATTAAATCGTGAGTAAAATGTATAATTTTAAGTTGAATGTTGGTAGACGTGGGAAGATACAGGATAGGAAAATTAGAAAGATTTTTATGCTTCGGGTTGATTTATATATTATTATGATTGACATTAAATTTCAAGAGAAGAACTTTTAAGCTTGAGGGTGGTAAATATATGATAAAATATAGTACCTAATTTATTCATTTTTATTTTTTCTTATGGATTTTATTGGCAGAGAAATCCTCTCGGATGTTTGCCCTAGTCGCTTAATACCCAATGTCACTTTGTGATAATTAATCATCGAATGACTGCTGCATTAATGAAAGTTGAATTGATTGCAGAAAATATAGAGATCTATATTATGACTTTGTGAATCAGGTGTTATTGAATTAAACTGCAAGAAGCAAGTGAAACATTGCACTGAATTGGTCACAAATTATTTTCAAGTGTGAGAATGAAACCCACACACACACACACACACACTCGTGTTGTTCGCACAGGTGGTCGTCGTGCGACTCACTCTGATGAGGGGGGTGGAGGGATGGAAAGGAGGAAGGGGTCAGACTAAATATACCAAAGAGAAAATTAAAGAGAGATGTATCCAAAGCCATATCGTACAGTTGCTGACAGGGTGGGACGTGCGACTTAATTTAGCCAGGAACGGTCCTCTTTAATGCCTGGCTCACCACCACACTTGCACTGCACACAACACAACAGCAATAGCAGCTACAACAACGCGGAGAGACTCAGAGCAGAGCAGAGCAGAGGGCACGGCTGGCTTTAATCGACGAATGTCGGATGCTAGGGGGCGGTTGGGGGTGGTTGATGTAGTGCTAAGGGCGGGGGTGGAGCGGAGGCGGCGTTAAACGGTTGAAGGCGCTACGATCACCGACCCTGCTAGACAGAGGGTGGTGCGGGGTACGACAACATAAGTCGTTCCACAACAATTATTAGCTGCGAATAAAACTCGATTTCCCTTGTTTGCTGTCTGTTATTTTTACTCTGAATTTCCTGACTAATCTAGTCAAATTTCCGACGAATATTATTTTCTCGCTTTTCGGAACGCTCATGACGTTATTGAGTTTTGATTTGGAATACTCGAATCCTGCTATTCAATTAAACTTTCTATTACATTCAGTAAGTGATGGAAATTGATATCTTCTCGACACGTCAAATTTTATCAGATTTACTTCCATTATTAACTGTCTGTTTAAAAAACTCTATGTAAAATATATAATTTTCTGTTCGATCGACCTAAAGCGGCCCATTCACTAATCCGACTGGTCCCAACTATGTTCGAAATTCCACTAGTCCAATATCTCACCATTCATGATCCGACTGGTTGTCCAACTAGTCGGATCTACCACCACTTGTCACTGACTCGGCGGCTGACCTTGGGATTTCAGATTTGTTGGACCTCCATTTGATCCAACTTGTCCGGCTAGATATCCAACATTTGACCCAACATCAACAACCCCATTCACGGTCCGACGTCCAATCCAACATTGAATGTTGGACAAGAAATTGAATAGTGAATGGGCCTCACAGACCACTACCGCACGGCTTTCAATGATCTTTATATTAAATTAATATGTATATATACCGTGGTTTATCTTCAGTGCATTTTGAATCGGAATTAGATTCTCTCACAAATAGATTCACCCCTCTCCAGTATGATGGTTCAGCAAAGAATAAGTATTTTCTAATTCTTTAACCCTTTACTTGTCGTCATGTATAATCCTACAATTAACAAATGATACGCTCTTAGATAATGTACTATAATCTGTATTACTACATTATTTATCAGAAAAGGGAGTGGAAACGAGATGTGAACATACATATTCATTCAATACGTGTTCACGTTACAGAATATCATTGAATACCAGAATACGAATTTCAATTATAATAGAGCAACTATTCCAAACTGCGTATACGTTTTGAATTAGTATTAATATAATCTGTTCTCTTACAGGCCTATAGATAGTTTGTATTGCGTAGTCTTCTTTTTGAGGGAGCTGTTGTCATCTTCAATAGAATTTGATTTGTCGAATTATATTCTCTTCTTCGTGAATACCTGTTTTGCTGTTTTACATTGACGATCGTTTCTCCTATTCTCCATTCTAATCATAAAGTTGGCATTAGAAGAGAATTAAGAAGTGAATGGGGAAGACGCTATTATTATTGCCTACCAGTTTCCAGAATAGGCTTTAGGATTTTTTGTATTTTCGCAGTGAAGCTTGGCATAAATGAATGAGTAATTCGGGTGAGAATTTCTTACTTTTTGAATTCATGAATTTGTTGCTGGTATTTGGAGAACGACAATGCTGAGCGTTCTGCTTCACAGTTCTTGGTCTTTGTACTCAGCCCCCCTCTCTCTGCAGAGAAGCTGCTTCCCTCCACTCTCTTGAAGGGGGTGTACTTTTGTTTTACAACCTCTCTCATTCCGTTCTCCATTCTCTATACGTTCATTTCAAGAGTTCGATATAGCTTTTTTCTCTCTTCCCAGCTCATAATTTATCATAAATAATCTTAACTTTTCCTGGAAAGACGTAGGAGGGAAAATTAGAATGTGGGTGTTGCATTGAATGGAATTTGAGCTTAACTGGCGATTTTGAGCTGTGTTTTTAAATACAGAATTAGTTTTCATTTTAAATATTTCCTGCATTCTGCTTGTGAATCTCATTTCATTAATATGAGATCGAGTGGGAGAAAAACTTTTAAAGAAGAAAGCACTCATTCGATTTCACATGCTCCTAAGTTCAATAAAGACTTCACTAGATACAGAAAAGTTTTAAATTATTCATTTCAAAAATCAAATCGAATAATTATATTGGATATCTAAATATTTAATGCTATCTTCATGGTATGATAATGAGTTGTCATCAGTTTGATTTAGATACTCATTCCATTGCTTTTATTCATTTCTATTTGAGATACAATACTATAGTCATGTATGAATCAGATTGTAGAACCTCAATTATTAACTGATAAAATAGTGTTTTGATACAGTAAACCAGATATATTTTGTTCTTATTGCTAATGAGAAATGTTGTATACCCCAAATTACCTTAATCAAGAATAGACATCACCTTTTCCTGATAATCACACCAATTGTAGGATAAAATAATTATTCTGAATTATACAGTCAGCATATTCACTGATCACTGATAGTGCGTTTGAAAGCGGCTCTTAATTCAAAGTCCTAAAAAGTTTATGCCTGTACTACACGACAATGCAAAGATCGTTAATTTCAACGGAACAAATAAGCAGGTGTATTATATGAACTAGAGATAACCTTGAAAGAAGCATCGTTATGAGATAGTAATGTCCGCTTTATGCTCATTGATAAATTATCTTTTTTCATTATCTTCTCTCAAATGTTTTATCTTTCTTCTTTATGTAGCGTTCGTTGTTATTCTCTTCTCCCCACTTCTTCTATTCTTTCTCCTACTTCATCCATGCTTTTTCTCTTCCTCCTCATTATTCAATATCCTTTCCAGCTCTCATGTTCTACATGAATGTTTCATCAAACGATAGTTATCAACTTGAATAGGGATGAGGATGAGCAACTTTTTAAATGAAAACAATTTTGAACGTTAAAGGCAGGTGGTAGTGTCTACTTCATAGGATGAAGGTTGTATCTGGATGAGAAGTTTTTTCAGCAAGTTTGAGCTACAAGTCATGCAGACAGGATGTTGGAACCCCTATGTAATAATCTATCAATATAATTTGTATTCTATGGTTCAATGACAGTGCAATAGTTTTTATCCACTCCACTTATCTAGTTCACTCACTATTCAATACTAATTTATCAATATATATCTGATATCATTCCAACTCTAATAAAATGTATTCCAAGCTTGAATATAAAATTTTTGGCTGTGTTCGTCTGATTCCTCTCTCAATTCAATTTGTGTAGTACTAACTTTTGTTTTGTAGGCCTACTCGTATTTTTGTATGGAGTGTTTGTCTTTTATTAAAATTTCGGTTGAATGAACATCAATGCATGTTTGAAATAGAATGTATGTGTTAATGAAAAATGATAAAATCCAAAAATTTGGGGGTTTTAAGGGGTGAAGCCGCCTAAACTAAACTCAGGCGTGTCAGCATATTTCAATTTGAATTCAGCGCCCCAAAATACATATAAAACTGTAGAGAAAAATTCTTTCGGGGCTGTTTCTTAAAAAATTGACCATTTGACTGGACTATTATTTCATAGATATCAAATGAATTGATCATTATTATTTTAGTAAATTAATTCTTTTTATAATTGATTTCAATATTGAAATTCTGTTTTGAGTTCTCAGGTTCACTCTATTACAACATGTATTTTTTTTTAAATCTACATTTATATTGGAATTTCATGATATTCTGTGTTGAATTCAAACTTATATCTCTATGATAAGGAAGTGGCTAATCAATTATTAAATTTGTAATAACTAATGGAAGTTGAATGTATTTTTAATATTTCTACTATTATCTGAATCATGCATTCAGGAGTTGAAAAGTCAGATTTGTAATTCAAGTATACTCGTTGATTTCGAAGGATCAATTACAACCCAACATGTTGTTTCATGATAAGTCAAAGTGTGATCATAGTGTGTAGACTTTCAAGATAAGTTCAAGATAACATGAATGTGTGCTCATTAGGACTTATCTTAGTCTGAACTAGGCTTCCCTAGTCACGTGGGCTCCAGACATTATTGTAGCCTCTCCCATTATGTATGCTCCAGACATATTGTGAGACCTCCACCCACAATCCTACTTCTCTCCCTCGACGATCAAAAGAATCAAACACTGGAAGATTCGCCTCCCTACCTCCTCAACTCAACTGGTTATATTGAATCTTCTTCCTCAAAGTAATAAAAAATCTTTGTAAAAAGTTCTCTCAACAATTTTCATTTCAAGTCTTCTACTAATTCCGGTCCAGACAAGATTCTTGCTGCACAAAAAGCTGGGCTATATAACCGACTGGATTATTAGAGTGTCTTCTTAGCCCACAATGCTCTCCGAAACAAAGTGTGTACTCTTGCTGCAGCCATGAGTGGGAGAAGATGCTTACAATTGCTGCTTCATGAATCTGAATAGGTGTTTGAAAAAGTCGACTAACTGACTCGGATGTCGTGGGAACTGTAGTGGGGTTGAAAATGAATTACTTCTACTTTTTCAAAAACATGGAGAAATTCATTAATATTCAACGTTGGCTGTATGATTCTCCAGAAAGACCCCAAAAGGACGATCGTTCCCACTATTCTTTGTCATGGATTTTAGATTTAATTGTGTTTTAATAATATTTAAAACTTGTATTGTATGAACTAGTAGGATACTAGTTTCAGTTCCAGATCTTTGCTATCATTGCTGTATGTGTGAGAGAAAAATTCTATTCAAACCAAAGACTTTTTGAAATTATTCAGATGTTCTGTTTCTACTTGTTGTATCCTATTGGTACCCTTTTCCAAAGCACCTTGAGGATCCTAAGAATAACTTTTTCATATCATGTAGTGATTCGGCACGCTGAAGTGAGAAATCTGTTAAAATTGTGTGATACGTTTGAAACGTCCAAGAAAAACGAATAATGCATTGAAATTGAAAAGATTACATAAAAGAATCTGAATAAAATGAGATCAATTTGTAAAAATACATATACACTACTATGTCTCCATGCGTATTTATAACTTCAAACCTATTATATCAGAACTATTCACAATATTAGTCTTTATCTAACATGTTGTTAGAATATCAAGTTTAAATTTCATTTAAATATTTTGTAGTGAGCAGAATCATTAAATAATCAATGGCATTTTGATTCTCTTGGAAAAGATACTGTAATGAATTCCACAATATATGAACATAATGGAAAGGTATTTTTTTTTACCTTATCCCATTTTAAAAATTTGTATGAGTCATCAGTGTTGTTGTGTGACTTTGCCTCAGCTAGTTTGGGCACTCATTTGTGTGGTGTATTCTCTATAGAGTGCAGTGCAGATTCAACTAGAACGAAGTACCCCTTGGCACTTTGTGCATTTGACATAATAAACGACCCACCCCACTAAACTACAAATAAAAACTATCCAGGGTTCTCCTTTCATACTCTCCTGCACCCTATCTGCAGCTATTCTTCTACGCAATAATACTCCCTCACTCTTCCATTCATCTCCACTATCACTGCAGCTTTCTCTCTCACTCTCCAGCTATTCCACTCACTTGTCACATAAATTCACGTGGGTGATCTTTTGTGGTACTGTCTATGTGTGTGTTAGCTGAGCTATTCTTGATTTGCATATTATTACATCTTTTTCAATTGATTGTAAATTAATTCCAGTAAGACTTCAACAGAACGTATCATTTTTTCCATTGTTGAATAGTTCGAATAATATAATATTATTAATTAAAAAAATATATATTATTTATTTTTTACTTTCAAA
Organism: Nilaparvata lugens; assembly: GCF_014356525.2. NCBI lineage: Eukaryota > Metazoa > Arthropoda > Insecta > Hemiptera > Delphacidae > Nilaparvata > Nilaparvata lugens. The sequence continues at coordinate 37,861,433 of NC_052505.1, read as the reverse complement.
TATTGATGAGAATATAGAATATATATGATAATTAATAATACAACTGCATATCAATATAAAGTTTCTTCTATAATTCGATTCCCAAATCTCTTGTTGTTGAATTAACTCCACTCACTTTGCATCACATTTTATTGTATATCAGTAACAATCCACATCACTCCATAATAAGATTGTTTTGAAAATACGAATGTATTTCCTCTGAAAATTTGGCAAATGCTGTTTCTAAATATGAGTGAATATGTTTCATATGAATGGAAGTAGTTGTTGCTGAGAAAACTCATAGTCATCGTATAGCAGCGTCCTCTTGTAGAGTTTAGTATGTAATAGTTTAATCAAACAATGCAGTTATATTTTATACCTTTCTTCAATATTCTATTATTCTTGATATTTGGTTGAGGCAGCTTTTTCATCAGTTCTACATCATGAGTTACAGTGTATTTGATTACTTTTATCAGTTATAAAACTCAAAATAATCATCATAACAAAAGTAGAAGCTGACTAAAATTGAGTACTTATCCAGTGGCAAAGTTTGGAACCGTCAGTTCCACTACATCACCAAACTACAATAGGTTTTTAAGAGAAGTGCCATCATAAAGCGTCCAGGTTGCTTGAAGTTTCATAAATATGCAATCAAGAATAGACCAGAGTATGTACAGTAGTTGGTCTGAAAAGTACGTTCTGAAATATAGAGAGAATAAAGAGCGGAAGTTGTTGGATTATCTGATGGTCTGGATGGCGGGAAATTCAAACTTGGTTCTTCATGTCAAACGGTTGTGTGAAAGAGTAGCCTCCTCCTATTCTGGCACTACTGGCACTACCACTGCAGACTGCAGACTGCAGACAGCACTGCTCCCAATAGAAACACAGCTGTCTCTGACAGATGACATCCTCACAAGTACGTACCTTATTTACACAAAACCCTTCGCCTAATTGGCTTTTACCGCGCACTTCAATGCTCCCATTCTACTGATTGAAACGGGAGAGCCATTCTCCAGTGGTCCGTTTCTCCTTATTTTGACCAGTTTCTGAATGTTTGTACGTTCTAGAATCGCTGTGTTGGAAGAGAATAATCACAAATATTGTCCAATACTGGATAACAGAAGGTAGGGGTTGTCCTCGTTATTCAAATTTTTTATTTATTTTAAAGAATAGCAATACAAGAAATTTATCATAATGTTTATTTCCCCTATTGTCGGCAGCAGTTACATTTAAAAGAATACTCTATATTATTATTCATGAATGATGGTTGATCTCAATCCATCTACTTTATTAATATTTCTCGTTGCTCTTTTGGCTCATGCTGAGTATTTATTCTTGCAGTTTAGGTCCAGTTGATTAATGCATCTCTTCAATATATCGATTGAAATAATTCATTTTTAATCACCAGGTGGCTGAAAATACATCTTCAAAATGTAGTGAACCACAATGATTCACATAATATGACGTGATTGAAATACCTGAAAAGCTACCTCCTGAAACTTATCTGAAGTACGTTCGAAAATGTCACCCTGGCAAGGAACTATTTACAATTATAATGCTGTATTGCTTGCTAATTCCATTCCAAGATTTAATGCTATTGAATATTTTATGATTATTCAAAATAGTCGATCACGGTTGGTACAGCTGTAGAAAAATAGAATATTTTTTCATACACTTCTATTCTCTTTTGTGCAGTTCATGATAGAAATATAAATTTGGATATTTATTGTTGTACTTTTAAAATATAAAATTTCCTTCATATTTCATTTGTTTTTCAATATTGTACGATCTCTCAATTACGTTGATACCATGTAGTGGTAGTACCCTTTTAATTATTAGTGAACATTTGGGCTAATAGCGTTTGAGAGCTGCGGGTTATCCCGAATGGCGCGTTTCAATTACATCGGTTTTAATTTCGCACAATAAAGATAATTATTGCAACAATGCAGTTATATGATGAGGTGAGTAATGGCTGCATAAATTCGTAATTTAGGCATAAAGCGTTAATTTGCGCAGAATCAATTCGTGCGTTTGTTTGTTGATGCATTAGAATATTCAAAGGTTGAGTTGAGTTAGCCACCCTGGCGCATGGATAAAGCACGCTTGATTTGGGAGTTACACGTCCCCGAATTCATAATTCAATATTTAGTCGAGTGGCAGACAGATACAGGCACAACGTACGCGTTTTGCTGGATGCTAAATATTTATTCTCACAACTAACAGGGCTATTCTTCTGGGATTCAGAAATGCACTCACTGTTTCAGGTGACTTTGTGTCATTATTTATATATGATCCATTATTCTCATTCCGTTATTGATGGCCAGAGATGATTTCCAGCTTTGTGTGATGTTGTGTGGACATTGATAGATCCTAACTGACATTAATTAAATTATGAATTATGTATACAGTGTATTTGAATGGTGTTTGTGTATGCGAAATTATAGGAGTTAAGACTGGAATTTAATGGATTTGTGCGATTAGATGAGAAAATTGGAAAACGCAAACATTTTATGTTTGCAGTACACTAATTATTAGTATACAAATACTAGATCATGTATACAGTATATTGTATGTATATATTAAACTATAGCATTCCATATTCTCCTCTTGGTTCTTAAAAAATTGAAGAAAACACACAAATTTGTTATTTATTAGCATAAATACTGTACAAATCAATATAATAGTAGACTGCTTTGTGACTATTATTAAAATTATATTTTTCAATCCTAACGAATTAGAATTCTATGACTCACCTATGATAAAAACATGTTATTCTATAAGTAAATTCAGAAAATAATATATTCGCAATTACCGTCAAATTTACCAAGGACTTCAGATGAATTTGATAGAACATGAATTCATAGTGTATTCTTCATATTCTTATTAATCAATTATTCTTTATTCTTTGCAGGTAAGTGTAATGAAATGGAACAGAAGTCGTCTACCAATAGCCTTATAAGTGAGTAGAACCAATATAAACTTGTGATTTTGATACCCAAATTTTTCAATATCGATTAATCCTAAAAATTCAATATGAACACGAATTGGGAATAATTACTAAGATCGCAATAGTCTATTTATAGTATTCAGCCTTATTTCACTACACTTGAAATTCTATGTGTATTGAATACGATAGCAAGTCCAATATTGACTATAAGAGAGAAATTTTAGGAGATAAATTTATTATCTTATTCCATGTATAGCATTTAATCGATTTCACAGAAATATGTGGATTATCCCGTGGGAGGAGGGGGTTGGGAAACCCAAGAATACATGCAGTGTATCTGTGTATGCCCATCTTTGATTGTTTTTTACCAATTAATACAATAATTATCGTATCTAGAAGCATGGTAGAATTCGATTCAAGGCCAACGAACCTTTGAAGGTCCGCTCAGGATCACTATTAGAAACCAGCATTATATTTTTTTGAAGTAACAGTCACGTGGTAGCCCGCAAATTACATACACGAATTCGTCCGTTACTGCTCGGCACTAATTGTCAGTAATGACTCTTCCCGGAAGGAAGCTGAAAGAAACTCTAGAGCACCTGCTCGCTGTTCGATAAGTTGGATAACTAGAATAATGACCTGTACAATTTGCATGAATTATAAATTGCGCGAATAGTTGCAACAAATCATTGAACGCGATTCTATGCAAAAGATTTTAAATTTAATTTGACAATTTGATGTAGAAACTATGATAAAATTTTGAATGCAGTAAAAATATGATGAAATCAGGATTCGCTTTTCCAAGTCATGCTTGCTTGAGATTATTTCAATATAGTATATTAAACATGATTTATTTTTCACTTTTTCTGTACATTCTCTACACTTTTGCTCATCTGCCATATTCCCATTACTTATCTTCATTTACATTTTTTGTTTTATGTATCTTGTATTTTGGCGAAATAAATATTCTTATTCTTGTATCGAATCAAGTGTCATAACAATCACCTGGAAGCAAGGAACTTATCTTTTTATGATTTCAGGAAATGTTTTAAAGCATAGAATTACACTTATTTCCAGCTGCTCACCTGAGCATAGTATAAGCGTTTTCTTTCATCTTCATCTACAAAAATTCATAGAAAATGTGCTGACTACCTGGGCTGGAAGCAGGAATCCTGAATCTGTCGCGTTTTCAACTGGTACTTGCGCTTTCATTACCATTATAAATAATTCTTGTGATTGTTAATTGGTTCTATTGTTATAGAATTCTGGAACAAAAATCAACTTAAAACTTCCAGGAATGATTTCATCAGTGGATTTTAGGGAAAAACTGGATAGTAGCCAGGATAAGTTGTGTGAGAGAGTAGAAGAAGTAGGCGCCATGCCCGATCTAGTAATCTTTACAGACTCGGTTGGGGTCCAGAACAAGACACTGCTATTTATTTTGGGAAGAATTTGAAGTTATTTGAAATGTTTAGTTCATAACATATATAGGAAGGAGCGTGTATGGTGTCTTGACTGGAATTGATCGAATTGAATTTCTGTTGAAAATCCAATGAGTATTTTGTTGTTCTGGAACGTGACCAAATGCAGAGCTGTATAGAGCAGCAGTAGACGCCAGAGTCTTTGCCAAATCCAAGTTAGCTCAGCCATTATAGAAGTGAATTCCAACTGACTAATGCAGGCTGCTCCAAATTCTATTCCGAAGAATAATAATTTTCAGAAATGTGTATTGTTTGCTTCCGAAATAACAGGAAGTTAACGTTTGCTTGATGATTTAGAGTCAAATTGAGTCGTGTAGCTATTACAGTGTTAACTGACTTAAATTTTTGATAGCAAAAAATCTTATTGATGATCGTTAGTGGCTATGATTCCTTATATGATTCATCAGTATTGGTGAATCAAAATCATCCTACTTTATTCATATTATATTTCAGCTTAAAATCTAACAAAACATTTTCTTATCCAATTAAGTATTTCTCAACAGCTTGTATCTGTGGCGTGCATAAATTTTGCTTTCGGAGGAAATTTTATTTATCAAAATATTTTTTGTCGATAGTAGTTATCAAATCCATGAACTTGAAACATGACTACATTCCCCTTCGATAATGACAAAACTCATATGGAATTAGAAAATAGTAACCCCAAGAGCAACCTCTGAATCTCGCTGATGAATAGTAATTCATTTGAATGACTTATAAAATGTGAACGACATTATTCATATTGATAATCTTTCTCATTTATTTCAAATCGAGCACAGGCTCTGGATTTTATTGTGACCGAATCTCAATAATTTGAAAGATTATGACAATTCTCTAGTACACAAATGAATACTTGTTGAATCAAGAAGTTTCCGAAGGTTTACTGTGAAGTTCAAGTTGATTTTCTGGGTTATTCATCGATTTCATTCAATAATGGTTTTGAACAATGATAACTCCATCTCCTAAACACATGATTCAATCTCGCGTTTGATTAAGTTTTCTAAAATTCTGAATAGTTCCAGTTTTGGCCAACTACAGCACTATAGAGAACTTTGAGTGAATGTGAAGAAACTCAACTGGTTCGGAATGTGATAGCTACTGCTAGCATTCATTTGGCATTCAGCCTGCTGCGTTTCTCCCCACGCGGCCAAATAATATGCCGTTCATTGAGTTTTCTCCATTCTCTTGCTTGCGCTTTGTCTGAAACCAAGTCTATTGTTATTTATTTAATTATTAATCCCATTCCGCCTTTGCTCCTCTGAGAATTTACCGCTCTCGTATGTTTGCTTAACGACATTCTTCTTCTTCTCAGCATAGTTGGCGAGGCTTGTGTCTTGTGTGCAGGAGGACACATAGCTCTACATTGTTTCCCAAACACGAATTACGGCGTGCAGTTGCATTGATAAACAACTTGGCCGGTCCTCACTGCTTCCAAACTTACAACCCTCGCAACTAGGGCTGACGTATATTTTCCGAAATTAACTTCCCATTCGAAAGTGCCTTTGTTTCCAGGGTACTTGACATTGTTGCGAGATTCGACTTGACTCCCGCATTGTTCTCCGTGCAAATTTCTCAATTGTTACGTAGCTCTTGCGATTGTTCTCCTCTATTGAAAATAATTTATTATTTGGTGTGAAAATTGTTAGCGGCCCCCAAGTAGTCTTCTTTGGAAAGCTTATCACTTTTCCTACGAGTAGATAATTTACTTCTAGAAGTTTCTGTCGCTTATTACTTTGCTTTAGGCCTAAATCAATACTGTAGGCTGTAGGAAGTAGGCTAATTCATTCGCTGGATGCTGGCAGCAAGTTGGAAGCTCTCGGTAATACATCGAAGAAAAGTTTTAGAAAATGACTCGGAGTCGTTTTTACTCTCATTTTCAAATGTTTTCTATCTAGAATATATATTATATTGAATAATTAATGTAATTCCTGTACTTTTATTTTTAAGCACATTTTTTGTTAATGTAGGTACTTGTTTCTATTATTATTTTTTTAAATATTCTTCATTGTAGTTCGACTTTAATTTTTTAAATCACTTATTTAACATTCATTTTTATTGTCTGTCGTATTCATAACAAAAAACTGGAGGAGAACAAATGAGTCTTTGAACTTTGTATCTCTGAAATGGAGATTGTATCTCATAAGATTTGTTCTAACTGAAATTCCACTTTTTCGTGCAATTTGAATCAATCTTTGCGGTTTTTTTGGATATTGATCGTATTGTTCGTAATACGTATCGTATTGTGTTGAGTATTGTACTGCCATCACTAATAATTTATTATATTAATCCAACATACTTTTCAATTTTAATTCCATAAACATGAATCAAATCATAATTCGACATCGCTTAAGTCACCTTTACTGAACAAATTTATTGTATGAATGGATCATAATATTATTTTTACTAAATTTTTTTCTGATCTCATTGAGTATTCAAATCATGATTCAACAACTGAAATGGTTACTATAAAATCAATTGATTCAATTGCACCATTACTCAATTAATTGCCGCATCACGCGCATTTTCCTCGCTGTTATGTCTTTTCTGTGCTAGACTACATCACTGTCACTGTCACTGTCACCGATTCACTGTCATGGGTCGTGGCATACATCTGCATGCGTTCGAGGTCGCTGACCCCCTTCCCCTCACCCATCCCCCTGCTTTTATCTTCCCCTCTCCAACCGTACCTTCGATTTAGTAGTAGAATATCCATCTGAAGATGATTCAGGTGAGCTTGTCGCTGTATTCCATTAGCTTCTACAGGTATTCAGTTTCTGGAAAGGTCATGTGGGCCTCACTCCACGAAAATTCCTGACGAGCAAATATAAAAGTTGAATACTTTTTAGAGTGTGTCACTGATTGTAACCTGACTACGAATCTGAACCCAGAGACCATGTTTATTTCTAGAATTTTGTAAATGAATATGAATGTAGTATGCATTATTTGATTCGTAGAATCCTGCTACACAAATAGTTGATCTAATCACGTTTTGTGCTGTGTACTGAGAGATAAAAACATAACTAACGATATTTATATCACAATATCACAACTTATTTGAGCCCGATGTTGACTATTTTGACAATGTGAGTTCGAGGCTTAGGCCTGATATATTTTGTTATATCTTCAATCTCTTGTGCATAATGCATGTTTCTTGTTTTCTTCTGCTACTCAAGAATAGAATATTTAGAACCAGCGCATTGAAATGCAGCCAAATATTCCACGATATCCCAAACAATAATATCAATATTCTGGAACAAGATGGGAGGAGCTGTTTTGTATATTTTTGTTTCTAGTCAGAAAATCAGTGGTTATTTCTCAACCTCAATAGATTGCCAACGATAATTTCGAGCTGAAGCGAACAATTTCAATTACAGAAGTAGGGCTATTTTGTCTAGAATTGTGGCTTTGGCTTCAGTTATTGACACTTATTGCGTGTTGGACCCAGATAATATTTATGGAGGTGACCCTCGTGTTCAATATTGCTCTTAATTACCAAAACTTAGCTCTAGAATAGAAAACAGTTTATATTCAAGATAAATTTTTCAAACCGAATAGCTTCCAGCACAAAAATGCAGTTCCAAGTTTCATGATACAAATTTCAGCAAGTTTACAAAAAATGATTAATATCTATTTATAAATTTTATTTATGACATCTGCTAGAAAAAGTAGAAAAAATTTCTGTTAACTCACATTCCAGCAAAAATAATTTTAATAAACAATGGAGCGCTCCTTGAAATATTCGGAAAACGAGTTCAATTTAATAATTTTCTATTGATATCAGTTTATTTATTGTAGATTTTATACGATTCGAGACTTTTTGACAGTCGATATCGCCTGACTAATGTAGTGTAGCTGAAGTTACAGTTGGTACTGTTTAGTAGTGGTGGCCTGGATGCAGTGGAATACGAATAGTTGTCGAAACTAGGTCACTTATTGCAATGTGTTGGAAAATTTATTCCCATGGCCGATCGAAAATGGCTATCAGCCATGCTATCACATTATTTGTGTTGAAAATAAATCGAGCACCGGGTGGGTAATGCTACACAAGTGAATCGCTATATGTTGTCAAAGAAGCCTTTTTCGCAAATATATTATTACTTAGCCATCTCGGCACTCAGCACTCAATTAGGCCAATATTCACCTCATGGTGCTTTCAGCATGGAGGAAGTGGGTTAGATTTATTTATGGAGTATTAATTCATGGACAAAGCGAAAATCGAATTTGGTATGGCAGGCTAATGGAAATCAAGCACAAACGAACGCTATTTGTTTCTATCACAATAGATTTGCAGGCGCCTTTATTTTCCATTTTTGAAGGTTTCCATTGTCATTCCTGTAATTCCTATTTTTCAATAAGTACTGATATTCCATTTCTGTTCAGTTTGAGTGCAGAATAATGTTTTCAAATTGGATTAACAAAGAAAAAAATCACTGCCTCTGGTCTTTCTTTATATATGGAAAAGCTTATTTTGATTACAAGATCTCATTGAATTGTTCACATTTTAGTGAATTACTTCGTTGTCTGTTTAATGGTTCATGAATCGAAAGAAATGTCGAGGATTATGAAAGAGTAACACAATAATTTTCGTTTGAGAATAGAACACCATCCTGACGTGTTTCGTTCACATCAAGCATGCCCTATTACATTATAGCACACCTTATTTCTACGATAGCATTCGCGGTGATAGATTAATGGCTAAAGTTCCTTATACCATAACGGAAAATTCTAATTGTTTGAAAGGTCGTTTACAATATAAATATTACGTAAAAATGGCAGTCACATAGCACAGATGAGTGCAGCCCATAGGGGACAGGAGTATTTTTAATGTCAATGTCACATTTATTCAGCGGTGACAGTGTCTAATGTCACCATCCGAATCCAGCTGCTATTGTTTGAAATGTTGATGCACAGAACACTGAAATGATATTCGGACCGCGATAAAGCCCGCATCTGGCATTGTGGCGCATGCGCTATGGGACCTGTCAAGTGAGGAGAGTACTCTCACTTATCTTTGCTACAACGGCTCAATCTTCAGTTTCCCTCTGAAAGTGCTCATTCATATTATGCAACTCAAATATTCCATTTAAATTCAATAAGTGTTTGGAAAACTATAAGAAGAATTTAGTAGTCTTTATGGGAAAAATCTGTGTTGGGGGATTAGATGTAGAATTGAGAGAAGCTGGATGGTAGAAGAGATAGATAGATAGATAGGATAGATAGACTGCCTCTATTTTTCACCTAGGGGGCGAAGTTAGGGCGCAGCCGGCCCTCTCTCCCACTTATATAATCTCTCCCACTTCTTATGCAATCAGTCCGAGAAAACGATGAATACTGGATCGGGCTCTATAAGCCTAGCTCATGATGCATAGTGATGAAGAAAAAAGACATGGCTGTCCATATAGATTTTTCCCAAGATCAGTACATAATTTTTGATCGATACCACATTTCTCTCACTAATGTATAAGAATTCGGTGATTCGAGTATTTACAGTTTTTGAAATCCCCCCCCCCCAAATCAACTACTCGTCCAATTCAGAAGGTATGCAGTACCCACCTCTATAATATCTGCTAGGAGTAATAAAATTAAATATTATTTCTTCTGGATGCGTTTTTTGTTGGGAATAATGGACAATGGATTGAAATGAGTGTGTTTGTATTCAAGAAAACTACAAGTTAATTTATAGAGTAAAAAGATCATACTATGTATACTATGGATATAAATAAGTATATTTTCAGATACTGTACAATTGAAAGCAGCTAGAAAATTTTCCTATTGATACAGTCCAAAATCTTGTTGAAAATAAAACAAGGAATATTTGAATAGTGAAATCACACTATCCACTCAAAAATAGACAGTTCAAAGGGCATTCATGCTTGTTTTTAGACGATTTCATATAATCTATTATAGAAAAATAATCAATATAAGTATTGTTGGCTCTTGTTTGCTTGCACTCATAATGATTTAGCTTTGGGGAGCTAGCCACATGGCAGCTCAGTTCAGCCGAGATAACAGAGGCAGCGCCGAACAACAGAGATGCACAATCTATGGATTTCATTGTAGCGTGCAACAACGAACGATACAAGGCCAATGTAATCAGTGTATTTAGGCTGTGTGCAGTGACAGGATGGCTGAAACCCGTCGGGACCTCAGAGGCTGCCAACATTACCATTTCAAAGTAGGCACTGCCGGAGCTGAAAAAGGGGCGACCTGGGCTCCGGGCCCAAACCGAGCCGCTGCTCCTGAAAGTGATGCTTGTCTGAGCTGATCGCTGAGGGAGGAGTCAGTCGCTGCTCGCTGCTCTCTGCTGTGTAGGTGACATCTCCAGTGATATATGCATCTATGGGGAGTGACGTCACTGACAGAGGGTCCGTCAAGTGTTTGCGATTGTGCCTAGCGCGCGCGCGGATCATATTAACATTGTTATCTGCCGCAGCCAACACCAACAATGGCGTCGTTTGCAAGTGGAGCCTGTGTAAAAATCGGTGCTCGAAAAAGTAAACTGCACTGAAAAGTGCACACCATACTACTCTGCATTAATGTGTCAGTCATATTTTTGCCAGCGGTTGCTGAAATGGCTGTGGTTTAGTGAGTAGGGAACAAAAACATCATTTGGGTAGAGGGTGATGAAAGAGTACAAAACTACCCAAGCGCATGATAGAAATGAAGTGGGATAATTGGAAAAATTGTTTAAAATGAAAAGAAATTAATTTTCCACATAGTGAGAAAGACGGCGAAAATAAGGAAACGCAAGAAAATCAATGAAATAAATAAATGAGGAAAATCGATAATGCAATGAAACTGAAATTTATCAATCAATTTCTTTATTAGTTAATGAGAAACAAACGTCTAAAACTTCGCACCTTACAAATATGTACAAAGAGTCCAAATGGGAGTGATCAAGAAATTTGTCATATTCTATGGAATTAAAATTTTGTTGAAAAACTCTTATGGGCTATGGAACGGTCAGGAAGTTGTATAAAATATTTGCATTTTTGCCGTCTCACTATTCATTCTCTGATATATATGTTTACAACGAGAAACAACAGTAATAGCCTAATGATGTTGTTATTGGTTTAGTTCCTCAAGTACTTTGCCAATCTAACGTTTGAAACGTTCAAGTATTTTCGATCCTTTGCCACGCTAGTCCACGTGGATTAGGTGCCAATGTATGTAGAAAGAAACGAAAGAAGATTCGTATTAATTTATTTTTCGCCACACTTGGATGTAATGAGCTGGTTTACGTGCGTCATATGGAGGCCGAAAGTGATTGTTTTCCGACCAGGCCGGTAAAACTTTACGGCCCTAGGGCTGTAAAATGACCTTGAATAACAGCTGATCGTATCCGATCTCACAAATCATAGAGAGATAATCTCATAACGACTGTAATAATCTATATAATTATGTATAGTGAATCGCGGTATTATGTCTATAATATATTTTATAAATTACTGTTTCATAATTTAATATTTATAAATAGCCTCAACAATATAATGTTGGCTGCATTGTCCATTGTCAGAAAGGTACGTATCGCTAGTATTTAAAAGTGAAGAATCGAATTTGAAATCAGAGTACAATAATTGTATCAATATTTAAAAGTAATAATAATTATTAACAATTATTGTTTCTTTTTATTATCGAATTCCACTTCTTAATGCAATACAATCAACAATAATAATAAGAAAATACAGCAGAGTTCTGAAGTTTAAGGTAAGCCTACTGGTGAAACTCATCCTTGACTGAAAATTCCTAGTAATTTTTCCGAAATTCATTATTAAAACTGTTAGATAATATTTTTCTTCAATATTAAACCATATAGAGAAAACATTAGGCCCACTCAAGATTGAATCTTCGAATGTTTTCTCTATGATTTAACTATTTTCAGAGCAATATTTTGTTGTGAAAATGCCGGCAAACCAGCTTCAAATTTGCCGCTATACACTATACTATAGTAGTAGCCTAGATACGTTACCTGACTTAATTCAAATTTTATTTTGAGACAGATAATATATTAATTTTAATAGTATAAGTCATGAGCCAAAGTCTGTTGTACGCTTTTCAGGAGTGAAGTAAACTTTAGAAGTCTAGTTTTTTACATTACAGTATTACCTGTCTGCTAAATCTTATGAGTCAGGCGCCTTCGTTCAACAATACGCAATGGCTGAGAGCGTAAAGGCATAATACATCAGTACTCATAATTCGGTGATTAACATGATCAAGGTTCGAATCTCGGTCAGTGACATTTTTTTGTCCATGAATTTCGACTTTTATTAGCTATTTTTTATATTAGTTACCGTACTTACTTTTTTTTTTAATTTCAATCAATTTTTTAGATATATTTTGAGTAATTTGAGACAAAACTGTGAAACATGCAATTATATTAATTTTTTTCATCACATTATTTCAAAATAGTAATGAAAATTCTATTCATCCATTTATCCATTTGCGCTTTGCGCCCGGTGCAATATCTCATGGATAAATGGATGAATTATTATTTATTTTGGAAGTATTATTTATAATACTGTATTATAAGGCCAGATTGCACAAAAGTCTGTTAAATATTTGAGATTAAATGTCATGAGAACCAATCAGAATAGACTGTAAATACAAACAATTTGAATGTACATTTGACCTCTCAGAAAAAAGTAGTAGAATCTGCTAGAGGATTCATGTTCTCAAACAATCATAACTGCTCATTCAACTTCTATTTAAATAATAAAGAATAAAATAATAGAGATTTGTTGTATAAAAAGTATAATGATTGTATAATTTATTTTATGTGAAAAACAAAGAATTAACTGTCAATAATGTTTATTTTTTATAATTTAATATGTATTTATGTATCTAGTATAATTAAATAGGTATTTGAATTATCAATAAATGATCATTTCTATAACTTGATATGAATTATTTTGTAGTTTTGATACCGAACAATAAAATACAATGATACTATCATAACCTCATTAACATTGTATGATTTATAGTAGCATAACCTTGAAATTTTGCTTTCAAAATTGCCAACTTAACATTATTTTTCCTCCACCTACTGTCAAAACTACTTACTTCACTCCCTGAAACATGATACTAAAGTGTCACTTTTTCGCTCTCGGTACTAAAAAACAGAAAAACTCCCTAGGGAGTAAAAGTGACTCCATTTAAATAACATGGGAAGCATCTCTATTTTAAAAACGTACATTTGGAATAGGTCAGAAGGTCTAAGCTCAGATGAGGAAGCATATAGAGTAGCCAGTCATTAAACCAACTAAATTCAATACCTCAACCAGACATTTGATCGATATATAAAATTTATGTTTGTATGCTGAAATTATTATTACAAACTTCATATTACTATACTAAAAAAAAATGTATATATTTTTTTCTTTTATTCCATGTTATTCAAAATATCAGCCAACGAATATTACTTATTAACTAATCAAATTTGAAACGGGAACTTCATCATAGCTGTAGCTCTGGCTGTCATTGTTGTTACAAATTCAGCCGACAGATAGTGCTGACAGAGGAGAACTGTGATTACAAGCCAGCTGTTTCTGTTTACTTTTTAGATTATGTTTTAACACATTGTTTGGTCACATACGTTTTTAAAAATTATTTTATTAGCAGTTTTTTTATAAAAATGTAGGTGGAGGAAAAATGTTGTGTATATCACGAGTGAAAAATGTTTTTTCTCCCTCAGGAAAATTGTTGCCCTCGGCTTCGCCTCGGGCTTCAAACTTTTCCCTCAGGGAGAAAAAACAGCACTTTTCACTCTAGATATACAAATAACTATTTTTTTTTTTTTTTTTTTTTGGTGTGGCGAAAAATAGCGTTCGCAACACGGGCAAAAATGTTTTTTCGCCCCACTTGGATGTAATGAGAGTCTGGTTTACGTGATGGAGGCCGAAAGTGATTGTTTTCCGACCAGGCCGGTAAAATTTTTACGGCCCTAGGGCTGTAAAATAACCTTGAAGTCAGCTGATTCTGATTTGATGTGAACGTGTTTACAAAATAGTTTATGAAATGGAATCAGTTTATGCTTCTAGAATTGAATAAAGTTTTTGCAATAAGATACTATCATTTTATTTGGATGAATGAAATACAAATAATGAGATATTATAAACTATTCAAATTCAATTTTCAGAGTATAATAGAATCTAACCTCAAACCTCCTAGTACAGCGTTTATCATGGAACATGGTGGATAAACAGAATCATTTTATGCTTTTAGAATTCAATAAATTATTCTGTAATAATATACTATCATTTTATTTGGATGAATAAAATACAGATGAGATATATATTATAAACTATTCAAATAATTCTATTTTCAGAGTAGGATAGAACTTCTAACCTAAACTTCAGTTGACATTAAGATTGGCCAAATTTCAAGTGTGCTAAAACAGCTGATCAAAAACTTTTCATTCTTTGTGTTTATCATTCAATAATCAAAATATTTATAATAATATCATTGTATTGTCATTTGGAAGAATAAAAAGTATAAACTCAACCTCTTACATAATTTAACATAATCTTTTAGGTTATTTAGACAAATCAGAATAAAAAATAAAAATACTTGGACAATTTCTTGATATTCAGATTACCTCAGATTTGCTAGAGCCATGACCTTCCACTTTTGCTTTCGGAAGTGCTTATAATTGACAATTATTCTCATATATATATATTGTTTATTTTCCTGTGTGGCGAAAAATAACTGTCTCACCATGGGCAAAAATGTTTTTCCGGCTCTCAATCTTTTCTAGTCCTCGGCCTACAGCCTCGGACTTGAAAACCGATTTCGAGCCAGAAAAGTCCCATTTTCGGCCCTAGGTGCGAAATATACTATTCCGGCTCTCAATCTTTTCTAGTCCTCGGCCTACGGCCTCGGACTTGAAAACCGATTTCGAGCCGGAAAAGTCTCATTTTCGGCCCTAGGTGCGAAATATACTATTATCACTTCATACGTTGAAGTAGATTATATTCTTGTCTAGCTACGTTATGTTCTAGTGAGATGACGTGGAGTCAGGACGTCGGAAACAAAAATTACAGAATCTAGACGTAAGTGCATAACGCGTGTTTAGTTTTCAGCTTCTTGAATACGTCGTTTCGCTTGGAACTCCCCTTTAGAATATTCATTCATAGTTGGCTGAAACTCAACATGCATCAACCAATCAAGGAATTAATTTTACTCATCACGTTTGTCTATAAATGTCTCAAAAGTCAAAACTAATTAAATTGAGTAAATTGTAATCCTGTATCTCAATGATAAATTTGGCTCGACACCACGTCATATTTGTAACATTTCTACGTCATTTAGTTTGAAATGGATCCAGGTTCAAATTAGATATAGAGTCTTTAAAATTTCTAGAACTTGTTTTGTACAGTTGAATCTTCCTCACTTCTACCTAACCGAAGCTAGAAGATTCATTTGAAACTTAATTGAGAAGTCAGATTATGGAAAAATGAATAAATCTGAAGGATAGAAATTTGTCAGCATTATGAAATAATTCTTTATGAAAGTTTTGTGTCTTCTCTAGATTATTTTTAGTTGGATCCATTAAATATTTCTTGCAGGGAAGAAAACAAATAAAACTTTGAAAACAGGTCCTCTTACATCAGAAATATTGTAAATATAGTGTGAATGATGGACACTATTTCGATAATAATTATTGATTGACAGCAGAGCATTGCTATCAATTGGAATTGGAATGTACTGAAAGGGTGAGTCAATTTTCTCTTGTATGCTATCGTTATTCCTTTGAATGGAGCATCCGGGTATATTTCCACGTAGCAGTGCTCAAGTCGCAATGAAAAGCCCAGATTCTATCCTTTGTCAACCATTTAGAGCTGGTCTTTTGTCAAATGATAACTGGTCTTTCTATCAAATATAACTTGAAGGCAATTTGTCATATGCATTGTACGTTCTCAGGCTCAGTTTGAATATTTTCGGCCTTCGTTGTTGATCATTTGTTTGAGTTTGTTAGCCATCCCTTCTCAGCACTCCATGGAAACAGTAAGAGTGTTCCTATAAGATATGAAATATTATAATAACTCACCTTTTTGGTGTAGGTCGTGTACTGTTACAATATTTATAATTCATCTGAGATAGAAATGCTGATCCATCTTATTTTTTAATCCAAAATCCAAGTATAACATGGAATATTGATAAAATCCATTGAATTCAATCTTCCTTGATCTCATGTCCGATTATCTCTGATTGATGGATAATGAAATTCGTCACCTGAATTATGGATAGGAACTAAGAAGCTAAGGAATTAAGTTTCTTCATTTATGTAAACGCCTATTGTGAAGTATCAAACATTCCACCCATTTACCTTGTATTTAACACCTAGTTACAGAAATCAAGAAGTTAGTCTTTTTTCAATTTCAAATGTTCTAACAAATTTACAATATTTAATGTATGTTGTTGATAACAACATTGGTTTGTATGCTATTTAATAGTCATTTTTGTAACACAATTTCCTCACTTCAATTATAGAGAGGCTTGAAAAATAAGAAACAACTAATAGAAAAGTCTGTGTCATCTGGTGGTGACCCATTTTGGTATTTGGAATGAAGCAGAAGAAAGCCAATCAATAAAACTGGTGAATATCAACTATGAAACGCAGATCCTGCATCCTTCCATCTTTTTCTTTGAAAATTCGTCAATAAGCCCCATATGTAATGAACTCGATACTGCAGTGCAGAGTGATTTTGAACAGTTTTTCGACGCCAGATGTGTGAAGTATGACGTGATGGCAGTGTTTTCTTTTGATAAGAGCTGCAGAGTCGAATGGAATAGAAGGCGTAGAGCAGAGCAGAGCAGAGGCAGCGGGCAATGTCCTACTGAAATATTGATCGGCGTTATCTCCGACTGAGGCTCTACTCAACACACTAAAAGCGGGCGTATCTTGACACTGGTCTCCTATGGAGATGCGAGCTCAAGGAACACTTCATGCTCAGTTGTCTCCTGCAAACATGTCCAATGTCAATGCGCCACCTATGTCTGCTAGTCGCCGAGGCTACAAATCTGCCCAAAACCTTTTGCTCCTGCACTGAAAATAGCTTTTATCCGCCTCCACTGTTGTTGTCTAATCATGATTAAATCTGGTGCATATTTTTATTCCGTTTTAAGCTAATAGAACTAGTTTTGAGTTGAATATTTTGAATTTGATTTGCAAATAGAGTTTAAATGTATGATTTAGTAAACCAGTATTGAGTTTTGAGCATGTAAAAGTTAATGCAAAATATGATTGCTTAGTCCTCTGTGTAAATTAGTATTCGTATTCATATTTCACGGTGTGGGCATGACTGCTTGTTCCAGTCTTTGAAATAGCCTTTTACTAATTGAAATTTATCTTCAATTTAATATACAGTATTATATAGTTTTTTTCTTAATTTCAAAGCAGTGAAAGTTCGTACTCTAGTAAAGTAATGCCTGTGTTTTATAATACTCCATTGTACTCGTACTGTATTGAATAATAGTGTAAACAAAACTGAGAGTGTAAGTTAGGATAGTATCATTTTTATGAGAATAATATGTCAGTTCCATTACTCAAATAAAGATTGGAAAGTACTTGACACTTCAAACCATTTGGCTGTGAAGGTATTCGTTCTAGTAAAGGCTATGTATGAACTGAATGTTAACTATGTCATTGTTAATACACTGTAAATTTGTCCTGTAGGTCTAAAATAGTACTGTAAATACAAATAAGTCTACTGAAAAACGTGTTGAGTTGTACATTGTATGGTGCAATCGGTGTTGTATTGTGCAGTGAACAATGTTAATATAATAACTCCATTGCAATTCAAATATGGATTTTAACCTCTCGTTAAGTACTCTACTACATCATCAACATCTGTTAATTTTGGGGCTCTGTTCTAGGAATATGCACCAATTAAATTTTATGTTGATTTGAAGTAATGCAATTATTGAAGTAATACAAAATGTTTTATAGTCTATGGAAGAAATATTCCGTTTGCTATCACCACCTAAATATCTAAATTTATAAATATACCCATGTATAATGAATATTTTTGGCTTATCAAAATGATTCTACTTTAGTTTGATCGTCCGAAAACTCTTTAATTTGGAAAATATCAATACGGGAGTGGAAGGTGCCTTGAAGTTTCAATATCAACTCTTTGATAGCATCGATTGTACTTGAATTTGCCAGACATCGGGCATCGATGAGAACTTGCACGCATCGAATAAGGCGCGATGCTTGTGCGTACGCGTTTGCCTGTGAGGGGGCACGTGCCGAAATAATTATCTTACTATTGAGACTCACACACACAAATGCACGCAATCAATCTTGCTTTCTCTCCCTCTCTCACACAACGCACCTTATCATACTCTTTCACTTCCTCGTGGGTTGTTCGGAAGCTTCACTTACATATACATGAACGGACTTTGCGTCCCTAGCTTGCATCGTTTGAATTTGCATACGAATAAGCCTGCTGTCATGCAGACTGTGCAACACTGCCTCATAGAAACTGCTGGCCTTTTATATATAACTACGCACCACACTATTCTGTAGGATGTTTGTGTGTGTGCATACATAATATATACATGTATTGGGGTAGCGGTCGTCGGCATAGAAAAAGAGAAGGTATCGATTTTTAATTAGAATCCGTCTCTCTTTATACGCGCATCCACCATTACACTCTGTTATTATTTATGTTTAATCTCGTTTGCTTTGGAGGGGGTGGCTTTGGTTGGACGGGTGGGGGGAGGGGGTGACTAAGCTAGGAGTAATAGTGTTATCGGCGTGGAGCGTAGAGAATGGGGCCCGAAGCCCCGGACTTAGTTCAGTGTGCGGGCATACGCAGTGAACTGGGAGCTTATGGGCCCAGGGAGGGCTTCTTTGACGAGCGTCGGGGGTGTGCTTTGAATGCTGGAGAGCAGATCACACAGCTGTGTGCAATCTGATAGGACTGCAGAAGAAGAATTAAGCCCGTGGTGTGGGATTGAGAAGAGTGGGTGGATGGTTGGAGGGGGGGGGGTAAAGGGGCACCCCGTGCTCTCTTCCGTCGTCGTTCGATAGCTATCGGGAACTTTTGTGACGCTGCCAGGCCGGCTACCCTCTACACCCCTCTTCACTTGCCATAAATTAAAATTTACTCAAGGGCTGTTGCCTATCTTTGTTCGCGTTTGGATGTCGTTTTTCGAGCTGAATGACTACTAGATGAGCGAGGAGGTGGTTGCGTCAGCTCCAATGAAACTGTCCAACCTTGTAGAATTCAACACACCATCAACACATACATGCATCCACTGAAATCGAGAGAAACCCACCATCCATGTTGCATCCTCATCCACAATGTAGGTATCCCCTAATTTTGAAAGAAACCTCCCAACTATCTCCAATCCTGATCCCAAAATGCATTATCCACCACCTTACCCCCCTCCACCCTAAGAGATGTTAAGCCTCAAGGAAACCATTCCACCGTCTATTTTATATCCATGATGCATCGCCCAAACTCGAACGAAACCTCTCAACTATCCCCAATGCTGATCCTAGAGATATTGCATTTACTACCACTTTCTCATTCTAACCCCGAAAAAGTGGAAGGTCTTCGTTTTGTTCCCCCGTAAATTTAAAAGGAAATTCGTGTTATGCATCTCGCTTCACGTCAAAAGCCTGTTACATGTAGTCTGATGCTCTTCAACCCCGATTCCACGCAGATTTGTTTGACAGCTACGATCTTTGAATATTCACGCAACGGCCTCTCAAACTCGTGTTGAACGTGTTTTAAAGCAACCTTTTCAATATTGATGCCTATGAGGCTGTTTTGTGAAAGAAGAGTAGAATAGATCGTCTCTAGATTGGATAAGTAAAGAAGATTGCAAGCAAGATTCCAAGAA
Organism: Nilaparvata lugens; assembly: GCF_014356525.2. Taxonomy (NCBI): domain Eukaryota; kingdom Metazoa; phylum Arthropoda; class Insecta; order Hemiptera; family Delphacidae; genus Nilaparvata; species Nilaparvata lugens. The sequence continues at coordinate 37,841,174 of NC_052505.1, read as the reverse complement.
ATGGAATATAATCCTATGATTATCTGATAATCTGTTGGCTAGAGCCTTATTATAACCTTATTATAACCAATTATGATATTATTGATGATTATTAATAAGTATCACGTTACTTATAATTATTTGTCAATTATCCATAATTAGTATAATTACTATAATTAGCATGATATATATACCAATTGACAACGATGATATTTAGTAACAAAGCACATATTTCAATTTTCTAGTGCTCTATTCTAATAAACTTCTATTTTTTACAGGTAAGTTGAGATGGTGGAACCAAATTATCCCTTTCAATCACAGGATAATTAATAAACTACTTCTGATCATTCTCACAGAAAATCCCAAGAATGTAAGTATCGATAAATGTTTCTCTTCATTATCATACCATATTATAGAAAATATTTACTACTGTTGTGTAGCTTTGAAGTTTTTTATCAGATGCTCTTTTTTGCTATTTAAATACGAGCAGCAACAAACTCCTGAAAAAATAAAATTAGCAAAATTGAACAATTGTCAATTTTTTAAATAACTCTCTTACTGATCACAGTTCATTCGATGATCAATAAATCATACAACCACTACCGTACGATCCGAATTATCAAATTAGATTGTCTGTGAAAGCGTTATTCAAGCTTTTCCAGCATACTTTCTTCACAGGAAATTTTCAATTCTCGTCCAGTTTGAGAATAGATATAGAAAACATTGGGTAGCTTTTTCGTTGGGGTGTGTAAATCTGGACTCAGTTGCTTGTGAGTGGTAGTGAGTAGCCGTAGCTTCACTGCTCCACTGGTGGAATGGGTGAGTGAAGTAGGGACCAGATGTTCGAATTAATGATGGCGGGGGGCTGGGGGTGCAACCAACCAACGCACCTTCCCATGCACTCGCCACTCACTGACGCACCTCACGCTCACTGATGCACCTACTCTCTCACACACGCACAAGTTGCGTCGGTAACCTTCTCTACAGGTGGGGACTGTGTTGCCTATCATTGCCCTTGCTGGGTTGGAGTAGGGGTGGTGATCCCTGAGTTAATCGTTTTCTCCAACACATTCTCAGTAATTGTGTCGGTGAGTGTTGGTGTGCGAGAGGAAGAGATGGATTGAAAGATCTATGCATATTGCAAAATTCATCACTGTATTCAGTATTAATTATTATTTGGCAATATCAATAAAGTATGGATGATGTACTCTCATGAATTGTTATATCTATTTCAATCTCTGCTAGCTTCGTCACCATGAAGAAGGTGGTGTTCAAAATGACACCATATCTATAACTTCTCTAACTGAAGGTGTGATGAGTATTCAAATTCAATTCACAAATTACGACTGTATGTTTCATTATTTCTGTTATTGCTACACTACCTGTTTGTCTTTGATTGATTCTGCCTGCTATATTTAAAAGTTCAACTAAATTGTGATGACTGTGACACCCTCGAAAATTCCTTGTTAAAAGCTCTACAACTGCTTATCCCAGTACAACCACATTATTTCTCCAACAGTATACTCTCGTAAAAGATAGGACTGAACTGCATTGAAAATGTTCTATTGAGACTAATGATTAGAATTTTATTTCCAATATTTTTATTTTCTCGCATCTTTTCTTGTACTAGTTCTTCAGTCTTTCCCTCGTTCTACCAACTTATTGATTTTCCTAGTTCCCCGTCTCTGAAAAATTGTTATGAAGTATTATTTTGTAAAAGCACAATGCCGCCTAATAGGAGTTGTGAAAGAACAGGAACTTAGCAAAGAAACTCTACCCGAGTAGTTAGCAAAACTTGGAAATAATTGTCAGTAGAGGAACTTAGCTGCGACCAATTGATTTTCCCGATTCCTTTTAAACCTCTTAGAAATATTGTTCTAGCCCTATGTGCGCCAGTTCCATAGCATGCGAAGAGAAACATAATGGCGCTCCATCACAAGATTGTCTTGCTCTACTAGAAAGGCTTCACTGGATGAGTTGAGCTCAGCCCAAAAGGCCAAATAAAGGCTGAAACTCTTGTGAGTTTCACTTTCAACTGTCAGCGTTCGTTATGAATAACACCTATGCTTTCCATTGAACCAATGCTGTCAGTTGGAAGAAGGCAGGGGCCATCGGCCTGGGGCCCATCTATCACGCGTAAATGCAGCAGTGAACAATCCAGCCACGTAATATCCGTGCATAGAGGCGCATGCGCGCATGAGTCACGCGTTTGCCGCCCCCGGTCCACGAATACGCACAATAGGCCGAATTTACCGCCTTCCTAGTCTTGCAGCCCCTGCTGCCCCCGGCTCTAACAAACATTAACAGATGAAATTGCTTTTTCATGTAAATTTCATGTCCGCCGAGAATCGAGTTGCGCGTCTCCTATCATATATGACTGATGCTGCGCACTCCGCATGTCTCATTAAAAATGTCTTCCCTGGCCGAGAAAAATGTAATAAAGTTACAGTGTGTAATATTAATGTTATGTATTTGATTACACTACTTGGTAGGCCGACTATCTAGTTGCCATATTGCAGTATATATGTATTTGATTACACTACTTGGTAGGCCTACTACCTAGTCACATTGTTACAGTATTCTATGAAGTTGAGTTGGCTAGAGGTGATTCTGGACTCGAATGGGAAATTGAAAAAATTGAACGTGCATAGTTAAACTATACATAAAAATATAAATGAAGTACCCTTTTCAAAATTATATAGTCACAATATGTTTCGGCTATATAATCACTTGATAATGGCATTAATATATAGCCAAAACATATTATGACTATATAATTTTGAAAAGGGTACTTCGATTTATATTTTTATTTGTAGTCTAAAATAACTGTGAACTACTGAAATATTGTACTCTACTTTTTATAATGAATTATATTGGAAATGATGATAATATTAATGTTATTTATTGCGTCAAAGTACAAGATGAAATGAAATTCACAATATTACAAAAAATTGCACTGATAGCCAAGTAGAAAAGTACTTGTATGCTGGCTGTGAGTTGGACACAATTCATCACTAATACTGAAATATTAGAAACATGGTGCACGTGCTTCTGCAATATGGCCATATTCAAATTTTTAGTTTTCATATACACGAAACTTGTACACCTTGACATTGGATTGAATCGAATTCCTTCCACATTCCTTGGATTGACACTAGGAAGCATCCAAGAAGCATCAATGCTCTGCTACCAAAATCACAATTAGCCCTACTCAAACAAACGTATGATATTATTACACATTTAAATTGCAGAAAATAAGCAGGGAAGAAGAGGAATCTTTTGGTGGATTCGTGTGAAATCCTTTTCTAGTTACAAATCAGTTTAAATCGGGATATAGGTGAAGGCGTTCATGATGTGATGATTGGAAAATTAAACACAGCCACATAGTAGACGGATTCCAAACATTGGTGGCAAATTCATGTCATTTGAGTCTGTGATTCGAGTTGGGTTTGCATTACCAATACTGTAATTGAATCTGCCATTTTCCGTGTGGAGGCTTCTATATGGGGAGGCAGGTGATGTGACTGATGGCTGACGAGTTTATAGTGTTTATAGTGTTAGTGTTGAGTTAGTTGCATCTATTCTGGAATGGGATTGCGGAATGCGGAAACACAAATGCATTGTTAGTGCATCGCCATTGTTGCAGCAGGTGTGAAGCGATGCAGGCCTCTTTTGACGCATCATCATGATGCCAATCAGTGGCCGTGTTTGGAGAGTGAAGACATTCATTGAAATCGATTGTCAATTAATCTGCGACTAAACGATTTCTAACTGCGTTCTTGTCTATTCTAGCTGTTGTACTTGGCTTCTTATCGAGTTGAGTGTAGCCTCGAAACCACCAAATTTAGAGATAACTGAGTTTCTTGACTGTGGTCTATGGTATTCTATAGATCTGCTGGACTACAACTTAGAGTCTATCAGTTGAATTACTGTTATTTCCCTTTGAAATTCAACAAATGAGAGTATATAGGTTTTTCTATAACATTCAATAGCAAATATTCTTTATCCATGTAATCTTCAACGTAATAATTGCTTTATTTCTGAGGTATAAACTGTAATGAGTGGGGAATGATAGAGTTCTAATCATTGAATGAGGTAAATACAATAGGCTTTTCTGTCGTAAATTCAGTTCAGTCAAGACTAAAGTAGAGCTTCCCAATGTAGGAATATAGATTGGGATTATCAACTCTGTAGACTCCAAATGCCTATAATATTTTAATGTATTTTTATTCTGATAATTGCGATTCGTATACAAAATATTCAAATTCTAGTATTAGAGTATTGTATAGATTGAGTAATTATCAAATCTAGGCTGTCTGTGAAGTCTGTTTATACTCATACCAAATTATTGCAAATAGTTAAATTCATTGATTATTTCTAATCATTTGAGAAACTTTTTTATAAAATATAGTGCACTCACCAGTTTTTATCAGTATGATCATTATTTCCTCTTTGATATATTTTCACATTGGAGAAACGCAATATTCAATTTAGATCTTGAGCTTAAGACATCCAAGTGACGTTTAGTGGATGATAATCATCCTACACCTTTACTGTAATATTGTTGCTGAATTTCAAAATTCATCCCTGCTAATTTATATCATCAATCCACCCGAACTTCCACGTGAAATCATGTTTCGTTCATATTACTGAAATGTTTGAAGACAGGTCTGAGGTCACCCAAGGCTGACTGACGGAGCAAGATATCCGCCAAATGTCCTTTCCGCAACCCATTACCAACTGCATCAAGAGTCTGCGGCTCTCGTTTAATAAGTCAGAAATTGGGCCAGAGATAAAATTGTTTTCAAATTATTAGTCTTATTAAAATTTAACAAGATGATGAAATTAGTCGATTGACTTGAATGATGGCCCACATGCTATATGAACCTGATCTCATGAATTGGACAAGGTGCGCTATAACGAAATCTGTTTCAACTTACTAGAAGAGAGAAAATGATCGGGAAATTGTGGTGTTGTGAACTTTTTTCATGCATTTGCAACCTTCGTATATTAATTTCTGAAATAGATTATGGATATTAAATTCATTGAATCACTTCTAATCAGATGGAATTAAATAGAGAATGCATTTATTCAAATGATAAATAATATATAATTATTATTTTACGAAAATCCCAAATAAATGCTGCAAATCACCCCGAAGACCTCTGCTACTGCAGACATTGACAACAGGGTTAACAGCTATTCGATGAGAACTACTATCCAAAAATTATTTTTGGATAGTAGTTCTCATCGAATTTCCATCTAGCTGTTAACCCTGTTGTCAATGTCTGCAGTAGCAGAGGTCTTCGGGGTGATTTGCAGCATTTATTTGGGATTTTCGTTGAATAATAATTATATATTAGTTAGCATTTGAATCATGTAGCTTCTAATCATGTAGTCCTTATCAATTATTACAATAGATGTCTGCTGAACCATGCACTAACAAAGTAAGATTACTTTCAGAATATTGGAGAATACACCTTTTTTTCATTGTGCCAGAGAATAATATTTGGTCACCCATCTCCAATTGAAAAATCTCATCCTCACTGAACTGTTTACTGTGCTAAGTTAACTGCACCATTGCAATAACTAAGTAAATTCACTAGTAGAATATTGGAGAATACCATATTTTTCCAATGTGCAAGAGAATAATATTTCCATTGAACCCATCTCCAATTGAAAAAGTTGAAGAATCTGTTTATTGTGTTTAGAAACCAATTGTATGAGGAGAATTAACTTTGCTGCTGTATCTAGGGAATACAATTTTATATAAATATGAGGAAAAATAATTTCACTGAATTTTCAGGTTTTTATGGGGTTTTAGAGAAATTGAGTTTTACAAGTAGATCCTTCAAATAAAATGAAAGGTTTTAATTTTTTCAAGGGTGCATTTTACATAGAATTTGTTTAATTAGTTGAGTGGAGATAATTAATGTTAACTAAAGAAATAAATCATATATGATAGTTTGCTAGGAGTTAGAAGTACATTAATTACTCTTGAATTGTCCGTGTAGAAAGTATAGGGCTGTTGGAATATCATTTGTTAACATGACAGTCGCTGCGCGGGGAGGGAGATGAAAAACACGTTATCGTATTTTAATTTGTGCATCTCTCTCTCACTCGCTCGGCTCTCCTCTTCTCTCATTTGAATTTGGGTTCATTTTTTGTTGAAGGTTCGAACGATTTTATCATCTCGCCTATATTAACCATAAAATTTGAAATGTAAATTCTCTGGATATTATTATTTTGATTAGTTGCCGCTCTCTATTTGTGAGTTAAATTAGTTGAGAGATAAAAAATTACGCCGAGGGAGAGAGAAAGAGTTGAGATGAGAGCGAAAGAGTGAGAGAAAGAAAATGAAACAGCCGTTGTAAAGTCGACCGCCAGGTGTTTCGCTCTATGATTATTATTACATGAACGTAGTACTGTAGTAGCTTTGACGATATCTGTACTCAGTTGTAATATTGAAGTAACACCGCTTGCTAATTACTATGCTGCGTGTTCTTCAGTTTTAAGATCAAAGTCACCAGCAACCGTTTCTTGTGAACTTCACAATGAAGATCATGTTGTCTTCGACAATGTTCATTTCATACTTTGCACCGTTCATGTCTACTAGTACGAAAATCTATGAGAATCTGCAGTAGGGTTCTAAAGTATAATCTAAGGGAGAATCAATCTTCATTTTGTCTTCTGTGTTAGAGTCTATTGATAGGGCTTTATTCCTTTATTGACCGCACAAAAATTTCAAATATTCATGTCCAATTTTCTGTCAAATAAAACTACCGTAGTATTGATCCATCTTTCATCTAGTAAACATTCTGTTTTCATCATAGTATTCTCCTTCGTAGTGTTCATTTACATTTATCATACTTGCATTCATTGTTACATATTTACATGCCATTTGCATAGTCCAAAATACTGATCGTGCTTAACTGAATCATGTAAATCATGTTAATTAAAGAATCATATAAAGTGAATAATCATGTTCATCAAGCCCAATCTCATGAGACTAATGTCAAGATGGCACTAACAAAGAGTTATTATAACAAGAGTCAGTTGACTAGAAGTTTGACAAATTTTCATCGAATTCTTTATCTATTTCTTTATTCATACATTATTATGATAAGATATCATTCTTAACTCATTACGAATTATTTGGAAAGGAACAACAGGCTTAAAGCCCAAAACTGTTATTTTCTCAAATTTTCAGCATAACCTCGAAGTCGAAACTATTTCTCATAGACTTCGGTCAAATAATACAAATATAGCCTGATACTAATACTAACACTATACTAATAGTAACATACTAATATACCTATAAATTAATATTCCCAAGTTCAAAAAAATTATTCAAGGAGTGAACTAGTTAACTATAAAAATGGGGTTGAAGAACTAGAATAAATGAATAAATAAGTAGAATGAAGCAAATATAGAGCACAATCGATCGGACATCTATGCCAATCAGGGAGCAGGGAGCAGCCAGTTATTAATAGAGTGTGAGTTTCTTGAAGAGGCAGCAATTAACCTACAAAACGCGTTCGCTATTCTGTCGGGAGCATGATGTTCTCCTTGTCCTTGATAGTTTTGTGAGCGGTGTTCTGAAGGAGACAGTTGAATCGCGAAGTGCCGATCAGTGGTGGACCTGTGGGTGGAGGAGGAGGGGGGAGGGGCTCGAATCGATGGCAATTAGTGTCGTGGAGCGAGAGTAGAGGGTTCGAAACCCCGAAACCCCGATCGGGCCACGCGGCCCCCGATCTGAAGCCTCCTCACAGCGCGACGGCTGAAATCAATACACGGCGTTCGGATCGCGGCTCGTGCCGCTTGCCACCCCTCCTCCCTCAGGATCAGATCAGCTGATCACAGGAGAGCACCAAGTCACTCTATAGAATATGATTCAAACAACTAGCTAAATGACCAATCTTGAGAGAATAGCATTTGAACTGGACAAAATGTAATTGATTACTGAAAGTCAATAGCTAATGCAAGGGAAGACATGTTTTCAATATTTCAAATATTTCTATCGAGGTCAGTGGAGAAGAAAGAATATCAACTGGACACTACTTTGTAAAAGGTTTTGTCGACTGTTAGTTCAAGGAAAGTTATTTGCTCGAATAGTATATTCTAGTCCGAGTCACTGGAGAATCAAGTCTAGAAATAAAACTCATGGATACAGTTACGAAAATTTCAAATAATATTACTCTTCATTCTTCAATAGTATTCTCATTACTTTATTTCATGAAGTTCCATTTGTTTGGACTACAGAAGATGTGTCTCAGTTGTCGATCAATCACTGGACTCAAGAACCGCTATAAAGTTCTAATTGGCAATAAATGAAATTGAATTGAATTGAAGTTCGAAGAAAATTTTTTATCGTCATGTACCTAACATGTTAACTTTCATCAATGTCTGCTCTCTATCTAAAAATTCGCGTGTGGCCTTCATGTAGGAGTGGGAACATGAAAGTCCCGAATAATTAGGAAGCATAATATATATTATGTCATTCTATTAGAAAGCGAATTAGCGGTCTACCTTATTATAATTGTTTTCAAATTGAACAAAACCTAAACCCATCGTATTACTTTTATGTATCAGCAGCCTATCCGAAATTGGGAAATACTCGGTTACAGCTACAGCTTTGTAACGCTCATTGAATGAATTGCAAGAATGATTAAAAGAGAGAAAAGGAAAATAGGAAATCTAATTTGTTACAGGGAGGCTGACTACAAAGAGCATAATGAATTAGTGGGGCTTGCGCCTCTTCGTGCGTACCAAAATTTAAAATATTTAATTAGGTTTTTGTCCAAGCGTTGCTGTGTAATCAATATTCTTGTCATACGTTGGGGGGATGATGGACGGTTTCGTTTCGACAGAAGGAATGGGGTGGGGTTAATTTGTAGTCGTTAGGAGCCGGAGATCTGACATACTCTGGATTTAGGGACAGGGGTGTGGGAGGAGGATTATCCCAGTGGTTTGTTCTAACTATACTTGATGGGAGGGGCGGATTTTTGTCCGATCGCCAATTTAATATGTGGGGCGGTCCACCTCTGACTGGCAAATGCTGAACAAAAATAGTGATCGGTTTTCAGGTTTGTTTGTGTGTAGAATGGTAAGGAAGTTCTGGAATGCTGATTGAGGGTTGAGCTCCAATAGATGTCTAGATTTGTACCTATTGCACCATCGACAGCTTCTAGTAAGCAGTGAAATTTCTTCAACCAACAATAATAATCAATAAATTTAATAAAGATTTTTCTTTTAATCAATAATAAATTATATTTTTCGTAAAAATTATTTTAATATTAATGTTATTTTAAATATTTTGTATAGTAGGCTACTCTTTGCCAAACTTTTACTATATTTTAGATTTTTTGATCAGTATTCCGAATTTAAAGCTGCCCATACTATACAGTATTGATCTTGGGTGATAGAATCTTGATGATCAACTATTATTCAAGCGTATACTAAATTTCTTAACTAGTTTTTGTATATAGCAACTGAAATAGTAACTTTGAGCTAGTATTCATTAGTATTGGAATAGTATTACCTATTCCTTTAGCATAAAAAACGACTTTAGGAATTTGAGATTCTACAAAGATTCTCGATGAAAATTGCCATACTACTGACAGCGATAATGCTTGATTCTCAGTTGAATATTTCAATATTTCAGAAGTTTCTTAGTTGATTTGGATGTTGAAGTAGTTTTTGTCGGAGCTAACGTGAGTGAATATTTAATTCAACTTCAACTCGGGGATAATTTCAGTAGTCAGTGAGAAAGGTTCTGAGTTATATGAATGTTGAAGTAATTTTCCTCAGAGTTCTCTTGGGTGACTATTTAATCTACTAGGACTCAGAGATAATATCAGCATTTATATAGAATGAGTCTTTGTAATGATCAGGCATTACGGGTCAAGCAGTTTTAAATCATTGAATCGTGAATCGAACTGTGAGCTGCTCGTGGCCTGTAGGTGGATTTGGTCGCTTCGCTGTCATATTTTCTTTCTATTATTCAAACAGCCTAAATATTCTATTTGACCGGAGCGCCTGTCACACTAATATTAGACCGCATAGGCGTCCACTGCAACTCGTGCTAGTCATTTATTAAGTAACTCACTATTGCAGATAATTGTGCTGTTATTTTTCCGCCACTCAATTATTCAATTCAAAAAACCGAAATACTCGTAGATGCATTCATATTTAAACGTGTGCTTCCGGCCTCAACAATATTGGCAAGTGCAGAATAACTTAGTATGCTATTGAAAAAGATTGCCAATCGATTACCAATCCGGAATTTTTCATTTGAATAGTTTCATATTCTCTACTTTATCGTATACTTTAAACGATATGACTCCAATACAGGGTTCAATTCAATCACAATTCATGGGTTGCGAAAATTTCCATGTAAATTCGATCTCAGATCAAACAATTACTTCGACACGCTATTCCGTTTTATCAAAGAATGTGTTCTTCCATATATGAGAACTATAAACTCAGTCTGCGTAATCCACTAATACAAATAGTATCAGTATTAACTTTTTTATTTTATTCTATTTAATCATTCAAAATAAAAAACCCAAAGAAGATCAAAATACAACTAAGTACAAATTATATGAAACACAAAAATAAAGTAACAGGCTACATGGTGAAGTGTGCTAATATAGGGGAGGATTGTTAGGATTTCCTACTATGGTTAATCTTGTACTAGGAAATACTTCAATCCTTCATAAAGGAATAAGGAAACGTGGAAGGAATGTAGGTATGATAAGATGGGATGAAAGAATGTATGATTGGATGGGAAAAAACTCAGGACCAGGAGATTTTTATTCAAAAAATTGCAGTATTGATAATAAAATGGTATATTGATTTATAATATAATAATAATGATAATAATAATAAAAGCCTTTATTGATGTTCAAATACATTACAACAAGTGCACTTCTAAAACGTAAATATTATTCTGCCGGCAAAATACCCCATGGATCAAATCCGTCCGGGGGAGAAGAGTAAGTAAACATGATATTTTATTTGAAAAAAGTTAACATTCTTTTTTAGTTCAAGAAAAATGAGATGGAGAAAAAAACTTGAAACTCAATACAGTAATACATTTGTGAATTGTCTTTCACGAAGTTTACTTCCGAAATACAAGCCCTGAACCATTGGAAATCAATATTGTCAAGTCGCCCAACGAAAGCAAATGACGTCTGTCCAACTGCTGCCATATTAATTTATATGTATCTTATTAATCAAAATAATGTAGTCTGGAGAATTGCAATCAATTAAACAGTCTAAAAGGAAGTAGAGCCCATCCTCAGTATAATGAAAAAACAAAGAATTTCTTATTTTTTCCAAGTTCTGGGAATGCCTGAGAATCGAGTTCTGAAACAGCTTGTAATGCGTAATTTAAAAAAGAGAAAATGTGGCAAGTATGTTGATGAACTAAAACAGGATCTTCAATAAATAGGCTTGGAAGTTGAGGATGCCATTGATAAAGTGAAAATAAACCATTTACTTAAAACGCACATATTCAATTTGCCAAAAATGCACAGGGAGATTGTAATGACCGATGCAGAAGGACGACAACGATCCGAGAAAATGAAGAAATATTGGGCTGATCGAAAAGCCAGACAGCTTCAGAACCAACGACGATTTTAGTTGATTGACTCAAGTGGTCCTATGTGGCTAAAAAAGACGAAATATTATGCTCTTACGAGACGTATATAAAGTACTATAAGTTGGCGGTATTAAAACAAAATAGACTCGTAACTTGAACAGTTTGAGTTATACTTATATACAATTTGAGTTTAACTTACACTATCTTAACTTCAGTTTAAGTTTAACTGAACTTTCCTATCAGCCTACAGTATTCACAAATATTCTCCATAAACAATTTGCAGTACTATATTGTCAAATTGTAGCTGTTAGGCCATTTTGGGAGCGCAAGGCGACTGATGATAAAAATGATATACAAGAGCTGATATCCTGTGACAGTGTCCCATTCTATGTTATTATGTTCTCGAGTAAACTGGGTGTCGTTTTTGTGAGTACCATAGTATAGGATTTCTTGCGAATAGCATGGGGGCATCACTGCTTACCTACAATGTCTTTTGAATGTGGTGCACAGTGTAAGCGGATGCTGAAGGTGAAAAGAAAAGAGGAAAGGACGGAAGAGAACCTTGGAAATGGTCCTCTTTCCACCCTGTTCGTAGGGCGGGAGGAGGGTAACGTTGTAGTGTGTTTGGAGGACAGCTCAAAACAACCGCGGTCGATCAAATTCAGGGGGAGGGGTCATCCCCCACCCACTAGTTTTCCCGTTTCCAACAACTTTCCTCTCGTATTTTGCGAACAAGAAAAGGGGAAAAAGAGCGGGGGAAACCTGCAACACTGTAAAACTTTCCAACAATGGTTTAATTTGCATTCTTTCTTCTAATCTCCAACTTCCTTTGCGAATAAATCTTTTCGAACGTCATTTTCGTCTTAATCCGTCTCTGCGCTCCTTCATTCACACTGAATGCTACTGCTCTGCTTCTTTCATCAAACAATAATAGTTCGCTGCTGAATAGTTTGTGAGAATTCTTCCAACAGCGTTCTCGAATCTTATGCTTTTGACTGTGTATTTCTTACTCTTCTCGGAGTTCAAAAAAGCTAGATCTAGTTTGTGAGAATCCTTGCAAGAACGTTCTGGACTCTTATGCTTTGGACTGTGTATTTCGTACTCTTCTCAGAGTAGATTGAACTGAAAATAGTTGTTGAGTAGGTCTCTTAACTATGGGATACCATCATTATTGTCCTCTTCCTCAATATTATAAATAGTCCTGGGTGTAGAGAAGCTAAATTTCGTCTGAAAATGTAAAGTAACCTACTGCAAGAATGATGTAAAATATTGTATGCTGTACATTCAATATACTTTACTGTACTGTACACTATTCAGTATTGTACTGAATATTTTGGATTTCTTGAAGAAATTGTTTTGAAAAAAATCAATGGGATATCTATAATATAATAAAGGAAAGAATTGGCTTTTACACATACGGGATAGGAAATTCATAAATTGCATCTGATCTACTGGACTGTTAACTAGAAATTTTGCATATATATTAAACATTCTTAATTTACGGATTGATTGGATTGATCAACATTGATAAATGCAATGATAACATCAGTTAGGTCATTCAACCCTAATTCATTGAAAGTTGTGAGTCAAATTAAGAACTCAAGAGTATGAGAATTTTTATGGATCCAAGATTCACCATCCAATGATACATGACAATAGCTTCAAACGCGTTTAACATTACATGTAACCTTATAGAGAACACATAAGACTATTATAGCCATATAGCCATTATTTAGAGTCGAGTGTGTTGTCTTAACTGATTTTGAGGTGGGTTTCCCGAGGCAACAAGTCATATTGGCTGTGAATTTTTTGTCATTTGCAGCTTTAATATAATAAAGATTCTGATAACTTCATGCATCATGTAAACAGGAAATACTATGATTATGATGATAAATGACTTATTTAATGAACCATAGGAAACCATGCTACTTATGGGCAGGATCTGCAAAGACTATTCCTGAGACTTTGATGATAAACAGTAGTAGTCATAATAAAGTAGCCTATAAACAAATATACCAAATACTGTATTCAAAGCTTCAAAACTATTCTCTGTGGTGTTTCATTATCTTGGTTTGTGAACATGGGATTTATTGAACAACTTGGAACAACTTTGGTTGATTTATAGTTTTTCTAACCCTTACAATAATTTCCAGCTCTCATAAGATGCAGAATTCAAAACCTTTCACAGTATAATCGGGTATAAAAATCAAGGAATATTGTGAACATGAAATTTTAAACCGTTAACAGTGTTATTCCATTGATGGATGAAATCCTATCACCCGAAACTTGAGTACTTCATACTTCCTTATCTGCTGACGTTGATAGCAGCTGTTGGTTAGTGTACTTGAAGCAGCAACCCCTTTGCACATGCGCATATGTCCTCCAGGTGTGAGCTGTTTTTGTGCGCGTTTTTAGAACGATAAGCTCACTATTTATCTAGCATGCGTTGAAAGCAGATGAAAGGATTATTTACATACTCTCCATTATCTACACAGATGAGGCCTGATGCGAGCTGCGGTATTTCTATGTAAAATCTCCATATTATAAGATTAAAAATGATCTGTATGTTTTGGTTGTGTATTTTGTATTTTGCCATGCTAAAATTGTGAGCTTGTGAAGAATATTCATTGGATTTATTCCACAGATAATACTGTGGGGTTTGTGGGGTTACATTCTAGTAGTGTTGACAGCGATCATTTTAAGAGTTCTAATAGTGTTACTGTACATACCAGTATTGCTGGTATCAATAATCTGCTTTAGGATTGATGAAGATCTTGTAAAATACTCGTTGCATACGAGAGGTAGCCACGTTTTCCACAACAAAATTTTCATTGATTCGATTAAAGAATTTACTAATAGGTTTGGATGTTCAATTTATTCATTCAAATTTTATTTATTTATCATTTTTACAAGAAAGCACTGACCGAGAGGAAAAAACTAAGGATACTCCTTGTACTATTTCTTTCCCAAATTTAGATAACATTTTAAAAGTCCGATATAGGGTTATAATTTCACTCTTCTAAAATCTAGTCTATTTCTACTTAAAAAGAACAAAAACTGACAATTTTGAATTTTGACGGTTGAAAAACTTGTTCAAGTATATTGCCGATAACAGTATATTAAAGTAAGCCAAACTTGTAACCAAAACCCATTGCCTAACATTCACTTTCCATTCCGGTGAGTCCTCTATTTGGATAACTGAACACACTTGCATGGAAAAATATTGTGAGGCATGGTAGGTAATATTTTCGTATGTGTTGTTCACTTGGACACATTATCAATGATATTGATTTTAATTAATTATTAATGTAGAAAGGCTTCGAATCTTTGAAAGAAAGGTTATTAGGCGGATAGTGTGCCCTATTTACGAAAGTGGAATTTGGAGAAGGAGAAAAAATAGCAAAATCGAGCGCTTCCTGGGGAGTGAAGACATCGTCCGAGCTGGCAGGATTAGGTGGATGGGGCAGGGGCACTTAGTGAGAATGGGTGATGAAAGGATTGCCAAATGTATTTGGAGAGAAAGAATATACAATAGAAGAAGAAAAGGAAGGCCAAGGAATAGATGAACAGATGATGTAGAGCAGGATTTGGGAACGCTTGGAGTTCGAAACTGGAAAAGGCAGGCAGTCGATCGGGAGAGATGGAGAGGCTTTGTGAGGGAGGCCAAGGGTTGTAGTGACCTGTAGAGCTGAGGAATAAATAAGTAATGTAAATTGATATGATTCAATTTCATAAAAGCAATATTTCACTTTCAAAATTGTTTGTAATGAGCTGAACAAAAAGGTATCAAATGAATTCTCATCCAAAGCTGTTTGAGTAAAATACCTTGGATCGAAATGTTATTGCTTCACTTTTTCTCCAATATCTTCGATCATCTCATAACTTCTGAATCATATTTTCTCATAGCCAGCTCAATTTTCTTCAAGCAACAGAGAATAAATTGTGTCAAGAGCCCTTTTTCCTGCGCCGTCCCTGCTATTGCTATCTCTATCCTTGTCCGTGCTCTGTGATCACAATCACAATACTCTGTTCGATTGGGGGGCGTCGGATGCGCAGAACTGCAGTGCGCATCATGATTAGGTTATCCATTCCTCTAGAGGGCGCGTAATTTAAATTCAAGTGCTTTTTCCCCTCCGATATAAATGCACGGCCTGCGATACCGGTTCCAAAGTACAATCGATTCTTCTCTAACACACAGACACACACACAAACAAATTATAATGCTTGCTCAGCGGTTGTGTGTGTGCGTGCGGGAGTGCGTCCGCCCGCGTTTGTGTGAATGAGGTCCAATTAATTTTTTATCAACTGCTCAACGTTCTCTTGCCGTCCAATCAGCGCTGCTATTTTCTTTATAGTTCGTCATAAAACTTCATATTTATATCGGTGAACAGCCTGCATTTCTACTTGCCAAGTTGTGGAACTGAACGAGAATATTCTTTTGAAAATTTGTTTCATTTTTATAGGAACCAAGTTTCGTTGAAATCTAAAATTTTAGATGTTAGTCAGAGAGTGATTAATGAGGATCAAATCAACTGATCGGAACAATTTACCAATTTTAGACGATGGAAGCAAGTAAAATGGAATTTCTCACAAGTTTCAATAACGTTTCTTTCCTTGTCGAAAACTGTTGAAAATGAATCTCTAACTTATTCACCTTCTGGTGGAATACAATATGAACAATTATTTCTCTGAAGCTACTGAGATAAAGTTGGAATGTAAAATGCCCAGTAGTGGAAGCTAACTGAGTGAATGTGAACTTAGCACTACCAATCCTATGCTATGCTATGCTATCCTTCCACTTTAAAAACATTTTTTCATGTTAATCGTCTAACGTTTTTTTTTACCTAGCTTTAGATATGTATGTGTACCCATTGTTTACATTTCAAGTCAGCCTTATTCAATAACTGTCATCGCTGAAGCTGCATGTTAGCGAACTTTGTTGTGAGCAGGAATAGGAGGTGTATTCTTACATGGGGAGACGACCTCCATCGCACATGCGCATTTCTAAGCAGAATTTTAAACCCTTGCTAGAGCTCTGCAGCCTCACAGTAACAGCATAATAAAATCGTCCATATAAAAAACCTAGTTTCGTCCCGCAAGCAGAATTTACATGCTGATAAAAAATTTACATAATTCCGCCGGTGTATGCTAGCAGCGTCCATAATTTTCCATGCTTCTCTGATCTCGCAAACAAGCTCTGGCATAGCACGCATAAGCATAAATTCGGTAGCACATGAAGCTCGTATGCATTATTTTTTTCATTTACATACATATTACGCAATTATTCTGTGGAATGAGCTACTTCCGGATGTCCTCAAAATTATAATTATTCTTCGTCTCTCTCGATCTCTCTCTTCAGTGTTGCAGGAAGTAGTTTAGCTCTCCCTTTGTGGCACTGAATTGATTATTTCAACCCTTCAGTTCACTAGTGATTCAAATCGTGAAATTTAAAAGAGTGGTGTATTTATTTGAACTACAGTATTGCAAATTCGCCAGTTTGTTTAATATATTGAAAATATTGTTTGTTTTAGAAAAATATATTTTTCTATCTGTAGCCTATGTTACTATTACTGTATTCTAATATTGCCAAAGTAAAGTACTTGAATCACTGAGGATATTAAGAGGATGCAAAATTTACAATCACGATGTTATTGAATAAATTTTAGTAATTTTTATATTGATGAAATTATATTATTCCATTTTAAATATAAGGATAAGGATACAATTTTTTTTTAATCTCAAGCCTCATAAAATTGAGATCTAGACAATCTGGGCGAAGACCCTCAATGTGCACAACGACTTTATTTCTGTATCCCTATTATCATAAGTTATTGTTATCTGATTTAAGTTTTTTACCTTTTTCAATTTTTTATTTATCGATAGTGCTTCAAAAAAGTGGAGCGGTTATCGAATGATTTGTATCAATATAATTAGAGTAGCCTACTTGCATGGGTCATTCAGAAATTCCTCAGAGCATAATAATTGCATGATATTATTGTGTAATTACTGCAAATTCTCAGTTTAATTAAATAATTAATTTCGATTGAACCAGATCACTTCCTTCTTCAAAGCGAATATTGAAGAAATTTCAAAATATACTTTTATGTAGTGATATTCAATTTTAAATCAACATTGAACTAAATGCTTGCGTTCCAAAATTACTATCTGCCTAATAACTGTAGGATATAGTGCTGTATGCTGTATGATGGTGAACATTCCTAGCCGGGGTGCAGACAAATTTATCGTTTTGCTTGGAACTTTAACTACAGCACAACTTTGCTCTAATATATAGTTTAATAAGCGGCGGCTATGATTCTAGTTTAATGGACTAGCACCAGAATATAAATAACCACATCGTGGTGTACTACTATTGGGGCAATAAATACTGTTTTTGGACTTATAAACTATTTCCCTGCGTCTTCGATCCAAAATTATAACAGTTAACTATGTCAGATCTCATATATTCGCTGGCGAAATGGGACCACTTCTATCAAATACCTCTAATAATATTTCACTTAGTAAACTAGTCTTTAACTTCTCAGAGACAGCTGAATGGAAAATTATATTGTACAGTTTATTTATTGAAAGGCATGTGCCATATTTCCTAAATTATTCTTCTAAATTACCATGTCTATTCTTTGGAAATACATTACTTCTCTATCTCTATTCCTCAGTAAAATATCTACATAATATAGTGGTGTCTATTCATCCTTGTTCTACATCAACATTAATATATTACAATGGTTTAGTTTCCATCATGTGTGAAATCTTCTTAAAGCAAGATTCTCTTGTGATTTATATATTCGGTTTGTTAATTTGTTCAAATGATAACTCATTATTTTCTTTTTCAGGTAAGTTTAACCTGGATTTGGCAATGAATTCATTGTTGGCTGATGCAGTTCAGTTGGGTAAGATTAGAGAACTCAAATTCCATCCATGTTATTTTACTCTTAAAAAACCAGAAATATTTAAAAGAAATATTACATTCTTCTTTTCCTGGTTCCTATTCATCAATCGCCAATCTACCGTTTGCTATTATAATCTTGCTGACAGAATCTGAAGAGATCCTTCCATGGTGGGCTTTGCAAACTATATTCTCAAGTATATCCACCACGATATTCTTCTTCTAGCAATGCCTCTCCTGCTAAAAACTTAAACTTGGTACACATTACAGGAACTTATATTTTGTTCCATTCCCCATAATGTGTCCTAGGTATAAAAATATGACATCAACCGATATGAATGTATAATAAGAGAATCATACTGTAGAAGAGATCTGAACCATTAATGTAGATCTTAATTGGTCTGATTGTCAATCTATACTCTTTAGAAGGTGGAGGTTATCAGAAATGGCTTGATGATTTCACATATTCCATGTCTCTTAATCTTCCTCAAATGAATTATAATCTGCTTTCCAAAACTTTAGATGGTCGTTTTCTCCGAGCTGTTTTTTCATGGTAGTTCTTCATACTGAACTGATCTATGTCATGAGAACTAGTTCTAGTTGCCGGTGATCTTCACCCTTGACACGTAACCTCATCTAATGGATCTGACATAAGAACATGACCTTCTTGAGTTATTACTCTTATTGGAAGTGAGATGAACATCTTATTCTACGCACGAATTAGAACGTCCAACATTCATGGCCCCTAGAAGGCCAGCATGGAACATGTATGTGTCATCACTGAATCGCATTTTCAGTTACAATTTCCAGGGAGAAGTAAAATGGAGAATTTTTCGATGAGGCTACTACAGTCGGATGAGAAAATCTCATAGGTACTTGTATTTCATAGGTACGTGTATAGGTGTTTGCCATTTTACATAATGTTAGTTTCTCCTCTTACTTCTTTTA
The DNA here is from genome assembly GCF_014356525.2 of Nilaparvata lugens. NCBI lineage: Eukaryota > Metazoa > Arthropoda > Insecta > Hemiptera > Delphacidae > Nilaparvata > Nilaparvata lugens. The sequence goes on along the minus strand of NC_052505.1, from coordinate 37,821,738 downwards.
ATCCATCTGAATTGATTCATATTAATCAAATACCCTATTAATGTATCACACAATTTTCTCCCTCTCGTATTTTATTCAGAAATATGCCGACGAAGATTGATATTCACTTGGATGCTAGAACTGAGTTGTATTGTTCCATTTGAAGTTGGTTATTGAAGAATTCTATTCAACATATTAGTAATACCTATCAGATTCTTGATTCTTGAAATTTTCTTAGTTTCGAAGGCTGTAATTTTATAAAGAGCTGTAGAGATAGAGTATGATACTAATGATAGGCTATGATACTAATTCCAAACAGAAAATTTCAATGTAAAGGTCTATTTGAAAAAATATTCAGTTTATTCTGGTTTTATTCTAACAAATTGAACCCAGTCAGACCATAATTAGAATGTTCAAAATGAATTGAATTCTCCAGGAATAAAATGCTTGTATGAAAACATAATAATCAACAATGAAATAAATTCAACAATTCATGCTACTAAGAGACAAAAATCAGAGGAGAAGATAACTATTTAGCATTAACGTTGAGTAAGTGATTTTGGAATCACAATAAATTATCTGGTTCATGTTCTGATAATATAGATAAAAATTCAAGAATATGGACCAATGTTCTTCAAACATAACCCTTATCCATTTTTATAAGCAGAAAGTATCATTACATGTCATTTTTGAATGGGTGCGCATTTGACTGTATAAATTGCAATGAGAAAGAGCAGCGCGAAAAAGTGCAGTCTTTACATTAGGTTCACTTGAGTGTGTAAGTGGTGGCATGGGGGGTGAGGAAGGGAGTGGAAGGACGCACTTGCTTATTACAGAATGAAGAAGAGTCTGGAGGAAGATGAAGAGGGGAAAGAGGAAGAGAAGAATAAAAGTGTACGACAAGTGTTGAAGCTGTTTATCTGGTGTGGGGGTGAGTTGTGTGAGGGAGGTATTGGCGGGAGGGGAGGTGTGGTGTTGTTTTCAGGAAGAGCTATTAATGCGCCGTGATGGTGTGGCGGGGTAGTTCCCCTTTAAGAGGGATAGACTCTTACAGGAAGGAAGGGAGTCGGCTATCCCCTTTAAGCCGGGGGCTGCGGTTCCCACGAGTTAATAGTCGGCGGCTTGGCAGTGCTGCTTGAAGCGTTGTCATGGCAACCCCTTCCCACCTCTAAATAGATAAAGCCCCTCTGGTGTCACGTATTGATATCACAAGACCAATTCTCTCCTCCTTTGCTCCTTCGCCTTCACCTCCTCCATCCCCCACTCCTCTTGCACTCATGCAATTCTTATTGACCGAACAAACTGTTGTTTATTCATTTCTGCCACTTCGACACCCCTCTCATAATCATCATCATCATCACCACCGCAATTATTATTATTTCCATTTTTATCTCGCTGCCCAGTGTGACAGCAGGAATAATATTTATGTTACTGTGCAACTCCAGCTATTGAATAAGCAACAACAAATTCTGTATGTTATACAAATATGATGTCATTCGAAATTCTACGTACAGAGTTCACTGAAATGTTGAAAGGAGTTTTTGAGATCGATCATGAAATGTTTCTTGTTTTTTTTCGCTAAAACAGCCCTTCCACTATCCTTTGATCAGCTGTCATAAGAATTAAACGTGAGATTGACTGGATCTTGCAATGTCGATAATCTGGAGCTCTGGTGATGGGTTCGATTCCTATTCCAAACGGCATGCAATGTATCATCGTCCACCGTACAAATAAATAACTGACTTATTTGGGAATCATTAAAAATTCAATATTCGATCATGTTTTCTCTTGAAAACAATATTTTTTGAAATTAATCCAATCTAAGTATATTTATAAATATCCTCAATTTATCAAACCAATTTCTGTTATTAACACAGCTCTTAGTTTCGCATATTAAATTTATAAATTATTCAACCAATTCTTCTTCAAATCCAGTCGAATCTGTTTAACATGTATTGTATACCAGCATCATTCCTACTGCAAACTCATCCAGTTCTATCTAAATTTTACCATAGAGAAAGCACTGCCCGTACGGTAGTATAGACCTAACTATGGAAAATATATTATTTTGAATAGGCTTCAAAAATAATATATGTTTGCATTGGTTGTGTCATAGAAGCATTAATTTACAGAATAAATTGGATGAAATTAACCATTCATGATCCGAGATGGTAAATATGAAAATTTTGATGCAGTTCAAACAAATAATTTTTCATTCAACAGAACAAGTTATTGGATTATTCAATGCAAACAATTACATAACATTTCATATCAAACTTTGTCAGCAGGGGTTTCCACACTGAGAAGCGTGTGATAATGTAAGAATAACTTGTTTGATAATGTAAGAATAAATAGGAAAAAATATAATGGAATTTTTTCTTAATGTTTCCCATTTCAGAGATTCTAGATATCTCTGAAAGTTTTTTCTCGGAAGTATTTTCCAATATTTTTTCTTCAATGTTATCTTTTCGGTGAACTGTTAAATAATGAATTGTACAGAGTTTATCGCCACTATGCAATTGCTACTGTTGCGAATAACTAATTGATTTGTGTATTAAATGGTTAGCTCGTCAATAATGATCAGACATTTTGTCTATTTAGGTTATTGCTGAATAATTGACGAAGCTTTATAAATGTCCGGAGCTTGTCGTTCGGCCATTCTCTCGTGCTAAATTGCGATCGCAGGGCACATTATAAGCTGCCCATAACTAATTCACTGTATTGCCGTGTGTATATTTAATAACAACAATAATGAATAATGAAGCAGTCCGGAGGGTACGTAGCCATTTATTATTTACTCATCAACGCCGAAACGTCCAGATCCAACCAACCATTACTCCCTAGTTCATGATTACAGAGAACTGAACGCGAATGACCTCAGATTCTGATGGAAACTTGGAAATTTCAATAAAAAATTCAATCGGCTTCAGAATTTCGGTTCAAAAAGTTTTCACTCTTTTGAAAACATTACTTTTTAAAATTGGAGAGAGACTTTTGTACGCTGATTCATTATTTATTTTATCATTTATTGTTTACTCATAGTACTGTATCCAATTCACAATCTTGAACATTTCACTTGAGATTGACTCAGCGGCATATATAAGCACACCCCCCCGAACCCGTAATAATGAATATAAAAAAAATAAGTACAATAATCTGAATTTTTAATGAATCATTAATTTGCGAAGCTATCGCCGTGGCAGACAGTGATATTTCTTCTCCTTTTAGTACCAATAAGTGGTTAGAAATGTGATATTGTTAAAATCTTAACCAATGTTCGAAAAATAGTAACCGAGATCTTTCCATCATTTGATTTCTTTAGAAATTTAATTTTTCTGTGATTGAATGTCAACAGTATAGAAACGTGATCTCGGTAAAGTAAAAAGTGTTCAGCGCAAATTATCCTCTGAATATGAGCAGCAAAACTGATATAAAGTATCATGTGGTGTTCACTTAAAATTAAAACTAACCTTACATTAACCTTGGCCCCCCAAAAAATTCTATATTCGCCACTGGATTGACTAACTGCTATGTTACTGGGATAAATCCACTTTAAAACTGCTTCACATGGTATTCTTATGATTGGAACTTGTGCTTGTATTGGAAGCTTTTGTTAGCAATGTCTATTTTTTACCCTCTGATATTTTAAACTGTTTGTTATATCCAGTGAATAAATAAAACACATTGACTCTGTAACTCATACATACAGTACTTCGTGATATTCCCAATACATAAACATCCATCATTAATCCACCAGTTTCATACGGCTGAACTCTTGGTTCTCTCATCGTTGTGACTCAACTCAACATTGTATAAGTCAGTATATATTGTAATCTACATAAATAAAGTACTCAATCAACCAAAAATCGTATTTATCAAATTTACGATTCCAAGATATTTGAAAAACAGTACCCAGAATAAACATTTGAGAGATATTTCTAAACTGTTTCGAACATGGGCTTAGAACTTGTATGAGTTGTAAGTTAATAACATATTTAGTATGAGTTCATAGTCATTATTAATCCAGTTTAATGTTAATCTCCTCAATTTTCTTTCTGCGAAACGTGTGATTGGTTTTTAACAGTGAAAAACGTGGAGTATTTTCAGGAGAGACTGTATTTTGTGGGTGTAGAATAAGGTATCGATCAGTGGGCCTTCAGTTTTGCACTTGTGCCAGCAAGCAGAACAGTGCTCGCTCGCTTTGCTCTCCCCTCACTCTCGGCGAAATACGAGCAGAGGCTTCAGCCTGCCAAAAGATCAAAGTGTCCTTCCCACTATGCATTCTCATCTAATTGAATGTCTCCGGAAAATCCCGAGTGTGGATGACAGCTTCTCTGATGGATCATGATCGAATTCAGTTATTTCTCTCTAGACCTAAACTGCCTCAAATAAACCGTCTCTCTTGAAAAGACTCATGGAGTACGGTGTATCCTTGGTAACTAAGACCTCAATTTTTTCAATATCTGGATTTTATATATTTCTTTCAAATCCTATCAATATATACCACAACCCTTAATAACTATAGAAATCCTTGATAACTCTTTTGTCCCGTCTCATCAGTTGCAAAAAACCAGTTCTTCCCCAATAGTTAACTTCATTGTGAAACTTTCTCATTTTCTCCTGAATTCAAATCCAAAATTGAAAAAGACACATCTACTAAAAATGCATTACCTTACTTAAGCTCATTGGAAAAATATGCAACATTCATGTACTTATATTATCGTAGAAAATGTCTGATTCATTGAATCACCATTTCACTACATAAAATTAATACTATGGTTATTGATATAATTTACATTAATGGTTATTTAAAATGACATAACCTAGAATGACTACTGGCATGACTAACATGATCATTGACACAACATAAAATGATAAGTGACATAACTAACATGATAGTGAGGTATGCCTATCCTTCAGTGCGTGACTATTGGACCAATTCAACCGATGTCACACTGCCGAAACTATAATTTAACAGCTACTCCATTTCACAGGCTTGTGGCTTTCCATGCTGTTATTTGTGGCAAATACACATGAAATTATAACAATTTCGACTTCATAGCACGGACACTATAGCAGTGAATTTCCTGAAAAGCGTAATTACATGAGTCATTACCTTTCAATTGTAACACAATTGCATTGAAACCTATTTCCTGTTCTATTTCTTTCAAAAAGCGTAGTGAATAGCCAGAGAGTATTTCAAATGTTTCTATCAATACCTTATTGAATATTATAATAGTTACTCCAAGAATATATTTTCTAAGGTTCAATGAGTATTATCAACATATTGATTAGCAATGAGTAGTGATGGATGCTCATATTATGCTTGGAGAATCATTCAACTACTGAACAGTTCTACTACCATCTATATTTTCCACTCTCAAACAACTAGGCTATCGGTTTTTTATTTGCGTAAGAAAACTCGAATTTCTTACAAATTTATGGCAAAATAGAAAGCCGGAACTTACCTTAATAGCGTGTATTTCAATACGGAATCCTCCTTTAAAAACAGTGAATTGTCTTTGGATGGAAGTTGAATACTGCAAGAAGGACACAATTAATGCTTATTTTGGCGAGAGCTAATTGATCAGTGCTGGGCCGTTAAGCGGTACAACTCTAATTAGTTAATAATTATTGCTTTTTGGTATTTTCAACTACATTTGGAAGTACTTTTTGCCTATTTTTGAATATAATGTCAACTACCACTTTTTCTTGTTCTTCAACTGTGTAACTGAATGCCCTAGAAGGTGCCGAAATCATGATAATGCCTGGTCCATTCCCGTTTTATCCGATAGAACTGTAACTTTTTGTAACTAAAAATTTCCTAAGGAATTCCTTAGAAATTGTATGATTGGAATTAATTTTTGATTGAAATTAAAAAGGAATTCCTATAAAATTCTACAAACCCGAATCAGATTTATCGACTCAGAGCAATACCCTCGTCAGTTCATCATGATCATGCATTTATCAGAGATATGTTCAAAAGTATTGGTATACTGTTGTGCTATTGTGTCATATACTGCGATTTGTAGTAATCCACCCACCCTAGAGATTAACAAGCTATTAAAAGCTCAAAAATACTTCTTTGTTCTACACGAAGGCACATACCTTCGGATATCTGTATCCATAAAAACCCTAGAACTTAAAAAGATCCTTTGAATAATAATCAGTCTTCCGAATAGAGGATATGTGTTGAAAACGTTGAAGTCGCTTTGAACTTGAATGAACTCTGCAGGATGATCCGCTCATTGATTGTTGAGGCGCCGGAAGTGTTGGGAACCGGTTACTAATGCACAGTTGATATCCGCTCTTCCACAGCCGGTTTACGTTAATCGATCATGTATCATCAATTAATTAGCGCTAGTTTTTGTCCATCCGTTAACGCCGTATAGTGGCTTGGTATACATGTATAGAGCGAATTGTATTCTGTGCATTTGAAAAATGTATAGTGTATCTGTGTATACTATACATGTATATAGTATGCTGTAAAAATGTATAGTGAGTTGTTTGTGAGGGAAACTAGTATGCAGTACGGTAATGCCATTCGAGGGCTGTTTCATGCGAAGAATGGTCGAATGTCGGAGTGTGACCTGGCTACCAGGAGAGACTGCAATCATCCGGCGGAAACTGTTCCAAGTTCCATTAGCACCGGATCTCCCAATTCCCTGCCGGGCCGGGCTGCCTCACCTGTAGGACTACTTCTGCGATTGGAATGCAAATCCATTTTTGGAGGGTGCATTCACCTTGATTCGTGTAATCCGATTTCCACCTCATGAAGCTGGAATGGTGTTCACAGTTTGGGATGATCGGTGATTTTGATGAAAAGTCGTTGATGAAACCGTTCATAGAACCTAACAAATATGTTTTGAAGCTTCATGTTAGAAGAAGGTCTGTCATATGATGATAAAAAGTATTTTTCTAAAAAAATATTTTCAATCATAAAATTCACCATCGTGATTACTTCCTTCTAATTTTCTCTTATAATTTTCCACTATTAAAATAATAACGTTTAGGATGGATATGAACTAGATGAAGCCAATTCAACGCTAAGAGAGTATTTGATATAAGAAAGAACTATTCAAGTGCATTAGCTCATGTCATTCTTTATGGTTTTTTCAATCATCTGTTTTCAAATTTGGGTATTCCTTTTTATAATCCTTGGATTTCCCTCCTCACTGACTTGAACCTTGCATAATTTACTGGGAAAAGACCACACTATTTCCTGTTTCGGGCCAATGTCAGTCATGTAGTACAAATTAATACTGAACTAGCTCTCTTTGTAGAGTATCTTGGTCCTTATCAGCTGTGAGGGGAACGACAATGAGTGTGTGAGTGTGCGAGAGTGACTGCGATTGAAGAGTCGGATGAAAAGAGAGAGTTCAGTGACAGGGAATGGGCAGGGAAAACTTGATTACGTCCCTTTGAGTGTATCTGGTGGTGTCGGTGGAGAGGGGGTGAGGTGTAGGTGAAGTAGGACAAGAGGGGTCGCAAGTGCTGGATCATTCATAAGTACGTGTGACGTCACGCCGATCAATAGGGAGCAGCAAGACGTGAGTGAGTGAGCGCCGCGTGGAGCAAGAGTAGTACTGATGACGATGATGATGACGACGACGACGAGTGGTCCGCGCATGCGTAGTGGGGGGATCGGTTCGTGCACGTGCCCCCTTCCGACCCCTCTCGTCCATCGTCTCTCTCATTCACTCGTGTTTTCCCCCGCTGTTTTAACGGCAAAACGCGTTCCCCCTTCCGAGCTACATGTGGGGGACACACTACTTTTACTACTGTCACTACTACTACTAGCACACTCGGTGGATCCGGGGTACCGTTCCCCCCGTTCATCGTTCAAGTTCAACACAACAGCACACTTCCCCCTTCTTCAGTCCTCCTCCTCCTCACCGTCTCTCGTACACAATAAAGAAATTAAGACCACCGCGACCTCTGCAATCATTATTAGGTTCACGACTACTTCTCCTTTCCTTCCCACTCTATCTTTCTCTCACTTCCGTCACACCTTTCCATTCTCACGCTTCTCTTTCCTGTCCTCTTCTTCTAGTCTACAATTTGCAATTCCATTTTCTCCTCCCTGCTCTCTCACTCTATTTTCAGTTTCGCTTGCCCTTTCGTTTTCGTCTGTTCGTCGGTGATCTAACTAGCATTACACTGTGCTCTATCGCCATTGTGCAATCCGTTTCTTTCTTCAGCGTGTTGGTTTTTCACGAATTTCTTCAATACTTGTTCCGTGGCTGGTTAGGACAATTGAAAATCATGTTCCATAGATTTCAACAGGTCTATGGTATCTTGAATTAATGCTGAATTTGATTGTTTAATCGATTGATTCTGAACTTCATACACACGTAGATATGAAGTTTCTGTAGTTTGGAAGTTTTCTACTATTAGAATCCAGTTTTGGATGTTCAAATTGTGGTTCAGCAATATTATTTAGTGAATGCAGGATACCTTCATAGCTACAATCACTTCCAATTCCCTCAAGGTTCATGGATCTTACCGTACTCACCTCAAGGTCCACAGGCAATCAATGCGGTCTCGATTGAGTGTGATATGGAAATTAAGAGAGAACAATATTGATTTTGACCTCTATATCTGATTCTATGATTGTTTCAGTAGAATTTTACGTCATACTAACTTGTTCACAATTCTTCCCTGTTTGTGAGAATACGGGAAGTCCAATAGATTATTGAAATTTCAAGATTTATTGATTCTGTACAATACAGAATCAAAAAAAAAAATCAATAGATTGTCTAAAATTAATTAAAGTAAAATTTAATAAAATTGTCCAATTCTCGGTTTTGAATTTTGAAGTCTGGAGTTTTCATCTATACAGGTGTGAGGTTTTCACCTGCATATAAAAAGAAATATTCGTACTCACCAAATGGTAACTTTTGGTCCAGTCAATTTCCTTCTCCATCTTTCCAAGGGGAAAGAGTCCTTCAGAGATCCTTTTCAAGAAATCATAACTTGCTAAAAAACAAAGTCAAATGCTTGAAAAGTTGAAATATTTTAAAACCTTGGAGAAAAGTGATCCCCTATTTTGTAAAATCCACCTTCAGGATATTCGCACTGAAAAATCCCATATTCGCTAAAACACCTAACTAAACCACACCTGTAATGGGACATACTTTTACTACTACCTGTTCCGACTCTCATTTTTTCAGCAGCTCACAGTAGCTAGCCAGGTGCTCACTCAGCCGTGAAACAAGGAAAAGTGTTGACAGCAGACAGCAGCGTATTGTACAGATGGTGTGGTGCAATGCGATGGGATGGGGTAAGTGGTTGGTCTGCTGCTATGTTGGTCGAGATTTCGTGTACCCTCACCCCTCTCGCAACCCTCAGTCCTCGCCCCTCTTGTTGTTTTGACTCCGTGCCCTTTGTGTGAGTGTGGAACTGCTGTTGCTGCTGTTGAGGATGATGGTGATGATGATGATGATGATTTTGATGTAGTAAGGGCAGGGTGCGGGGAGGTGAATCCGAATTCCCCGACCTACAACATTGAAGAGCGATAGAACCCGACAAAGCTTCCTCTCTCGTCTGCTACATGCCTTCAAATCGATCTTGGCTTGAATCAGCTTCTTCCAGTCATGTAGCTGTTAAGTAGTAATAGTGAAACACCTATTATCTTATCATTCTTCCCCAAGGAGATTCCAATGAAATATATCGTTTGTGTGAGGTCATGTTTGATTCGAACTTTGATGATCTCTACTTACTTAATACTATTAATACTAATACTTACTTATACTCTCTCTCACTCACTACTATTTGACCTTAACCTTCACATAAATAATATAGAACTCTAATTTAGAATAGTACAAGGAACCATATCCATGATCATATTCCACTTCTCAGACCAGTTTCACTTGGCTTCTCAGCTTCAGATTGTTCTGTTGAGTTCAAACTATAACTACCTTAATAATCTACTTATAATATTCATGTTCAATTCATTTTCTCTTTTCCAAATAATGATATCATGAATCAAGTCATATTATGCTTATTAACTGGTGTGTTTAATTTGTTTCAGGTATGTCCTTTTCCATCGATCGATTTAGCCCAGAAAGTCACTCTCTGGTTTGTAGTGTAGCTCAAGAATAAACTTCAACATTATGGTGAGTGTTTTCAATAGTATCCGATTTCATTATTGTGGGCCAGAAATTCTGCAAGCTTCAATTTGTTTTAGAAAATGGAATGACAATATCAGTCTATGAAATGTGATGACAACGTTACGTATATGGAATATGAAACTGATCGGACAGCCCCGTAAAGGGTTTGGGTTTTGCTTTCGGCATTCGTGTTATTGTCAGTGCTATAATTCAGAAAATACCTACTTGACTCTGATTTGCATATCACAAATCACATTCATATATCGAAGTGAAATGCCTGTTGCTGCGGACAGGTGTCATAGTTCCCTTTCAAAGGTCAGACTTCAATTCCCTGTTGAAAGTTACAATTTTTCTGGACCGCATCGGCTTTGGTATTTGAAGTGCAGTAGGCTACGCGCTCTGATATGCATTCAAACGAATTCTGAATAGTTGTGACTGCGACTGTAATGTGGCTCTGTTGAAATTTGACGAGCTTTTCGTGTCAATCGACCGATGGTCAGAATTCCGTTCAACTCGTAAACTGTGACTGACCGCCTGTGTTTGATGCCACTGCATTGTTGCTTGTTCAAGCATGAAACTATTCCCAACTATCGAATTCTGCGCAGCTATTCAAAGTGGATTTAGCGTATGTTGAATAAAACTCAAACACAAGCTCTATTCAATCGTGTAAAAGGTTCCAATTACATGGGTGAGATGAGTGTAATTTATTACATTTGGTTCAATGGAGCTCGAATTTGATTAAGGTTATTGTTAGGGTGTTCATAAATTAATATTGGTCTAGAATTAGAGAACTAGTGTGTATGAGCTTCCCTGAAACGAAGCTTCTAAAGAGAAGATTTAGTTATTTTTGAAAAAATTTAACAATAATTGAATTATCCTGATTGATAGATCGGTGGTTGATCTCAATCTCATTCACACTGGAAGTCTGTTTATTCCAATATCACGAAACAACTCTATATCACCTCCTTTACTGAGAAAATTCAGTACAATCTTTGAGTATCAGCAGTAAGTTCTTAGAGCACCATTTCGATAACATGCAGTGTGAGAGAAGGACTGAGATTCTGAACAGATTCATTCAGAAACACAGGTCTTGAGTCACAAACTACATTGAAAAGTTCGATTGTGAGAGATAATGATTTCTGAACAGAAACATTGACAAAATTTGGATTCTATAATCTGAATTTAAGCGTTTGCAAGCGAGCTACAGACAGAAAATGAGTTCTGAATCTATATAGTACTGGTTTGGTATGGAGTCAAGTATCACATTTTGAAGTAAATTGATGTACAAAAATGATCCTGGGGTTTGTCAATTTGTCGTAATTTCAAATTTTCAAAGCATTCAACGGGGTTTGTGAAATACTGAACTGATCACATAAATTGTGAATATATGTTTCTTGGCTAGTTACCGTCTCCGGAAAACATTTCGCTTATTGAAACAAGCTCCACCGTCCACAGTTGCAACCCTATCTGGTGTAGTGATGTGGCCTAGGGGCGCGATCGATGTCGGGAAATTGGAATGACGGGGCGTGTGCTGTTCGAGGAAGAATAAGGGTAGTAATTATTTGGAGACTAATATCGAGAAGGGTTGCGTTGATCAGTTTGCAATAAGATGGACAACGTTACTAGGGGGCCTTTCATTTAAAACTGTAACTTAGCATAAAACAATCTTGAGTTTAAGTTTTCTCTGACTGTAGCCTTCGAGTCTTGACACTGAGAGTCAATATAACAATATATCAATATAAGTGAGATCCACTCTACTTTTGTTCACATAAAATGAAATTTGTAAATTCCCCCCCCCCCAGTTTGTTAGTTTTTGAGTTGATAAGCTGCAATCAGATGTACAACGTAACTAGGGGTGGGCGGACATAACTGTAACCTATGACATTGTGAGTCTTGACAGTGAAAATAAGCTACTCTACTTCTCCTCACATAAAAATTGAAATTAACACATTTTTTCCCCCGCTTGGTAGCTTTTGATCTCTATTGTTGGTCCTTCCAGTTGGATTTTTCAAGAAATTAATTTTCCATCTCCCAAAGTTTTGTTGTATCGTTTATAGTAGGTGTATGCGTTTGACGTGTTTCAGTTACGATGAGTGATTAAAAACATCTCAAAGAGCTACAATCTAGTGAGATTGCATGTTATCGATATTGATGTTGTAACAAAATAAAAGTGGTCGGAAGAGCTGGGACCGATGACGTGGCGGCCTCCCATGATGGGGAGCGACGAGGGAGGGGGGACCACGCCCTGGCCCTCTTGGCATCACATGTACAGGGTGACCGGGAGTGAGCGGCCCCCCTATTATCGGAATAATACTCACTATGGATCGTTGTGCTATGCAGTGTGCAGTCCTTGCGGGCATTCTTCTGAGAGGGGGCCAATGGTTGGTGGTTGGGGAGGGGGGTCTGAGGTGGCGAACGCTTCTAATCTCCTTTGACGTTAACAAATTCGAGTCCACCCCCTGCTCACTCGCCGACGAACGCACCCCGTTCGATAGAACCAACCCGAACGCTCATAGACTGACAATTTGAAGCATACTCTAGGTGCTCCTCTCTCCTCCTTCACTTCTTGCTGCAGTTGTTGAAACAATCGACCGGCTACCGTCACAGCCTCTCTCCTCGAAAATGAAATTTCGTTTTCCTTTTTTTGCGTTTGAGAAATAACTGTATATTCGATCAATCAGTCTTTTCGATTGGCTTGGAAATTCAATATTAGAACTACATGTGAAACAAATATTTAAGCAACTCACTTATAATGAAATTCAATTGAGGTTACTACATCATGGATGACGGAAGGGAAAGGCACATTTTGAACATGACTCGAGTGGTCGAACTCCAAAGAACTTACCACCTGCACATACCAGTAAATTTTAACATATTTCTGGTATATTGTAATCAATACATCGAAGATAACAATTCATTATTATTGACTAGATAATAATTATTCATGAGGCTATTCAGTCCTCTATAGAAAACATTCTTATTCTCTCCTTTTTTCTGAGGGTGATGCCGACATGAGCTCTAGGCTGGTGCGTGAGTAATGAGACGGATGATGATGAAGTTCTCTAGTACCGTACTGTTCTCTAGAATCTGGATCGATCTATGAGTATAGTTGAATTTTAAGGAAAATTTTATTCCACAGATCACATTGAGACGATGTAAAAAAGGCTATACAGCATTGTATATGTTTTAATTTCTAAGGAAAGACAATAGTGGGGAATGCAATCGCAATGCATGGATCGAAGTTGGCGCATTAGAAGCACGCGGGGTTTGTGAGTTGTGAGAGTGGCAGCGGAGGGCGACGTGGCTGGATTGGACGCTTGGGGGCGAGTGCCTGCCTCTTCCCCTACGCACACAAGTTTTGAGCGTCGCGACGCCACCACGCATGCGTCGGTGCTCTATTCTGCGCCGACGCCGACTGCAGCTCATTTGCAATCGGCCTCACATGAAATAATGATCCAGCCACGAGAGGACCCTCCTGGAGAGAGGCCCCTACATCTTTGCCGGATAACGACCACCGTCTCAATCATTCTTGCCGCTCCTCTCTGTCTGCGATCGATACACGAGGGTAGTAGGAGCTGCTGTCCTGCTTGCGTGTGCTGTGCCGCATAATGCCCCCTTGGCGGCGGCTCCCGGCTCCCGGTGCGGTGAGAGCCGAGACCTGTTCAGCGCTTGCTTGCTCCTTCAAACGTGACGGTTGCTGCTGCTTCACTTCATGCCCGATCAATCGACAAGGCCTCCTCACCAATGAAGTGTAGGGACTGAAGAACAAAAGAAAATTACTCTTTACTAAAATTGAATACATCGAATACCAAATTCAGGATCAATAAGGTGTTACAACAACTGTCTTCTATCGATTGGTTTCCTCAATAATATATTTCGCCAGGAACTGGCGACAGTAGAAGAGTACAGAAGAAACAGCTCTTTACTTGAATTGATATTAGTTTGAAGACTAGATCCAGGATCATTATCATGCTACAATTAATGAATCATATCGAGGGCTTCTCTTTACTCTAGTGAGGTTACTGGTGATAAGACAAGGACGTGAATGAAAAGACTATATTAAATGATGTGAAGACTAGGAAACATATACAGGATCAATACAATGTTACATCTTTTGTCTCCTGCCAAGTCCTTCTTATGAGGAACTTGAGAAAAGACTAGGATATCGAAGAAAAGACAGCTAAATTATTAGAAGACTAGAGAGACTGGATCAATGTTCTATTCTCCACCACAAATATATATTATTGTCTATTAATGCTTCCTGACAAAGACTCAAGACTCTAATGTGAGAGATAGAGTCCAGAGTAGAGAAGAAAAGACTGTACTGAAGAGTATTATCGATTCAAATATTAGAGACTGATTTTCTGTCACCTTTAGAAACTACAACACTGTCCAGGATTGGATAGTTGTAGATTTCTATGCAATATGTGAGGTTGTGAAGATCAGTTGTTTTGACAATATATAGTGTTGTACATAATCCGTTGTTCATAATTCTGGTAGAATTTTGCCTTCAATGCAGAGTTGAGTATATATTATGTGTTTCTGAAATAATCTACCATTGGAACTTTCATATTTCCATGTACTCAGCAAGTCAATTCCATGCAACAATCATCATTGTGAAAGACCTAATTTATTATATTCCTTTGAATTTTGTGCTCCTCTGAGATTATAAAGATCTCTCAAGTGTATCAAATGCTATGACCCACCTGCTACATGATACCTATTATATTAAACGTGTACCATCTGAAGTAGTTTGCTAGGAAAATGTGATTGTGAACTGTGGACATGGTGGCAAGTGTTGAGGGATTTGCATGGCTAGAGTGGCAGCAGCTCCCTAACAAGAGTGGCAACTCCTCTGATGGCTTTAATTCGGCCTTCAGTTTGCGCCAGTAAATGAGTGCACTTCAAATCCTTTGTTACTCGATCGTCGACTGCTTTGTTTGCGGATTGAATTCGTCCTTTCTGAGTCCTATAATAAAAATAATTGGTCAGACATAAGTGGGAGGAAGGGATGAAGGGTGAAGAGTCTCTCTGACGGGAAGAGTCTATTGTAAATCGCATTATAAACAGTCGTCCCTTATTAGTGGACTAGGCGAAGTTGAGATGTGAAGCTCTCTCACACTCTCTCTTACTCTCTCTCTCTCCTCAGCCTTTTAGTGGGCTGGCTGCAAGAGGGGTTTGCACTTTTAGTCTATATAGTCAGCCATTTTGACTCACTAATGGAACTGATAATACGATTAAGTAGCTTTGAAAAGGGAAAAAATTCAATTTCATCGCAAAACTTTCATAGAACCCTCCTACTCACTAATTTATCTCTGTTTAGAAGGAAAGATAGACATTTGATTTTCTCTTCAACGTAAACTTTGCTTGTTAACGAATGGCGTTATTTTCGTACACTCCTTACACAGTGAACACTCTGGCAGAGCATCTGCACTCCAGTCTTCTCAAATTTATTTTGAAAGCAAACTCTATTTCAACAGAATAAATACTTGACCAATGAAATACAGTATCACGCTTAGAATAATTATGAGCATTTATATGGCTTATTCTTCTGTCAATCATATTGATTCAAATAACTGATAATTCACATAAATGACACATATAGACGGATTATTTCCAGACAACAATACTCAATCCTTGATTTTCAAGTGTTTTTTTGGGAGCATCTATAATATAGAGTTGAAATTGATAAATATTGAATGCATTCGATCATTCAATAAGAAAGTTCTGTTATGTAAAAATTTACACTTCTATGTGAGTGATTTTCCACACAACAAAATTAGATGTATTCATGAAAAACCATGTTTGAAGTCTCCTCTATTATAATATCCTATATAATATTATAATATTAATCTCCTCTATTATAATAATAGTTGGAATCTCTCCAATTTCATATTCTGATTGAATAGATTATTTACAGAAATATTTTACTGGGGAACTGAAAGTCACATTTTCGAGTCTGGAAGAATGAATAACTTATGCTATAATGCGTCAAAAAGTAATCTACCCAAATTTTGAATAGGCCTACTCTTTCATGCTTTGATGATTATTTAAATACAAATACTAGATAGTTCTGAATGTATTTGATTTGCAACGTTGTCACTTCACATGCTTGATTAGAGAAGAGACAGTACAAAGCCATAACACACCGGAACACAGAGCACAAAGTCACAGAGATGAATTCGGTTGTATTTGGGGAACAAAGAAAGACCAACAATGCGGGGCGCCATGTTGCCAAGTTTCTGTTCCTCTCAAGGACGCCTGGACTCTCATGACCCTTGAGTCCCTGCTCCATCTTCAGCTAGGAAGCTGAGAAAAATAGCGACCAATGAAAGAGTAGCCGAGAAGAGGGTCAGGAGTGGTGAAGATGCAACTCGAAAGACCATTGTAGGTAGAAAAAGTGGATGCTGGGTGGTTGGTGAGACTGAATCACGGTCGGCCTCGTCCATTTATTTTACACTTTTTTCATTCTATATCTCCTTTTCTATTCGAAATTTACCCAATGTTTTGGAGAAGGCGAATAATCTGGAAGAGATCCAAGTTTATTTGCGTGTTTATGCACCAAATTGATGGGTTGATATTTTTCGAAACGTTATACGTTTTTCTTGTAGCCTAAAATGTTTATTGTAAGTTATGATTTGCAACTCACAGATTTGCAATTTACATGATGAAACTCACCAAAAGGCTTGCCAAAGTAGACACTACAATTGGATTATTGCTAAACTAATTAATCTATACAAATGTTAGCACAAAAGTAGCTAAAAGTATTAACTTAGGTACAAAGTATAATTGCAAATTGCAATTATACCAAGTTTGTAGAAACTGTCATACCAAAAAAGTTTGTGAAAATGTATGTCCTTGTACGAAAACGTCGGAACGTCAGTTGAAAGTTCAGTATATATCAGAGAGTCATATTATTTATCCAAAAACCTTCAGTAATTGAATGATAATCTTTCAAATTTGGATTTGATGTCTGAAGTTTTTGTTTCACAAGAAAATAGTTGTGTTTGTTCATCGATAAAAAATATTATTGAGTCCTCATTCGATGGGAATTGGTAAATATGTAACAATTATGAACTATTTTCCTGTTACTCGAAAACACTTGAGATGATTCACATGAGTCAAACGTTTTTTTTTTATCTTATACAAAGGTCATGACGAATTCAATACTCAAATGTAAAACCCACTTTTCCACGATTGCTCTGATATCAAGATTTTCAAACCTCATAATTGTGTTTCGATGGAATGATGTGAGTATTTATTCATACTTCATTCAGCCTCAGCATTCTCCTTTCAAAACTGACACATGTGGGTAATCATAATCGCCCCTGTCCAAAACCTCAGAAACTCAGAATATGATTTACTTCCTACCAATTTTCCAGTTTTTTGAAAATAACTTTAATCAGAAGTTGGAATGGAAAATTAAGATTTTTATCTCATTTTGTAAGAGGTTTGACTATTCCAGGAAAATTTGATCACTTTTTCTATTTTGAAACAATATTTTTGTGGACAGTCTCAAATTAATTTAAAATTATACGTATTTTCCCTCTAAATGATAATGTAACTTTCAGTTGTGAGTACAGTATGGGCCTACTAATTCAGCATTTTTTCCTCTGAATTGAAGAGTTTGAAATGAATAAACAGGCAGTGCCTATTAAAAAGCGGAATTTCTGTACCGCGAAAGTTTTCTCTTTGATCGCTTCTTCCAAACGAATAATTTCAAATAACGAAATTGCCAAAAATGCAAATTTTTCTGCCGGCAGGCAACAAGCTCAGTGCACTTTTTTAAATTTCTGAGCCTGAGCTATGTCGGTTATCCATCCATCGTTCATAGCGTGATTCATTCAAGCTGTCAGCATTGGCTGAATGATGAGAAACGCTGGAGTGATGCTATGATAACGGCTCATATTTGCAACATTTTGTTAGGGAGGAATGTTTTCTTTTGAAGTTGGTGCGTTTTTGTTCGGCGAAAATATGTCATTTCCTCTCTGATTACTATTTTTGTTCAAACGAAAGGAAGAGTGGAAAGCGCATCACAACGCTTTTCTATCCGCGCGTACGCTCTGTCGAATATTTCAATTACCACCTGTTGGAGAATTTTCTGAATTGTTTAAAAATTAATTCTTTCTCGGGGTAGTTTTCCGGCTGGCTTTTGATTTCGCTTGAAACTTGAGTAACAGGAATGCGATGTTGGAATTGGATAAAAATAAAATTGATGATACAACTGTTGACTCAATCAGCGACTATCTTCTTTTTTGAATGATTATTGATTTAATTTGTCACTATAGAACAAAAAGTATAATCGAGTATTTGAAACAAAATTGTTATCTGTTAAATCTTGCTTACTCTTTTTCCAACTTGTACCTTACATGACAATTCTTTAATTGGGTTTTTAAATAATGTCATCAGTAGTCACAATATAACATAAGCTAAGAAGAATATAAACAATTTTAAGTTTATTTGAGAACTGGGAAAAATGTCCTTACTTTTCTTCACTCTCACTATTCTAATAATTAATACTATTCATCAAATACCATTCTATACTATCCATATTACTATTATTACTTATACTAGATTATGCTCATTTTGTACTCTCTGGTTACGACTTGTCAAGTATCCTGTGCTGTTGATGTATTTCGACCATGTAGTTGGAGGTTCCAATCATAACCTCATAAAGAACTCATACACTCATTCTATTATGGCTGCAGTCTGATTATCACTTATCAGATATCATGTTCATTATCATTATCATGTTATAATATTATCATGTGCCATTTATTTCAACCACTATGAATAGTTATAACTCTTTTTTTAATATTTATTTGGAATAATATATCCATTTTTATAACTAACAAAGGACCGCTAATGATAAATGCCCTGTAATCCTCACTTGATAAATTTACTCCTTTACATCTCAAAATCTATTCGTTAATATTCTTTAATGAATGTAAGTTCCATTTCTGTTAAGAATTATATTAATGAAACCTAAAAGAATGAAACTGTTTGCGAAGACTGTATCTCCAGATTCAAAATGTATAGATTTTGCTATACTTCCTGTTAACATCAAATTCAGATTGTCGTCTTCCCTCAAGGAAAATCCGCCCCTAATTATTATTTAAAAATAGACATATGATTTCGATTGGAAAGAAAAGTATATATGGGAACTTCATTGACGTAGAGTGACGATTGTTGGCTTCCATTTGGTTCTGACAAGTAGATCTAGTGTCGTTTCCAGAATCAATAATAATAAACTAGTGGATACGCCTCTGTAAAATGCAGCCCACAATTGATATGAATGAGCTTATCAGCATTATGTCCTTCGTTGCAAGTAGACGTTTGTATAATGTGCACCGAAATACATGTTCAGTACTGTAAAGTGATCCATAAAGTGCATGAACTACGATTAAATAAAATACGGAGTGGTTTGTGAGTCATAGATTTTACAGACCAGACGTGACAAAACGAACTATAGTCACTGTACTTGAGTTGTAATTGACCAGACCCCAGACCTTAGATTTTCAAACGCAATTTCTAGGCATTGAATACAATCACAAGATTGATCGTGTGTAGGAGTACAGTTCTTGATATGCATGAACCTAAAGGTGTGTCACGTTGAAAAATGAAGTGCAAAATCTTTAGACTAAACAATATCTTTCAAAAAAAAAAAAAAAAAATGTAGTTACCTACGTTCGAATAACAAGCTAGAAAGATGAAGGTTTTAATAAGGCAAACAGTTTTCTTTTAGAGTAGAAACCTATCATTCTCTTGTTAAATCATGTCCTGCAGAATAAACAAACATCTTCACAAAAGTATCAAACTGTGACACTTTGACATGGAATATACAGTCATGATTTTGAGCTACAAGAACTACTGAAAGTATATGATTGATTGATTGATTTCATATTCTTATATCACTGTTCTCTGAAACTTGATAGGTTTTAATACGAGAATAATAAGCTGTCTACATATCAACACATTACATGTATAAATTAACAAAATGGCCCACCAAGGATTACAACAATTACTAGAGTTGGTTACTAGAGAACTGTATTGTACTGTACAAGAGTTTTCAAAGATTTCTATAGTTATAAACTAAGTATCCAGTTTGGTGTGAAAAGCTTAACTATTTCCATTCAGCATGGATGTTTATTACAATACCACTCTTCAACTACGGTACCATTATTACAGGGAAAAAGGAAAAAGTATTGAGTTTTCTATAACTTTATATTTTAGAACTCTCATTAACAGTAAGGAGTAATAGGAATTATTGACCAGGAATTGTGTTTTGGCAATTGCCGTGGAAGGAAGTCGGGCCAAGTTAACGGTGAAATCAACTCTTGTGTCACCAAAAACCGAATCTCAGACATTCGGCAAACAGAAAAAAGATCAGTATCTTCGGAAATAATTAGTTGGGTCTTCTCTCTCCTGCATTTGATACGGTTCTCTCTGTTCGTATAGACGAAAAAAGTGGCTCTGTAAACTCTATTCAAAATCTATCACCCTGCAACCAGTTTCCACTCCTGTTTTGGAAGTTCCAATCTGATTTTTTTGAGAAACAAAGTCGATGCCGAAAAGGCAAAATCTGGAGTGTGTCCATTTGTGGTTGGATTGCTGGAAATTCTGCAGGGCAGGAAGTGCTGATTCCTCTTTTTCATTTTGCCAACTTCATTCTTCCTAGCTTGTTAATTTAGAGATCTTGAAATCCTGGCATGATAAGAAAGTTCTGTGCCTTGAATGCTTCAATTATTTTGGGTTTCTGAAGGGCGTCCTGATGCCGCGTGCTAAATACAGTATCATACTTTATGAGTCAGTCTTTATAATACAGTCCTTAAGATGTATGGTTCATGTATTGTTTTTCAAATTTTATGCTCAATGTGTGTTATGAGGGCAATAATGGGATCTATCTCCTGGTCCGCTCAAATATGTATATTTTAAAATAAATAAATAAGATGCTGTCCCATCAGCAATTCATGCGTTAGTTGCAGATTTTTGATACAGGAATTCCTGATTGCAGGAACTCATACTCCTTTTGCTCATTAATAAAATGAGCTTTAAACTATAAAATTAAGATTATAAGATTTATTCCCGAATTTTGAAGATGTCAGAAAACTACTGTATGCAATATAATGTTCCTCTTGTGTGGTAAATAGGTTAATAACCATAAGAATTTTTTTGAATTCTGGTTTCTCAACCAATGAAAATATACAAATTAAAGAATTCATCATGTACAAGTCTGTAATCTATATTTTTTGGTACCAGTATATGTCCATGTTTTATGCTATATCATTTTGTGTTGTTTTGTTTCTAAAACCTTCCACAAACTCTTATCAGAGTATGGGGATTGACAAAGCATTTATGTAGACAAAACAATCACATGTTTTAAAATGCGTTATAGGATCTATTTTGTTTTCAAAATCAAGGCATAAAATAGTATAATACTCTTAAAGAGTTTTGAGAATGGTAGAATTAATGAAATGAGCTTAGTTCATGGGCTAAAAAGGTTGGCACGGTATCACTGTATCAATAATTGCTTAGGATACGATCTGACTATATTGGAAAGAGAAATCTACAAATTACTGTATAAAGAAGATTAATATGCAAGGGTCGGTTGGGTTGGCAGCGATATCTAGATAATTGTGTGAGTTATCTCACAGACCAGAGCCATGTTGCGTCACTGCTGATAATATATAACTGCAATATGTATATACATTTTGTATACATAGTAATATTATCCATTCTGGCCTGGCGCTGAGCTGTAAGCGTGGCCTATTTACTCACTGGACACGAGACTAACTAGATCAACGAATTTGTTTGTTCGGTCCGATATGGTTCTAATGATCTCAGATGAGTGGTGTTCAACTGCTCACGGCTCACGGCTCAACCCCGTCAAAGAGAAAGCGAATCGTGGGCGCTGTTCAACGGATTAACGAAATTTCACTAGCATTGAATCCCTGTGCAGTAACCTTTCGTAGGACTAGTAATGAGGAATTTGAGTGTACTTGAGGAAGTAATGTAGTTTACCTGGAATCGAGGCTATTGCGGAGTCGATGATAATGTTCATGAAAAATGTGAAATTTTGTTCATGAGTTCGAATCTAAGCACATTTTAGAAGAACTATGAAATTGTGTTTGATATGATTCTCAGCGTGATTCGCCTCGATCGTTGCGTAGATCAAATAGATGCCATATTAAATAACGCACGAACGAAACGCATATTCTGTTTCAAAAATTCGTTGAATAATAACGTTAATGGAGGGTAAATATTTACTACCTGCCCGACATGAACTTATTTTTTTCCTATTAATTGAAATTGAATATTTGACACAATAATTGTTCTTATTAGGTTTATACTGTGTTTTTTAAGTAGTATTTGTTCATGGGTTTTCGCTCAGATTCTATTAAGCTTAGTCAAATTCTATCGTAATCACCAGCACCACTAGTAAAAATCAAATTTTCCTCAGGTAAATTAAAAAGTCTAGATCTCAGTTGATATTGATTGATTCCTATATTATATAGTGGTATAATATTGCCTATCTTATTTCCACTGAAAAAAACATCAAATAATTATCTTATAGCTAGAACAAAGTGTAACGTTAGAATAATACTTGGGAATGATAGACTATTTACTAAAACCTACCTTACATTCCAGTTGCAATCTCAAGACCTTCTTGGTCTGTTCAGTGAAAAATTTAAAATGAATATTAAAAAAAAATTCCCCAGTATTTTTATACACAGATTCCCTACTCCAGTTCCAAACTTGTTCGAAAGCCGCTTATCTCAACCCTAATCGAATATCTGTAATCACAACTTGTGCTCTAAAAAAAGCATATTGCAAAGACGAAATGCCGTTGAAAATGAATTTTTGCGGATGTTTTATCGTAGGACATATTGATTTTGACACCACCCTCCGCCCGTCTGTTTTTGCAGCGGCTACATTTTATCACCGATTGAACAATTTTCTGTGAAAGTCTGTGCGTTTTGTTTCTCTTGGTGCTCGAATTCCGCCTGCGGAACTCAACCTTTTACCAAAGCAAGTTTTCATCAGCGCTATGTGGCGGAAATATTCGTTTTGTATAACCACGGCATCCCTGCTCTCTCCGATAAAATGAAAGATCATTTTCCAATAAAAATTCGCTTCTCGTGCTCGATTTTTCCCTTGCATTTTACTCATTGCTGTGTAGGATCAACGCGACTGTTGATTTAATCCTCCATTAAAAACCTGGACCAATCAATAGAGGTCTTTCAGCTTTCATTGTTGTCATAACTGATGTTGAAATTCTTAGTAGCTAGTACTGAATCATTCCTTCTTTACAGCAGAAATACTCCATCCATAAAGAATTTATAGAAGCATTATTACCATAACTTATAGAAGAGCTCTCTTCATTAGCATCGAAAGGTGACTGCTTGAATGTTATGAGTTTGGAAATTCAAATTTTTGGTGGTTAGAAACACCTCTAAAACCTGTCTTATTCATCATCTTATCATTACCCATGAAAACCGTGTCATTTGGGGTCCGTCAAATCATGAGTATGTATTTTCATTATTTTTATCATCCCTAGAAAATATGATCGTTCATTCACCAGTTTCTCAGACAGAAACTGTTTCGCATGAATAGAATACCTCAAGTATAATTAATTTTTGATAAAACCATAGAGAAAAATAGCGTTAGTTATAGCCTTAGTTAAATAGCCTTATGCTATTGTTTCTCTATGATAAAACTAATTGGATTACACGATTTGGTCTTGATACCATACCAGTATAACCGAAATAGTTATCATAGTTTGTATGGTATTATTGCAATTATGTGGATCAATAATGATGCAACTACCACATAGCCACGTCCTGTGAACTTGATCCTCTTCCTCCGTTGAATTGCTTGTCAGTGCAGTGGTGGAAGACGAGCCGAAGATAGAATATGTGTGTGGAGAAGAAAGGATGAGTGAGAAAGAGGAGCTGGGAGGCCAGATATCGAGAAATAATACGATATTAAATTCCGATAATGGTGCGGAATTCGGAAAGTGCAGAACAGAGGAGTTGAGAAGCTTTGGGCGGCAGATACCGTTGAAATTTTGAGCGATCCTGTTCGTTATCCGTCTGAAGGCCTTTCTCTCACTCTTCTCAAAGGTCTCTTCTTCCTCTTTGTCTTGCTTCTCTTCTGGCCTGTCGATCAAAGCATTCTGTGTGTTTACCACATATTTGTCAATTACTGAGCTGCATCGTCATCTCTTCCTTCCTCCAGCGTTTCTTCTTTCAATGTCTACTCGTGTATTCCCCATACACATCTTTTCTCCCTCCTGGTTCAATTGGATAAAGCCTTATTCTTCAGTCGTTTCATATTTCCCCCTTCGCATTTTCAAAGAATAGATCGATAACTCTACACTTTCATGAAAATTGTTTATCATTTCAATACTGTTCTTCTGAGAGGGTTTTATTTCGTACTACCACATACAAGAGTTTTATCTGTGGTACAACACATGATAAGACCTAATTGATTAGAGGCAAAATCTCTTGAAATGCGTATAAACAACGCATATAATATTGGAAATTCATAGAAGGTTTTGTAGACAGTGATTTTTTAGTGAATGCATTGATGAAAGGTTTCACGTTTGATATTGAAGGGTTAATAGGGGGGATGTCGGAAGCAGATTAGTACCGGTTGATCATGAATCCCTGCTACATTTCCCCCATTGTTTGGAAAGGTGGAGTTTTATGTCATTCACGAGGAAAGCACAATTTTAATACACTTTTCCTTATTGGAAAATCCCATATCCTATCAAATGATTGAATTGCTTGGAACAAATGGAAATGGCCTCATATTCTACCTCTTAACCTATATCCTATTGAAATCCATGGAAAGTTTATTGTGATGGTTTTGTTAGGTTTATGCTACCCTTTCTTTCACTGTTATTTCATATCAAAGTTTCATCCATAGATGTCACTTACAGAAGAATTATCATTATCATTTCAGCATTCCACTTTAGAATAAAATACGGTATCATGAAGCCTGTATTTAGGTTTAATGGAGCACACCGTTGAAAAACTACTCTGATCATATTGTTTTCTTTTTCTAAATTGAGCACTGTACTAGAATAATATCAATCCCACAATCATTGAAAAGAATTGTTCAGAACAGCACGAGAAACTAGGTCCCTCCACCTTTTCGAATATCCATCAATTCGAGTGCATGATTGCATATAGCATAGTTGGTCATCATTAATTTTATGGTAATAAGCTTTCAAGTTAATTTTTCGGCAGTTTGGAACACGCCTCTTATTGAACGTTTCACCAACATGCATCACCTTACTTTTTATCACCTTCCTTCATCAATATAAAAATGAACTCTCATGCCCGGTTTCACCAACCTCGATCAAATATAGCCTAGCCATGGTCAATTAGACCATGGTCAAAATTTGATCACTCGTTCAAACATACAACTGTTCCATCAACCTCGGGATTGATCAAAACTCCGTCGGTCAAATTTGAACATGGTCAACTCTTGTAAATGTACTTTTCTGAAGTTGGCCAACATGTTTGCTGGCTTGCTATTGGCTACATCTGATTTTTATGGATAGAAATTACTGAGATATTGCAATTTTTCAAATGCTAATGAATTAATAATAATTAAACGAAAATCCAAATTAAATTCCGTAATATAGTAAATATAGTTACACTCCATGATACTCAATATCAGTTTCGCTGCTCATATTCAGAGGGTAATTTGCACTGAATGCTCCTTTTACTTTACCGTCAGGCCGTCAAAAATACTTTTTTCTGTAATTACTGTACTGATTTATATTCATTATTTCGGGGGAGGCCCCCTGGGCCCCTTTCTAAAATACGCCCCTGGCACAGACGTTTGTATAGTCGCACATTTACATTATATAAAAGTCTGTAGAATAGATCAATTGTATTTAATCTTTATTGTTGTGTCACATTTGGGATTTTGGATGTTGTTTCCATTGTAAAATTGTGAATACTGAATCGCTGTTAGAAGCCACATGCATTGAAGGATATATTACCCGAATTAATAGAGAAACTTGTGTATTAGAATAGCTATAGCTGGAAGAGGCGTAGTATGCTGTTTCAATACCTAAGCTCCATTCATCCGATTATTTGCTTGCTCCTAGCTGTTATGCATAACTAGCCGACGTACTGTACAATAATTTTATTTTTGAAGATGGCTGCTCGTACTAAGTCCTCGTGTCGTTTCTCATGCCAACCGTACTATCACAGATCTAACTTATCTAACAAATCTAACCAATCACAGATGTTTACTTAGTGTATGGTACTATATCGTCAGCGATCGTTGCGTGTATTATTCTGTACATGGAACCATTTCGTAGACCGCTCTTCCTTGCTGACAGTGGAGGCGGCAGACGGAAGGCAGTCGGCCGCCCCCAGCCATTCTGCCACCCCCGGCCTCTGCCCCCCGCGTGTATCGATCAGTGGCGAGTGCTGATGCTGAATGCTGAGTGCTGGCAACTGGCAACTGGCAACTGGCACCGTGTCCAAACTCAATGCTCATGCTGATGCCTGCCAAACTTGTTCATCAGCACCACGCCCTGCTATGCTATGCTCCAAAACTACTTTTGGCAGAGTGGCAGATACTCCTATCAGTCAGCTCCATTTTAAACTGTCAGTAATAGTTGATTTTTATAAGGAATGCTGTAGGTTCGAAGTGAATCTAACCATAGCTGAATTCAACGCTTATGATCTATTTATTTATTGATTCAATTATTTATTTATTCATTCATTCTTTATTTATTCATTTATTTATCATGTTGTTTACAAATACTTGAGAAAAGTTACAATAGGCTCATGCCCAAAACTGTCTCATTTCCAATATGTATACTATTTTTATGTTATAGAGTTCTAAAAAAATCTCGTGGATTTTCTGTTAATGAATTATTGTAGGATCATGTAGCTCATATTGGTGGTAGCACTAGCCGCGTAACTCTCTAATTTTTATAAGTTCTGAAATGATGCAACACGTATAAGATATAAAGTACAATGCAGTCCAATTAAAACCTATTTTGTGGAAAAACTGACAGATTTTTTATTACTTTTTTCCTTAGATACCTATGATGATCATTATTATTTTCTGTATTACAACGCCAGCTGAGAAATCCTTATTTTCCAGAACCAACTCTGTTTTACCGATCAATAATGGCATTTTCTGTATTTGCTGCAGGTTTCCATCTCAGCGGAATCGTGAGGACAACGCGAGCGTCCACTCCGACGAGTCCGCCTTACGCCAACCCTGAGCCCGAAGTCAATAAGGTTTTCCGTCAGTTTTGACCGGTGAGCAATGAATGTTTCTAATGATATGAAAATATCAAATATATTATAGGACCTAATTATGGTAAATCGAACATATCCACTTCATTTGTTGCAAAGTGAAGCCATGGATAATAGAATAGGAGATTTGTTTATTGCATTCTGAAAGTATTCTAGATTGTCGGGAATGTCAAAATAGTCTATTCAATTAATAATATTCAATGTGAACAAACGCGTATTTGAATGAGTTTTAACATTTAGATTTTGACTTTTGGGTTTCATTCAACTGAATACAGGAAAAGCTGAATGTAGATCCACATACACTATTTAAAATTTCAATACTACGATTTTCATATCAGAGTACAGTATATTTAGTTCTATCAGAGTAGCCTATATATATCTGAAAATATATTCATATTCTCTTGTATAAACAAGATTCAATTATTTCTCTGCAACAAGCAAAAGCTTCAGAAAACTTACAACTAGTTGATAAGATCTCAAATGACACTACAGTTGAGGTTTGAATAAAATAATGGAAATACTGTATTCAAACGAAAACAAATGTATGAAATGTTCCTATATATGGACAATCTACCTGTATTCAAGTACTGGACCAACAGCTCAGTTTCCAGTATCATTGAAGGATATCCTCATTCACCCAAAACCAAATTATCAAATGCAATGTCAACTAGAGGTGTGTCAATCTATGAATAAACTAGAAGTTGATCATTCGCGTATGCGCATCCTCACACATACAAGTGCTTGTAGTAGTAGATGCTCGCACACAGTTAATCGCTCTAGTCACAACAAAAACATTAGACACTGAGATGTCAAGGTTATTCGGTAATACACCAACACAAGCACACTACTAGCTTGCTATTCTTTACCAACGCACGCGTTCAAACTTCATTTACTCACTTCTCTCACACACACACACACACACGCAAACATGAATGTGTTCACACCGTTGGACGTGTGCCTGAGAGGTCAATGACTGTTTCCGGTCTTCGCTTCCTGTGTCGGTCTCATCGGCTCATCCTTTTCTGCCAGTTTTACTCCTTATTTTCTCTAGTTGGTCAGCATCTTCTGCTCATTCATTCACCTTTTGCTATTCTCTGTTTCACCAAATCCTCCTATTTCCGTTGTAACCGGCTAGGAAACCAAATTCAGCCTAATTGGATTAGGATGTTAAAATTTGGAAATGGTTGGAGAAGCTTCGCGGGAACTATGAATGGAGAGGGGAAAATATTGACTTACGTACTAGCCTTGAGGTTCACAGTAGACACAAAATAGGAAACTTATCACTATCCATGGCAATGTATACCAATACAGGCAGAGATGTTTTACTCTTGAAACACACTTTTCAAGCTCTTGCGGTTTTTCGGTAATCCACACTTGACCCCTTTGGTATTAATTGTTGGTTATCCAGCTGAACTGTTGATGGAGATCACTCCAAATACCTGTTGATGATGCTGATAGATTTTCACGATTTTACTAATCAAAACTAATTTTCTTATTACTTGGATGATCAATGTGTTCAAAACCACGATATTATATTATTAACTCCATCAAAATTTGATACAATCGAATTTATGTATAACAAACGTAACAATTCTGTTACTGAATTTTTTGAATTTTTACTGATTTTCCACCTCTGTATAACGAATCCCTCTCTACAGTAAACATTTTCCCAGGATAAACCACTTTGTTTCGTAGAGTTACAACTGTGAAGTCAAATAAGCTTCATTCCTCGGGGATGTTCTTTCGAGTTTGAGTGGTAGAGACGACTCAAAAGTCCTGATTCCGCCTAATAAAGATTTTTTCATTTCATTTCATTCCATTCCTGTTCTAAGGAATTGATCATGAAGACATATTAAAATTTCAATGTTTCTGTTAAAAATGAGTTATCTTGAATTCTTTTGGATTTGGAAATGACCTCAGAGTCATGGATCAAATGATCCATCGTCAAAAAGTCTTTAGCTGTAATTGATATTACAATAAGTATTAATATAACTTTCATTAAAGTTACATTATTCTCCTTGAAAATATAATATTTTCAAGCTGAACACTCCCGAATTCATCAAGAACAGTTCAATCAGTTTTTTAAAAATGCAAAACAATAGAAAATTTTCAGGCCTGCTTGTAACTTCGTTCACATCTAGGTCCATGCCTCCAGTTGATGGTCTATGATTTCAGGCTTCCTCGAAGCAGCAATCTGTTATTTGATTCGAAGGGAAGAAACAATATTCAATAGCAACCAATCTCTATAAATTCTGTATCCAGACTTCTTCTCAATAGCGATTCCTCAATCTACCTTTTTCTGTTGTTATTTTTGAAAGGGAGAGTCTGTTCCATCTTATGCAGCACCTGCCTGTTAACAATAGCTTTTAAGAGTAGATCTTTGAACAGCTGCTAGCTAAAGCCACAAATCCGACTCTCTTCTAGCTGTATTCAATCAGATTTTGTTTCGTGTTCGGCTGCTGCACTGTTATGTGCTGCAAAGTAGAATTTACTGTGAATCGATAGAAATTCAATAAACAATTGTATATTTCTTTCGTAAATACCAATCAAAACATGTAGAATGCTCTTAACGTATCTGGCAATAGAAGAACATCGGAAATCAACTACAAATTTTATTTAATATTTCAAGTACACTCTATATTTGATGCCCACATGAGATATATCAGTACTGTAACTAAAGAAAAGGGTATAATTCCTCCTTACCAAAATGAAAGGAGAGAGGTATACTCTAGTAATCTTCCGATGCTATTTTGCATTTACTGCAGCTAGTGAGCTCGAAGGCTGTTCCAACACTTTGAATAATTTCATCAGTTATAAGATTGAAACAATCCATTGGGAATTTAAAAAATATATTTTGAAATTCTTTCTCAACCGGTTACAAGCCATTTTAGAAAGCGCGTCTTGTTTTCAGCCTTATTGGTTTCGCTATTGAAGCGTGTTTAGGCTATGATAAATAAGGCGTGAAACCTCTAGTTGCGTAGATAAAAAACATGAATAATTAATTATCCTAATTATGAGACCAAGTTAACGCATTCGCCTGAATTCGTAGCGCTGGCGGTTACGAGTACTAAAATTGTCAAAACGCTGATTACTTTCAAAACTCGTTGGATTGATAGGCTTCAGTAAAGTACGAATTTATATGAATGTGTTTTGGAACGCTTAATGATATAAAGTTCATCCATTTTGGAATGTCAGCATATAGTTTCGAAGTATCTATCACAATAATAGTACAGTAGTTGAATTTATATTCCATGTTACTTGAATGTGTTCACCAATATGCTGAATTGATATAAACAGTTTTTAATAATATGGTAAGACTTGAACTCCGAATAGGGTTCAGTATTTCTTCAACCACAAATCCCTAAGAGGAATAAATAATGATTTTCGTTTCTCAAGTATAAAGGAATGGTTTTTTCTGCAAAGCAGAAATGAAATAAATCCCTGAAACAAAATGTTTGAGTAGCCTTTGTTCAATGGAAAGTCAGAGAGCCTTCTGATTCCATACAATTTCAAATCTGAATCATCTCAAATGTTATTTAATCTTAGTATGAGAATGATCTTAATATTATGTCATTTAGGCTGTTGCAAAGTTTATACCCACTTCTCAATTCAAGTTTTATTTGTGAATTACAGTTGGGTTTCCGTTTCTATAGTCTATTACTTGCACTGACTGATCCACACTTGAGAATTGTACATTCATTTCAATAATAACACTATACAATAACTAAAATTTATTCAATCTGTGAAGCAATCAGTTGCTAGCTGAGGCTGTGTGACTCTTGGCGTTGTTGCCGATGTTACAATAGAAGCAGATAATGGCCGGATAGCCTCCTGCTGTTCAGTTCTCTATTCCTATTGTGATTTCCCCTTTTGTAGACGACTTCAGATTCGATGACTTTGATAATATGCTATTGGCTGATTCTACTATGGATCCCATAGCGAACGAACATAGTCAAGAGCCCACAGAAAAATACTGTAATTTATATTTCAAAGTGTGTTGTGTTTCATAGCCACATTCATGGATTTCCATATATTATTCTATCTCCGTATAATAATGTTCGAGTAGAAGTAGGATTGAAAATAATGTACTCTGATAATTGTTCGAAGGGGAAGGATAGGCAATACAGGCATACACCAATTGACGGACTGCCCATTGTTGAGAAAGGCTTCACTAAAATAACATGCACATGCACAGCCGTTTTTAGTGAGGCCTTGGATAGAACCAGACAAAAACAAAGAACTGACCCAGTCGGTCAGGGGGTTTTATTCTACGTAGGACTCGATTCAGCTCTCTCATTTCTCTTCTCTCTCATTTATTCTCTCTTCCTTTTTCTTTGTTCTTTCTCTCCAATCCACTCAATAAACCCCTCGCCTCCCACTTTGTGCCTAAGTCACCGTGACCAAGGTCAATCCAGGAATTTGAACTTTGCACTCTATGTGTCGTCTTCAGCACTCCAAGTGTCAAATGAACTAGAAACAAAAATACTCCCATTATTTTGGACGACTGGCACTTTCGGTTGAGTTTTTTTCAGCGCTGAGATGAGCTGGGTTATTTTTACTGTTCTCTCATTGTTTTTCTTCAACCATCAACAAGTATTTTCAAGCTGATTGCTTTAAATATAACTCTGATAGCCGATTTCTTTTTCTTGTCAAGATCAATTAAGGTTTTTCCATATAAATTACAAAATATTAATCCTTGTACCAAAACTATATTTGGCGATGAACTTCTTAAGAGCAATGTTTCAATTCGGAAAAGGGCTGAAACAGGCACTTCGTTCTTGCGTGTTTCGGACTCTATTTTCCAACTGATAATCATGAAAATGGTACCAAATTGTTCATAAAGATTTGGACATCCGGCGCCTGAGAGAGTGAATTATCATTCTGATTTTATCATTGTTGAATTCCACCGATGCATTTGTAACCGGTGGAGGTATTTTTAACCCCTCACCACACCTGACATCATTTCTGTAACCGGAGATATCTTTGTCTCTATTTGATTAATCTTCCAAAATATAAAATATATAAAAATACATGTGGTTTGATAGACATTCTTGCAGTCTATACCACCGCTGTGCACCAATGTAAATGGAGGGGGTGTTTCTTCTCTTCTATAATATCTGCTAAAGTTTACTGCTATTAAATCATCTATCGGTATTTGAATCCTTGATTGGTTGGGAGCTTTTAGTGGATTCGTTCATTCAAATGCACAGATTATCATCATTAACTAATTGTCACCTATTTTAGCAACTAGCAACTACGAGTCAGGAACTTGTCAGGAACGAGTCATGAAAAATACTAATAAAATTCAACTTCAGGTTTATTGAACTCTAAATAAATAGAACGAATTAATAAAAGTCAGGTAACATGTAAAATTTTCAAACAGAACAAAGTTATTCAGCAATCGATTCAGGTCAAGAAGACATACTCAAT
The DNA here is from genome assembly GCF_014356525.2 of Nilaparvata lugens. Taxonomy (NCBI): domain Eukaryota; kingdom Metazoa; phylum Arthropoda; class Insecta; order Hemiptera; family Delphacidae; genus Nilaparvata; species Nilaparvata lugens. The sequence continues at coordinate 37,788,920 of NC_052505.1, read as the reverse complement.
TTTTAATCTATACATTTTGGGAACCTGCTAACTTGCTGCATTTAAATTTGGGCCTTGGTCATTCTATGAAATTGAATAATGAGCTTAATAAGAAAAACAACAAAAGTTCGACACTCACCATTTTAACAATATTCAAACTTGGACTCTTCAGAAACCCTCACATACACTTTAATAAAACTCACTATACTTGAACTCACACGCACAAATAATTTCCTGATTCTACTCCTACTAACTCTATAAAATTTGGTTTCCTATTCAACTAGATAAAAATTACTGATAACTGAAAACATAACAATTTGTCCCTCTGAATGGGCCCATTCAGAGGACCGAGGCTCGCACACCGTTACATGTTTTCCCAGTTACGTCTCAATTCGAACTGAGGCCTTTTCACTGAAAATTATTCCCCCTCCACGAGCGTTGAGCATAACTTCCAGTGGAAAATCCAAAGCTGCAAAAAGGTCAATGGTCATACAATTCCCAAATACAGTAGCTTTTTCGACAAGAAATTGAAACTGCATTTGAAAAATGCACGAAAATTGCTTTAATTTCGACAACTAAGCAACAAGTTAGCAAATTCAATAAACATGGTCAAATATTCTCACACTAAAATCTGAAAGTACGAATCAAAGTTCATTCCAGTTCAAAAACCTGAAAAATGAGACACACAAAAATAAACAACTACAATATACCTACTCAATTTCACACTATTTTTAGTTGAATTCTATTTAATGATTTTTGTCTTTTCCAGATGCAAAATCACATCTGTAACATGCAGTTGTGGGACGAAGGACATCTTCTGGTGTCAACATGTAGTTGCGCTCTCACTCTACCGTATTCGAAACGCCGACAGTGTAAGACTGAGGGTGCCCATTTCAGGTAAATTGTGCTCCGATTTAAGTTTTTAAAACTTTGGAAGGCTTTGTCGTGCATGAAATTTCTATCTGGTTCCTTTAGAACTTCCAAGGATATTTTAAACAGCATTGATATTTGAAAATATTACTCATTTACAAAGTAGGATGTACTACACAAGTTGAACAGTAACATAACTACAATATGATCAATTTGAGGCTACCTTGATTTAGTTGGACCTTATCCATTAAAAACCTTCGAAATTTTTTCTCATTTTGTGCATAGTCACCTTTTCTGCTAGTTTGCTTGGTTGAAATTGTGATTCCAATCACTTGGACACTCAGGCTTCCTCAGACATGTGTGTCTGTCCACCTCTATTCATATAACATTCTAAGTTTGACACTACAGTATAGTGTTCCAATATACAGTATAGGTCTTATCAAATCGGTTCAGGTATCATTCAACTTATTCAGAAAACCATTGGGATATTATTCCAGACAAAACCGTGCGGTTTCTGTTTAAAACTGGTGTCCTCCTTATTTAAATAGAGAGTCAAAGGTCTCTCAAATTCAAGTGGTCGAAGTTCAATCTCAAATCTCAGAGTAGCTCTTCACATCAATCCTCCATATCAGAAGGAAATGATCAACACTCTTTAGAATATCAGGCACATCATAACATTGCCCAGTGTTGATTTGTATTGGTATGGATCTGCTGACATGTCCGGATGACAGTTCGTTGAACCCCCTCTTGAAGACGACGACAAACTGTTAGCTGCTGACAATGATTACGACTTTATTGGATGAGGTGAAGTGTGTGCCAGTGCGTACGAGAGTCAATGGACAACATATACGGAAAAATCAAAGGAGGTCCATCTTGCTGTTCTTTTGGAATGTCGACCTGCGGTCGAAGAACGAATCCTCCCCGTAGAAACTTGGTGTGTGTGTTCTAATCAAAGAAGTTGCTTTTCCAAAATTGGATTCTGAATTCCTGGTGAACGAGTGTGTATGTGCGTGTGCATGTGTATTTGCGTGCGGGTGTTCTAAATAGGGAAACAGGTTTTGAGATCGAGTGAGAGAGTAGCTGAGAGAGACGCGTCGTCGTTCTACTTTCGGCTGTTGTGGCTGGCTGGAGTGGGTGGGAGGCGGAGGGAGGGTGTGCCTGTCAAATGACCTTGAGTCTCAGCTGTGAGCAGCGGTGACGTCACACCAACGCTTCCTTCCTCCTTCCGATTTGTCTGCTCTGCTCATCGCCCCTGTTCGTCATCACTACGGTGTTTCTCTTTGTCTCTCTCACGCGCTCCTGCGCTTGCGTGTGTCTAAGCTTGGTTCTTTCTCTCTCGTGTCTCACTCTCTCTTATTCACAATCTTCAGTTATACGTCATTGTGTTCAGCAAATGTAAACACTGATCTTGAAATCAAATACTGTAGTTGATACAGTTGGAAATGGATAATTTTAAATCTTCTGTAAAGTTGGGAACTCCGAATTAAACAATAGTTTCAAAACAAATGTATTATGTAACAATGGAATCAAATAGACTGTACAATGAAATCAATTAGAAAAAATACTGATAGAAAAAAGATCAATGATCTCTAATCTCAGAAACCCAGAATAATTCAGCTATTTACAATTTTTCAACATTAGTTATTGATCTAATGCGTTGTACTGTGATATTACAGTATGATCAAAATAAGTTTCTAGAAATAAAAATTATTTGTTTTTGATGGATTCAAACTTTGAAGTGCCCTATGTGGTCAAAGACTATAATAGGAGACTCCTTATATACCATAGATATGGTCCTAACACTTGTACATCGGTTCGTTTCAGTGGTTGAGAATGCAGTTTTCAGAAATACAGAACAACAATATGATATTTCAGTACAGACCATGAAGATTGTGTTTGCTTCTCATGAAAATGAGAAATAGAAGCAATAGAAATGGAGCTAGAAAACATTGTAAGGTTTTAACATTGAATCTTGAACGCTACATAGGTTTCTTCAGGATCTAAACTTTTTTCCATCTTGTATTGAAATAATGTTTTTTTCAGAAACTCTTCTGCAAATGGACAGACAGCAGCTACAAAAATTCGTTCAGTACCTGATTTCCGAACATCATACAGAAGTCCTACCCACCGCACAAAAATTAGCTGATGAAATCTTACTACAAAGATCAGAAATAAACCAAATACCAGGTAAGTTCATAGCAACTTATTGCCATTTCCGATAGTTTTCTCTTTATTTATTGCTATTCTAAAGATGAAATCAAATAAAGAATAAGTTTCATAATTAAAAGAGAGATATGAAAAGATAGCGTGTACATTATATGAAAATATATGTTCTCTTAAAGGTAGTCTTAGTTTTCTTGCCGACTACATTCAAAATGGGATAGTGCCAATAACAGAAAAGAACATGATTAGTTTCACTTTAAACCGTCAGCATTGATTAATATGAAACAATTGGTGTAATTTATGAGACATGCTGTCAGTTTTAAGTGAATCACACTATGCAGATACTGTAAGCACGTCGTTACTTGATATTCTAAACAACTTTTCGTTTTTATATGCTGCTGTATTGAGAAAATAGTTATTTTTGCAGCTTGCCTTGCTAACACTATCTAGTATCCTCGTACTGAGATTTGTAAAAGCAATGATGCCACTGAACTGACGAATTATTAACACCAACTACAGAGCTATGGAGTGTCTGTAGGGACAGAAAATGTAGATGCGAGTAGTTCATAGCGGAACCGCTAGATAGCACCACCGGCTGGTTGGCAATTGAATGGCATTCTCTATCATGGCAGGGACTCTGCAGTTCTAGAGAGTGGGATAAAAGATTAGTGAATCATCACATTCATCACCGTATTATCTTTGAGCTCTTCTACTTCGTTTATTGAAAGCTAGGAACCTCGGATGTGTCAGAGAGTTACTTTTTGTGGCCTCCATTGCGCCTTCAAAAGTTGATGAACATTTTGTACAGAATCAGAGACTGTAGTATCTTGAAAGGTTCTTCTGTTGATAATATACAGAAAACAAATAATCATGTTTTTTTTTAATAAAAATATAAATCTCAGTACCATTTTAAATTATTTTGTCACAACATAAAAGTAGCCCTAAAGAAAAAAGACAATAAAATTATGTTTTTTTCTGTGATCATTAATTTTGGTTCAATTCATAAATTACTATATTAAAGTGTAGGCCTACATTGTGTTACTTGTGTTACTTACTGCTTGTAATATCGATTTTGACCAAGACTAGAAACATTATGAATATTTAGAATGTATCAAATATTCATATAATTTCAACTTTTTCTAATTTTTAATGTCCTCCTGTTTTTGAGGTTAGAAAAATAATACTATTAGTGATTATGTTGGATAGCTCACACATTTTCAGTCACGCAAAGTTGTGTGAACACTCCCAAAAGAATGACATTATTTTTTGCCCATCAGAGCAGAATCTCATTGGAGGACAGGGATTCAGTATCTACAATATGAAGCTGTTGAATATTCTGAATTTTGATATTCATATACATTTACAAGATTACAGTGCTGTCTGGCAATGGAATCATGACCCTTCGCGTCTGAAGGGAAATTACTTACGGTAGTATCTACTCATCACATCAGTTCTACCAGAGAGAAGATATACGATTATATTATAAGAAGATTATATTTTAACTCTGGCTCTACTCAATGACAAATCTTAGAACTGAAAACTATTCACAACAAACACATATTGAATGAATTATAAGTAGTTATGAATTATAACAATTTCTATAAAGTATGAAGTTATGAATTATCATAAAAGTATGGATGGCTCTCTAGAATTCACAAAAGATGTTGAAGCTTGATTTGGCAAACTTTAATCCCCTTTTCACATCCTGTGAAAACTCAAGTTTTTTTTCAAATTGATGCAATTATTTCGTAGGAGCGCCGGACCCGACGGCTGGAGCGAGTGCGGATGACGATCATACGTGGCACTTGGACGAGGAGCAGGTCTGCGAACAGGTCAAGTCCTACCTCTCACAGGGCACCTACTACAATGCCAACAAACAGCTCAACTCACTATTCGCCAAGGTAAGCATAAGCACTGTTCTACATATCGGAGTATCAACCAACACTTACAGACTATCAAAAAATTGCTGTAGTTGTTGATAATTGAAAAATTTGTAGAATTGAAAAAAATATTTTTAAAAATTAAAATTAGTTTCCTAATAATCAATTAGAAAATTTTATTGATTTTGCCATCATATTATTAATTTATAATGAATATAATAGGTGTCCTGATTCAATATAAATCATGAGGAAAAATATACATCAGATTGTAAATGGAGTTAATGAACAGTTTCTTCTAAGGCTACGGAATATAATGCTTATCAATACAACCGAACGTGTCGTTTATTAAAAAAGACAAATTGAAAGGTACTACTACTTGAATAATTTTATAACTTGAATTAGTTGATTTGGATGATGTTTTAATACACTTGGAATTGGAACCAAAATAATCTGTTTATGTTGAATAATTTTCCTACATTTTGTTGTAACATAGGCCCATTTGGAATACAATTTCAAGAGACAATACAAGTCATGCTCATTGTACAATTCAGATACTGTTTAGGTAGGTGGATTCTTTTCTGTTCCATCATTTCATTCATTTTTTTTAAATTATGAAAATCAGGAAGAGAGAAATAGAATATTAGAATTTTCTGCTGGAATTTAAAAACTTGTTTGAAAATCATGTTTGATGTTGACCATGTTTCAGGTGCGAGAAATGCTTCGAGCGAGAGACTCGAACGGGGCGAGAATGCTAACGCTTATTACCGATCAGTTCCTTTCCGATCCTAGACTAATTCTTTGGAAGTCCCAGGGAACGCCAATGACTGATAAATGCAGGCAACTCTGGGATCAATTAGGTAAGTCATTCTTCCAGTTATACAAAAGAAAAAAATGCACTGTAGCCCCTCATTGGAACAAATTATTTAACAGTATCCAAATTTTGATAGTTGATTGGCTCTTGAATCCAATTCTGGAGGTTCATTTCTATGCTTTATCATAGACAAATGATTACGATCAAACGATCACTTCGATTGATTAAGTGAACATTTTCAAATTAATAAAAATTAAATTACCAAGAGATATTGATAAAAAACCAATTAGAAATTAACTAAAAATTTTCAGTGATTGAAATGATGAAATGATACTACAAATGCTCTCATTAAACGGTATCTTTACTCTATGGTTTTATTTTGTCAAGATAATGAGATTTATATGTAATTCTATAAATATAAAAAATAGAGTAGGTACTCGGATTTGTATGTAACGATTGGCAATTTTGTTAACAGGTGCGCTTTGGGTGTGCATTGTGTTGAATCCACACTGTACGCAATTGGAGAAGGTGCATTGGAAGGTGCTTCTCGAGAAGTGGACGCGAAACGAAGTGTGTCCTCTGGAAGACCCTGACTTCAGGCCGCAGCCGATGCCTAGGATAGATAATGTGAGTCTACTCGTCACATGATTCATGATAAATATGATCGATCTCTCCATTCAGTAAAGATGGGAATCATTCAGTCAACTATCACTACTATTCTCAAATTCTTACGCCATAGGATTGTATGGATATATACTGTAAAATATGAAGAATAATCAACCTTAGTAAGCACTTGAGAACGATTTTTTTTCTTGAAGGTCTTGAACTTGAAGAGAAGAATGTAAATTGACTGGAAATTATGTCCATTGTATTTATAGAAATCTAAAAAATATATTCCTGAATACAAACTTAGCCAGCAGATAGAGCATATGCCTTCGATGATATGAGGTCATTCAAGATTCAATCCAATTGAAGCATATTCAAATCACACAATTTTCTGTTACATTTACATAATAATTGTAAGGATCTACAGTAACCTCCACAAAAAGTTAGAATGAAAAAACTTCATTCTCTTTCAAGACTTTTTATAGGATTCAACTTATTTAATTCTGTATAACATAGCAAGGAGGAGTTGTATTTCTTCTTTTTATAATTACTTACTTGGGAAATGTAGATAATGATTTTGATTTTTCATGGGTTCACGAACTGCATGACTATTTTCTTTTTTTCTATGTCTATCTTTCTATCGTGTTTTTGTAGTAATCTACATTAATTTTTACTGTGCTCATCTATTATAATTTTAGTTTTGCATTAATACTTATAGTTTATTCATGTACAATGCTTTTTTTTGTAGCACTATGGGTCTTGTTAGACCCATAGTGGTACAAATTGTCATATTGTATAAATAAATAAATAAACATTGAATTACAAATATGATCAAATTTTTATAGGCATTATTACAAAGGCTTAACTTAGTTCTTTGAATGAATGATTGTATCACTTCATAGATTACTGAATTCCCAATTAAATTAAGTTCAATCTAAGTTTGTAGGTAAACTTTTCTTGACTTGACTATCTGCTGTGTATCCAGCCGTATTATATTGTACCTAGCTCAATTATTTCTGTGTATATTATTCTCTTTTTTACAGTCGACTAGATTTTAAATCAATCAATTCAATGTTTTTGCAGTACCATGGAGTACACTACTCATCAGATTCGGAAAATTCTGGTGGATCTGACGACGAGGGCGGTGGAGGTGGTGGAGGAGGTGTGGGTGGGGGGTACAGGGGTGGTGCTCTGGCGGGGGGAGTGGGGGGAAACCGGAGGAGGGGGTGGCCTGGCTCTCACGGAATGAGTCACAGTCGGGCGACCGCTTCAAATATTCCTCGCACTATTTTTCATAGGTAAATATTACAATATTTGTTTCCATCCATGGTATTATTATTTCATGGCACGTAACCACTATTTGAATTGTTCATGAAAATTGGGAAAAGTTAGGAAAATTAGGTGGACTGTTTCTTGTTTCTTATTAAGATAAATTTAATAGATGATGAAAAGTACGAACATATCAATTTAAAGTAGTAAGAGCAATTCATTATGTATCACCACGGAATAAGAACACACTCCGTTGTTCTTTACTCCGTGGTATCACTGAGATTTACTGTAAAAATGATAATAATTGGAACCACTTAAAAACAACATTATAGGCCTACTAGGATAAGTATTTTTATATGTCAATTTAATGTTAAATTGGAAATATTTAAATTGTTTCTTAAATGTTCCTCTCAATAGAAAATCAAATTGATCCACTTTAATATAAGTGGCCTGGAACTTTCCAGATCAGATAGAGTAAACTAAGAAACTATTAATCTTGTAATCTTGATAATCTTATTTTCTTAATCTTGATTATACTTGAGGTAATCAGATTTTGAGGTACTGATTACGGGACGGCCACACAATCGGTGTGGGGGGTAGTTTGTTGGGGTTTGGTTGTGTTTGTTGTAATGATCAAAATTTTAAGGAAAAATTAAAATCCTCCTTCATTATTATCTCAGTAATAAAGCACTTTAGGACTCATATTTATTAGAACATTTTTCTTTATATTGATGCAAGAAAACACCTCACCAAGTTTGTCGGTTTGTTTCAGAAACACTCTGTATAGTTTCTTACCAAATACGGTTGTAAATAAATTGAAAAGCCACATATAGTCATTCACTTGAACTTTAATTGATATGTACTCATGTCTCAATACTTTTCTGATGAATGAATCTTCATTAAAATATCAGGTTTGTCAACTAATACTCCATTCCTCTATTACACTCTTTCTTCCAGCTTGTTCCAATGTGATACACTGGTTTTAATTGTTATTTATAATTTAATGTACGGTATCTAAAAAGAGGCCCTCCTAAGTATACTTGCAAGTCCTAGAGAGCCACTCAAGTCCAAAACAGTAATGATAGACAGTAGTCGGCTTGAGTTAACAAAAATATATTTTATCCTATATTCTGTGAATTTGAAGCTAGTTTCCGTTTTTTTCCAAAGTTCTATTATCAAGCTATCTAAATCTGAAATTGTTTGTTTTCAAGATTAATGATTTGGTGTAGAAATCAATATGCACATAGCCTACAATATTGGACGATTTGATACAAAATTGAGAAATAGAAGACGTTTTAGGCAATAGCCTGTTTTTCTTTTCTAACTATTGTAATGTTTTCTGTATCAAATGAATAAAATTCAGCTGAAAATTTGGTACGTGAACGCACTATTCCATGGAATATGTTCTTATTCATTTATTTATTCATGCTATCTTTTCTCTATGATATTATATTATGTAATAAATGTGAAAATAATTAAGGACTGAAAATTTTGTGAAGTGAACAACTACAAGACTTAACCTATTTTGAACCATGTGTAACCTTATATAAATTTGGGAGAGGAATAGCACAAGGTTACCTTATTTTTTCTCTCCCTATCATTTTGATTATGTACTTATTGTATGAATCAATGTATGTGTAGTACTGTACTCACAAGGCAACTTATGTGAAATTGGAATTTGTTTGTTTTTAGGGCTCTAGACGCAGTGGGCATGTCGTGGGACAACATGCACTTGAAGCACATTCTGTCGAGCGACAGCTACTGCAGTCACATCCCGGACATCTCGGGCAGCTTCAACTCGCTGGGCCAGCCGCTGTGGCACGAGTCGCTTGCCACGTGCGCCGCACGTGTGGACGCACTGCGATCGCACGGCCACCATCTGGCCGCACTGCGACTTGCTGTCGCCGTCGTTCGCACCATGAAGCAGCAGCAGCTCAACGCACAGCGCAGGTCAGCCATACACACACACACACACACACACACACACACACACACACACACATTACAATATCTACAATACACTAGGGCCCGGTTGCACAAACGCCTGTTAGATTTTACTCGTGATTGAATGCCACCTGAACCAATCAGAGAAGCCTCCTTTTCGAAATAGTCTTCTCTGATTGGTTCTGGTGAAATTATCCACGATTGAAATTTAAGTTTTTCACAATTTTTCCTTTGCTGGGTGATGCCAATAGTGTATTTAAATTTTCATTTGTTTAAATTTTCGAATTATTTCTAGGGAAATTAATAGAATGATTTTATGCTATATCTACTATTAAATGTACACATGTATTAATTTTGGCAATAAACAATTATTTTTATTATTAAGTGCAACCAGGCATAGGAATATGAATTGTCTGTTTGCACTGCTAACAGAGGGAAGTCTTAGGTGTTGGCAGTGAGGTGCAGAATTTCACTTGAATAAATCTCGTACAACTATTTTTCCCTCGCAATCAGAATGAGGTAATCGTGCCGCTAATTTTGAACAAAAAAAGGGTTATTTAATAAGGAAGAAATTACAAACTAACAGACGTAAATAAAAACTAAAATCTAGATTGATTGATTGATTGAGTACTTTATTTATGTAAATTACAATATATACTGGCTTATACACTTATATACAATAGTTTACAATACAGCAAAATTATAGACGAATTTACATAATATAGACTAAGAAAATAATTATTGAACTGTATATATGATATGAGAAAGCAATTTGTAATATAATAACTATAGATAGTTATATTGTTATGCATCTACATAAATTGGCGGAGCTTTGGACATATCAATGTCCATTCTTCGGAAAGAATATTAAAAATATCCTCCCCACTTGCTCTCTACCAAAAGATAAGGTGACAATCATGAATGAGGTGAGATACATTAACAGATTTTAGCCATTAAACTATACTTCTAATGGATGACTTATTAATATTTTTCACTAGAAAGTGTTCATGTACTATATTAATGAGTTTAAAATTGATAACTTCCTATAATATTCGATTTTGTTAAATATTCAAATTAACTTAAAATACAATGCATTACATAAACTTCACATATACGTTAACACAACTCTAATAAGAAATTTTATAGATCGCAGATATTACACTACAAGTTCCTGTAAATCGAGAAGACTTGGATTGTATTTCATGGACTAATCTTCAGTTCTTCAATACTACTATTAGAACAAAACTAGCCTATCACCAAGTATTGAGAATTTTAATGCTGAGTAACTTGAGAAATATTTCGGTATGTTGCTAAGTACCGTAATGACAAACAAAATAGTTGGCAAGTGATTGAGTTATTGAACAATTGTAGATAAAATATTAGTGAGTAATTTTGAGCAGAGGTGCAGCATTATAATATAATAGTCCAACGCTGAGTTTCAATCAATGATTTTCGCTGAAATGTATTCAATCTTATTTTAGTTATCAATTATAGTTTTTGAATCCAACAGATTTTATTACTATAATTATGATTGTTGTACAAGAGCAGTTGCTGACCTATTTGGTATGTTTGTGCAGGTGGCACGAGAGCCAGCAGCACAAATCTTCGTCGGCGGCGGCGGCTGCGGCATCATGGGGCGAGGCGAGCAGCCACCGTTACGACCGTGGAGGCTCATGTGTCGCATGTCCGCTGGCGCAGACGGCCGCGTGCACGTCCCGCTGTCCCGGCTACGACCATCATGTTGTTCGCTGTGCCTACGAAACGCACTCACGTCTACCGTCTTCGTCATCCTGCTTCAAGTAGGCGTTCATGCTCAATATCGTTCAAATCACATGTTTAGATTGAATTAATTGATATTATTTACATACATAACATTTGTGGGGGCAAACAGGTAGAAACCCAAATATTGTTATCTCAAGTTAGCATCTTTTTCAAGATGAAAAACTTGAAAAGAATGAAAATCTAAGTATCCTTTTTTAAATTTATTAAAAAACAATTAATTGTAAGTATAGAGTTTAGAAAAAAGATTAAGTACTTAGATTTTTATCTCTTTCAATTTAAGAGTAGCCCTAACAAAAAAGTAATGAGAAACTTAGTAGGCCTATAGACTAAATCAGACTTGATAAATTATTAATTGAAAATTGTATCGATCAAATTCCTCAAGATTATATTTGCTGGCGAGTGTCTACTTTATTATGCTTTTGTTTTGTCCATCAGATACAGTGTGTTTATTAATTCATGTTATATCTTTTTGGAATTAATAATATAGTACCCTTCATTCTTTTTGTAGACACAACCGGTCTCGGCCAATTGTACCATTTATTGTAATAATAATTATTTGTCGAAATCAGTCATGTCTTTAAATGAGAATGAAGGGCACTGAAGGCCGTGAGTAATAACTTGAACCTTCGACTCCCACCACATGAGACTCAACTCTGCATTTTTAGGGTGGGGGAAGAGTTTGGTCAGTTTTCTCTCGGCGGTGCCCTCACTTCTAACAATTACTGTACTGGCTGTATAAATGCAGAGTGAAGATATGTGAGAGAGACATTCCAACCCCGTGAATATTCATTTCACGCCAGCAACTCCTTCGCCGTTTAAGGGGTTGAGTTTCAAGCTATAGCTTGTGGTTTATTCTATGAATAAAACTATGAGGTTCATTTTATGATGTTTATTATATGAATAAAACTATCAAGTGAAATGATCAATTTCCCTGACCAATATCAATTTACCCAAAGTTCACAATAATCAATTCTAATTTTAAATGATTTGTGATGACTTACAGCGACTGCCGGTACGGCTCGACAAACCGGTACGGCTGCAGTGCGACCCGCGGCTGCGCGTACGACCGGCCGGCGCCGACCCGATGCAGTGTCCGCTGCTGCGGTGGTGTCAGTTCGGGCGCCTCCTCCTCTGCGACGCCCAGCCGCTGCAGTGTCCGCTGTTGCGGTGGTGCCAGTTCGGGCGCCTCCTCCTCTGCGATGTCGCAGTCGTCGACGTCTGCAGCGCCGCTCAAATCGGCAGACGGCCGCATGTCGCAATGTGGAGCCCGCCATTGCGCTGTGGAGGCCAACTGGGCCGAGGGTTGGGTTGGACATCCACTCGACCCCATCGGAACTTTGTTTGACACCCTCGCAGAGGCCAGTCGGCTGCCTGACGACCAGATTCCCAGCACTAGTTCGCACACACCCACCTATCTAGGTAGGTTTCCAAATGCAATCCAAATTTAACTCAATTTGCATCAAGTTCTAATAGATATATTGTATTTTCTTTAACTATTCAGCAAGCGTTATTTCATTCAATTACTGCATCTTCATTTCATTTCAATAAAGCTCCAAAAATATGCACGGTAAAGCACCGATTATCCTCGGTCTATTTGATGCATGAATGTGTCCGGATAACTGATAATCTAGTCTAGATAATCGGTTTTATCCTAGCTCTCAAATGTAGACATAAAACTTTGTATTCTGGCCTACAGTACCGGTACCTAGTAGTACGTGTTGTATATAATATGACTTATATACACTCATCTTTCATTCACATTTCATTCACATCTTGAATCACATCATTTCATCACTCTAGTTAGAATAGACAACTCGTTGTGTAATTAAATAAGCTACAATTTATTTGAAATCATCCAGCGGTCAACCGGATAACCGATGTCCTGATTATTGGTGCTCTACTGTAGTCCGATATTTGTTTGTATCTTTTGCAGTTATCGTTTGAAATCCATTGATTAATCATTACTAATTAATGCATTTGTTGTACTCAGATCCAGTGGGCGTAGAGGAATCGGGAAACATAGCTCCTCCCCGCTACCACCATGTGCCTGTGGTTGGCTCGAGGGATCGCTCGGAGACCTACCTGACGCTGGCTGTTGAGGTTGCCCTCATTGGCCTCGGACAGCAGCGGATCATGCCTCCCGGACTATATGCTCAGGTGAATGCCATACTTTGTATACAGTTCTAATGGGTTTCAATTTAATTAAACAAAATTGAACATACTATCCAACTTAAGACCATAATCATCAAGTTACAGCAATCGCCTTGAACTATTCAATTGTTGTTAAGTATGCATAGTAAGTAAGATTTGAGTCATTTAATTTAGAGTTATTTAAATGAATGAGTGATACTTGATAAAAATTTACTTCAAATTATAAAAAAGGATAAAATTCTGTCTCTGCACTTTTATGATAATCTGTTATGAATCTGAATTTGTTTCTTACTTAATTTTGTTGTATCTCTTTACAAATTTTAACTATTAGGCCTAGATAATTTTCGTCTAAAAAATGCGAATTGTCTTCCAAGTGTTTTTCTTCTGCATTATAGCTCACTTAAATTTTATTCTTTTATTTCTTTGGGGTATCTTCATACATGTTATTGTTATAAAAGTTTATTTTTTTATTATGGATTACAGATCAGGTATTATAATAAGATGAATAACCTAGGTTCATTTCTACATAGTCTATATTCTATTAAAATATTTCGGAGAGAAATACATTAGGTTTTGAACACAAAACTCCATAAAACTACTTGTTTAAAATAACAAAAACTATAGTATTTCCAAATCAAATGTGCTCATTACACAATTTCTAGCTAGTTAACAGTTTTTAAATAAAATTACTTAAAATTGTTACAACTATTCAATCATTAAAGTTTTCAAAAACTGGGGGTTCGGTTGCTACACATTATTAACAATTTCAAGTCGTTCCATTCAATATATAACTATAAAAACAATCTATTCAGCCTAATTCTACAAAATCTGTTATAATAGTATTGAATCTTCTAGAAAGAGTGCTGATACTTGATACAAATCTACTTCCAATTTATAAAAAAAGAATAAAATACTGTCTGAAATTTGTCGTATTCTGTTACTTCCTCAAAATTATGAATTGAAATGATAATAGTGATATTATCAAGTATATAATAGTAATTAATGATATATCAGTCAGTTCAATGAAATAGTCAGTTCAAGTGACGAATTCTCAATCATTTTTATGCTTTTAAGAGGAATAAATAACTATTTGAATTTGCGTTTAAAAAATGGATCAACCTAACCGCTCTCGCTGTGTTTGTGCAGGAAAAAGCATGCAAACAAGAAGACCAGCTGATAGCCAAGCTGCAGGGCATGGAGCTGAACAACAGTCTGGTGGCAGTGCTGCGTCGGCAGTCGATCGTGTTGCTCGAGGGTGGGCCTTCGTCCGGCCTGGGCATCGGCATCCACGCCGAGAGCATCCCCATGCACACGTTCGCGCGCTTCCTGTTCGTCGCGCTGCTCAATTGCTACCCGGACCTCGCCTACGAGGTGGGGCTGCGGGCCATGCGGCTGCCCGTCCTCGAGGAGCACGACGAGTCGGACAGTGGCAATGTGTCGTCTCTGGTGCTGAATCGCTACCCCCGGTGGTACACCATCGGACACCTCGAGACGCAGCAGTGTGCGCTCGCCTCCACTATGCTCAGCGCTGCTAAAGGTAACTCATCACATTAGGTTTATTGGTCATCATCATCATATTCTTATTGGTGGCCATTGAGATTTATTTGTGGCTATTACTATTTCAGTTATCTCATGTAAATCAAGCTATTGGTCTTGTGTACATTCAATTTAAATAAATAAATGTTTATTTCATAAAAAAACTAAAACTAGGCCTACTACATAAATTACAGAAAATATTAGATAGTTTACAATTATATACAATGGTTGGTTTCATAAATTTCTTATAATATGTATTCTTCATGTAGTGTTTTCTGTGTGGAAATTGACCTACTCCACTATGGCGTACCATTTTCTAGAGTAGGTTTAAATTCAAATTTATTTCCTACAAAATTCAACTGTTACAAAGTTTGTTACAGTAAGTGCCTTAACCCATTATAAATAGCTTCTATTAAAACTAACAAAAACAATTTAATCAATTCAATTTTTTTTTAATTAAATTTTTTTGGAATTTAATTCAAAAAGATCTATTGGTTGCTGAGAAGAGGATCCAGGCTGTCCATATATAACAAGATTCTACTATATAAACAGCTACTGAAACCAGTATGGACTTATGGCATTCAACTTTGGGGCTGTACTAAACCATCCAATGTACAAATTATCCAACGATTTCAAAATAAGGTACTAAGAAATATTGTTGACGCTCCTTGGTACATCAGAAATGCTGATCTTCATCGCGACCTTCAATTGGAGACAGTCACGAAAGTTATTGAGCACTTTGCGGCTAAGCATGAAGAGAGACTCCACCAGCACGACAATATAGAGACAATCCAGCTGCTTGATGTTGATAATCTGGCCAGGAGGCTCAAAAGAACAAAACCGTATGAGTTAGTGAAGTGAAATTCGTGTTGTGAATTGATGGCTTGAAGCTGGTGTTAGTGATAGTGAAATGTTCATCCCTTCAAACCAAACAAATTATTATTGGCCTACTAACTTGATTGTATGAAACTATTTTATAGGATACAAACTAGACTAATTAATTGTAGTCAAAAACTAGACAAACTGAATCATAGGATGAGGTTTGAAAAAGTCCATTTAGTAAAATTAGGATAAAATAAATAGCTTATTAGTCTCTGACTAGGTGCTAATTTTCAAATAATAAAAAAAAATTAATTTGATTGTATTGTTGTTGTATGAGAGGAGATGTGGTATTTCTCCATAATTGAAAGAATAATATATAGTGGTATTGACAACATCAACGTCTTATTCTTTCGACTAACAAAAATGACTAAGGCACAAGTGGTGTAAATTAAAACACTGGCATAAAAGGAAATCACTTGTTAATTACATTAGTTCTTAATGTGCAGGTATCTACAGGTATTCTTATATCGTTCTTGAGAAAAAAAGGAAGAATTTTATCTATTCAAACTCTAAATTAATTAAAAGAATGTATAACCCTTGTACTGCAACTCATAAACTTACATTAGTTCTCAAGTACTACATTGAGTAATAATTCTAAATAAAATATCGATCCATTCATCCAAATTTTGGTACGTGTTTTTCTTAATTTTACCAATAAAATTATTTTTATCAGATATTTATCCCGAACAAACTTCATTTTATTAATTTTCAATTTGTCATCCAGTTATAGCTTACTAAAAATATTCATTCAACATAGATTTAGAAAATAATATAAAATATTTAATAGAATGTTGTTGATGTCTGAAAATGTTTTGTATTACAGGTGATATGATGAGACTGAGGACGGTGTTGGAGTCGTCGCAAAGGCACATTCACAGTTCGTCGCATTTATTCAAGTTAGCTCAGGACGCGTTTCGCTTCGCCACGCCCGACCCAAACACCAGGCATCAGACGCTGCTCAGTGTCAGCTTCGAACTGGGACTTCAGGTAATCATCGGCAACATTCAACTATTAAACCAACCTTGATTCCATTCAAATATCCAACAATTTTTTTATATTTTAGTTTCTCACTTATTTCAAACACTAGAATATAAAAATTTGTAGGCTCATGAGTAATAATGAATAATTCAAGGTTCAAGCATGAATGATATTGTTCCAATACCAACTAATGATTAGATTCAATGTGATTTAAAGGTGTGTTTTGTATCGAGATCTTACACATTAATTCTTTTACAGTTATATTTTTTAGATTAAATATTAATTCTTCAGATTATATTATTCAACAGGAAAATAACATGTAGTTATCGTGCGGCTGTTATTGATGAATCAATCAAAATCAAACCAGTTAATTTCAAAGGCAACAACTAAATTTGATTATTATTGAGAATCAATTTTCCAGCTATTCTGTATTATGTATTCTTTTTGACACAATGTTTATGCAATCCCTTACTAATTCATGAACTTTATTCATCTCCTATTTGTTTATTATTTCTATCTTTACATAATTATTGATGCATTTTTATCATTTTTTAAATAGGGTACAATCGTACACTGAGTACAATATTGATATTCAGATAACGCTTCTTTCCCCAAATCGTTCAATCATGTGCCTTCATGAAATCGTCTGAAAATGCACAATTTCTGCACAATTTTACTCTTTCAAATCACAAATTCGACTATTATATAAATCACAAAGTCGACTATTCGACTATATGGTAAACTATGTTATATTCAACTATGGTCAACCATGTGTTATACAAGTGCTCTTTTGGTGTGACGTAGGTGATGCGCATGACACTGTCGTCAGTGAACTGGCGCCGCCGCGAGATGGTGCGCTGGCTGGTGACGTGTGGCACGGAGGTGGGCGTCGACGCGCTCGTCTCCATCATGCAGAACTGGTACCAGCTGTTCACGCCGACCGAGGCGACAGGGCCCGTTGCCACCACCATCATGAGTCACACCACCATTATGCGGCTCAATCTCACCTTCGCACAGCAAGAGGAGTTGTCTGCGTGCGCGCGCACCCTTGCTCTGCAGTGCGCCACTAAGGTACCACTAACATGTCCTTCCTCTCATTCCACTATCCTATTGAATTTTTATTCAATATTAAATTTCAAATCCATTTGAAAAGGGATGAAAAACTTATTTGTGAATATCAAATGACTCTCAGCTAACTTTAAGAAAGGCTTTCTCAAAAGGAAAATAATAAGTTGTTTACATCTAATCAAATCAATTCATTGTTTACATTGCTTGTTTTTGTTTTTAAAAGCTTCCCAGAGAATCTCATCAGAGTATAGGAATTTTCAAATAACACATAACACAAAAAATAAGAAAATCACACAAAGTAACCCTCTCTAAACACAAACTCATACTGTGGTATAGAATACTCGAACCATCAAGAATTCTAACTCCTTTTCAAAACCATCGACAAGTTACAAGTTGTAACAGAACAACAGTTCATTCATCTACTGTGAATATAACAATGATTCTCATCGATAAAAGAATAGCAGTTTTCTTTGGTAATGATATTTGACAAAATGCAGATAATTCCCACCATGAAATATTAGTTATCAGTTACATAAATTGACAATGATGATAATGCTGTCAATGAACATGACAAAAAAATTAATGCAAACAATAACAGTTCATCACTCACAAATTAACAAGAAGCTTTTTAACGTTTGATGAGTTGAAAAAGCACTCACAAGCATATTTTGAAACATAAACATAGAACAATCTAGGTATTTAAATATATCACAATATCACTAATAGGTATTCATTGAGAAGCTTGAACCTCCATAAAAATGATACAGAAACCAGGAAGTCCGCAATAATAATTGTATGTTGGAGGTCATGAGATTTTTGTTCTAGGAAATAGGAAGAGAAAGAAACATTCTATTCTAGCCAAGTAAATCAGTTTCATGAGAAATCATGTATGTCATCCGAACACTCTGAAAGCATATTTGATAATCACATTATATTCATGTACTATGTATACTCTAGGCATATACCTTATAAGAATGGATATAACATGTAGCCTACTGTATGAGAATAATATTAACAAAGTGAAAAAATATCATGATTATCAATATTGTTTCTACTCAACATTATAATTGGTTGTCATTCTTCAAGCAAAATCAAATTTTTCCAACTATTATTATTATTATTATGTTTGTCCCTGTCCATAATTTAAACCACATTGAGTGGTCTCATATTGACTAGTGAATATTTCCAGTGTTTAGACTACCGTGATGTTACTGGGGATATCATCCCCCTGATATCCCTGTGGATATCATGTTCCTAGGGGTTTTTTCTAAAGTGTTCATGTATTAATTTTTCAGGTCGCACTCGACCCATATTTCTTTGAATTTGGTGAAATTTGTGAAAATTTTTCTGTAGCTGTGATACATGAGTGGTAATTGAGAACACTGATATTCCTTCGAATATTGCAGCTACAACTTATATAATATTATTTTTGTACCTCTGTTGAAGTTGATACACTTCGTTTAAAGCATTCTTTAACAAAGTTATTATTATATTATTTTACTTCATGGAAAACAACATAAATTATTTTTGTGTTTTAGGATCCTCCGAACTGTGCGTTGAACGCGCTGACACTGTGTGAGAACGAAGCGATAGCGTTCGAGACGGCCTACCAGATCGTGATAGACGCGGCGTCGCACATCATGACGTCATCGCAGCTGTTCACCATTGCCCGCTACATGGAGCATCGCGGCTACCCCACGCGCGCTTATAAGCTGGCCATCCTAGCTATGAAGAACGTTCACCTCGCTTACAATCAGGTCAGCTATCCTATCTATATCCCGTCCTATTCTACAGAATCTGTCCATTCATATACGATAGTTTCCGATTGTTCATGATAACCATAAGGAGTTATACTTATCCTTTTTCGTTTACAGTGTACAACAAACACGAATAATTTACTGTGTACATAAATTATTTGAAGAAGGCTCCTGACCTGGTAAATGCCTGTGGTTGAGGAGCCAGAATGATTTATGAAAGAGCCTTTGAGAGGCTTTTTCCAATTGCAGTTTTAGAGGTTATTACAACTCTTGTTGCTAGTGTAATTATTCCAATTTTTCTTTGCCAAGTGTTGAAGTTTTTAATATACTTGTAGGGTTTAGGTTGTCTTCCGCTAAAAATAGTGTCTCAACGTTTTTGGATATCAACTCTTGCTTGAGATCATAAAATTGAATCTTTGCTTAAGAAAAGCAGAGAACTTGCTTTTTGTCTCCCTCCTTGTTAACCTCAGTCGCAGCAGGCGCAGGTAACAAGAGCTGATTATAATACTGTCGATTGATGGATGACATTTTCGAACGTTCATTGTTGAGACTATTGATTAATTGTTGAATGTTTATTACTATTATGCCGCATCTACATATTGACCCAATGAAGGCCAATGTCGACCAGCGCCAGTGTGTGGATGGGTGGATTGCCAACGTTTGCTACCGCTGGCCTTCATTGGACACTGGTCACATTGCAGGCTGGGCCGGCCGGCCAGCTTACTGGGCCAACATGTAGATGCGGCATCACACTGCTCACACATCATACATCATAATTTGATTTGAATTTAATTTTATTTCCATAGAATAATACAACATATTATAGAATATAATACATACACAGGGTATAGCAAAGCTACAAATATTAAATATTATAATAAATTTGATATTCATCTCTGCATATCGTGTTTAAATACATAGAAAAAGTGTACGGTAACAATATTCATATAAAGTACATGGCAATCGTGCAGTCTTGGCACAACCAATGGAAAGTAAAATATTTTGCATTAGCTGGAAGTTCATTATGATTAATTGTTGGATGCTTATTGTGAAAGCACTGTTAATTAATTGTACTTGGTTGATTTTCTTTGTAATAATAGATTTCTTTTTGTTTAGGACACACACCCGGCCATCAACGATATTCACTGGGCGTGCGCACTAAGCCACTCGCTGGGCAAATCGGAGCTGAGCAACATGATTCCGCTGCTGGTGAAGAACGTGCAATGCGCGACCGTGCTGTCGGACATCCTGCGCCGGTGCTCCATCACGGCGCCGGGCATCTCGTGTCCGCACCCGGCTGCGGGAGGGGGCGTCGACGGCAGCAAGCACCACCATCACCACCACCATCACCATCACCACCGCAGTAGCTCCAGTGGTGCAGCGGGCGGACACCGCAGCAGCGTCAAGCCGCTCTCCTATGACCGGCCGCCGTTGAGGCAACTCCTCGAAGCAGCCGTCGCCGCCTACGTTCACACCACACACTCACGGCTCACGCACATCTCCCCGCGACACTATGGCGATTTCATAGATTTCCTAGGTAAGGCACGTGATACCTTCATTCTAGCTCATGACGGTCACGCTCAGTTCACGCAGCTAGTCGAAAACATGAAGCTGGCCTACAAGGGAAAGAAGAAGCTGATGTTTTTGGTGAAGGAGCGCTTCGGCTGACTAATGGGGAATGCGGCGCCGCCTGCCTTCAGGTGATTGGTGGATGTCGCTCTCACCCCTCCCACTCCCACTCCTGTGCCAATCCAACGACTACGACCCCGCTGATGATCGAATACTCCAATATTTCACAACATATTTAATTGATATTTAAACAAAATAAAATTAGCTCAATATTTTACCGTTTTTAATTGCTGATTGAATGCGATTTTGTTATTCAATTTGTTTTTTTTCGAATTCAAATTCATTTATTCGCCATAAATATTATACCGTATACAAATTACTAAAATAAATATTCTCAATTACAAAATGGCACTACTGGCAAAGAACAACTTGTGAATTCGAACAGCTAG
Organism: Nilaparvata lugens; assembly: GCF_014356525.2. Taxonomy (NCBI): domain Eukaryota; kingdom Metazoa; phylum Arthropoda; class Insecta; order Hemiptera; family Delphacidae; genus Nilaparvata; species Nilaparvata lugens. Next base: position 37,767,226 of record NC_052505.1, on the reverse strand, counting down.
GAATGGTAAACATGTCAATAGACAAAGAAAAAGAGCTTATTATAAACTTAAAATGAATAAAAGTACGGAAAACTAGGTCACATCCTAATCTTTACAAACGATAATACATATAAATCTATTAAATTATATATAATATAAATTCAATTTCTAAACTATATAGATTTAAAATTTCATGTTAATATGCGTTTATACTGAAAATTGGACAAGTGAAGGAATTTTAACAGAAGCTTACAAAGAACAGACAGAGGATGAGTCGATATTACACTGGTAAATATTATGATCATGGACATTGACATTAAAGCTTGTTAAAGTTTACCTCAACTAAATAATACTTCACATGTAATATCTATTCTAAAAAATGGAAATAAATTATTTTTATTGTTTGCAACAATACTCTCAACAATGGTGAGGGCTACTCGTATTTACGTGAAAATTAAAAAAATCGAAGTAGCATTTTTTAAAACTTTGTTTTATTGCTCACAAGTTTCGACATATTAACGCCATTTTCAAGTAATTCACTCAAAAATGACATTAATATGACGAAGCTTGTGAGTAATAAAAAAAGTTTTTAAAAATGGTACTTTGATTTTTTCAATTTTCACATTAGTAATTTTCACTCCAGTTGGCGGATAATTCTACAATTTTGGGACAGAGAGAACTCTCAAATACTATTTCAATAAAAAAACTTAAATGACTAATATAATTATAATGTACTACATAACAAAACAATAATAACTTCAACTATTACCTGATTAAATTTATTTTATTATTCAATAATTAGAATGATCTACTAATCGATACATATTAAACTGCCTCAATATTTTTCCAATGTTTAGGTAACAAATCAAATTATTTCTTGCAATTCGGTTGAATAAATTTGAGAATTCTGAGATGATTCACTATTGACTTGACGGAACGTTGCTGAATATTTCAAAATCGTCTTCTTCTTCTTCTTCTTCTTCTTCTTCTTCTTCTTCTTCTTCTTCTTCTTCTTCTTCTTCTTCCTTTCACGGGTTAGTCATTGCTGCCTGTTTCGAACCTCTGTGCCTCTAAAATCAACCCATCTCATTCTGGGACGTCCGCGATATCTTCTTTCAAAATGGATTAAAAAATCAAAACTTCATAAAATATTTCAAATAAAGCCAAACCACAAATAGGGCAAATAAAATTATCCTCTTCACCACACTCTGAAAACATAAAAACTTCAATTCCTTATGACACAAACCATTAGTAGTTCAACTAGAAATGGGTCAAAAGAACGCTTACTTCAATCATTCTTCAAAATCATAATTTGAAGTACGGTAGTTCATTGTGAGTTTTTAAATGAGAAAAGTGTTCCCAGTACTGTATTATATTTTGACTGCTGTGATATGTATAGGAACTAATATGTGTACTCTTATAATAAAGTGAGTAATTTGTATTTTTCTCAATTCATATTTTTGGTAATTTCTAAGTGTTTTGGGATCTTTTCTGACTCAAGAATTTCGAATTTGGGAATTCACTTGTAAATATTTTAATTCATATAGGCTAGTAGTTTTGGAAGAAGCCCCGATATCGTAGGCATATTCAGGACTTATTTACTCAGATGAAACCGAATAAGCATTTCTAACAAATTTGTTGGAGTTTGATTTGGAGTATTCGATCAACAATGTATTCAATGTTTCAAAATATTTGGTAAACAAAAAAGCGCGAATCACTGACGCGGATTAGTAAAATTATGAGATAATGACTAGATTTACGAGATTAAGAATGAAATAAACTTTTTATAACTCGTTCAAAGTGAGCTTCGATTGAACTGATCTACTATTTTGTAAATATGAAAATGAATAGAAAAATTGAATAGTTGTAATAATGTTTAGCTTAGTGGATAGACTATGACAATTTATATTACTAAAAATATCAGCCTTGTTTTAATTTTTGTCAAAATTAAGTGTTGTGCAGTTTTGTAATGGACTGAAACTATCTTTAATAAGTAGGAAGTGAAATATACAAACGTATTTAATTTAAGTATAGGATCTATATTATATAAATAGTTGTAAATTATGAAATCAGATGAACGAATATATTTTTCTCCTTAAGTGTGTGCAAGTTTGAAATTTGGCTCTGATATTTTGAGAAATTCTTCAAGTAGAGGGAGAAAAAATTTAAACTGAATTCATTCCATAAAACAATGAACCTATCTACCAATATGAATCTACTATTGTTGAATGGAAGATTTAGTTGACGTGTTTGGTTTGAATGAATGTTTTAGTGAATTTTTAGTTGAAAAAATGAAGGACTAGGAAAATTAATTGCAGTTGATTTTGTTATATTTGTTTTCTAGTTATTTCAGCAGTTCTATGTTATTGAATTTTTATTATGGAAATTCAATTTCCCCAATCTTATGTTCTTGATTATTTAGTTAAACCTGAATATGTGTTCATGTACATTTCTAGTTATGGCTCTCATAATAACGAAAATTTGCTTTGTTTGGTTATAACTATTATAGCTCAAATTTATCACTTTAAAAATTCTGTGATCGATTTTTATTTTTGCTTCTTGATATTATCGTAATTTTTAAATTTGTGAACTAGATCTCAGTAGAATATATGGATTTTAATGATATCCGTGTAAGATGTAAGTTGCAATGAATAATTCGAACTGACTGTCACAGACTCATAATTACGTGAAATACAAGAACTTTCACAATTTATTAATTTCAAACAAATTTTTGTTTTTACATAGTTTTTGTTTGATTTCTTTGTTATTAGAATATTTTTATAAGTATAAAAACTATTATTATATTGTTGTGTTTGTGTCAAATTATTGATTTATATTTGGATGAAACGATATCAATAATAATAAATTAATGTAAATTATTTTTATTATGTTATTCTGCAACCAAAGATTGTTCTGTGTAAATAGTAATAATTTTTCTAAGAAAATTATTTCGTAAGATCATTAAACTAAGCTGTCAAACAATAGGTGTTAAGGATTAGTTTGGAAATGTAAGAATTTAAGAATAGAACGTTTATTTATTAAGTGTGATGGAATTGCAGTACTAAGGCAGAATTAATGTGTTTGTGCAGAGCCTATATGGTGCCGTACGGGCAAATAAGTTCGGTACTATATTCTCAACTGCTTCCTATTATATTATCATTATGATTATGATTATCATCCATCTTCATTATCATAGTAATTATCACTATAATTGATTATATAATTATTATTAAGGTGTAAGTACAAAAATGCAGTCAATCAGCCTATAGTTTAAAGATTTAGACTAGAATAGATTGTACATTCTCAGCATACATACTACAAAGTTAATAAACTACCAAGTTTAAAGTGATGAAATATGTAAATTAATTAATAGAACTGAATCACAATTTTACTATTAATGTAAATTATCTACCTCCTCATTTATTCCAAATGATGTAATTGATTGTATAATTTTATGATTAATTTTACTATCCAATATAACTTTCGTGTTTGAAAGTTACCAGTCAAAAGTATTTTGCTTTTCAAACCACATAACTCTAATTTCAAGCAAGAATTCAAAATGGATTCCCAAAAGATATTTCATCTTGATCAGTATTAGCTAGATTTATTTTTTAATTTGATACTAAAATGTGATAGGGATATTATAATGTAGAGATTACTGTTCGACTTTCTCTCACAGAGGGAGGCAACCGATGATGCAATCACATTTTTTATACTTTTAAATTTAAAATTCTTTTAATATGTTTTCTATCTCTACATCGCATATCTCCTACATTCCCTTAAATAGTGTTCTAAACATTATCTACCAAGTAACGTTTCTATAATGCTTTACAAAATTAATTTTTGAATCTTCTCAGAAATAAAACTAGAATTTTAAGCAAGTTATTCTACTAAGCCGTTCGTATGTAAAAATAATGGAGCTATGTGCAGGCAGAGGTTTGCCTTAGCAAGTATAATATTGACTGAAATGATTCTATACTTATATAACCATCAACAGTCTTTATGTACGGTATAGACCAGTACCAATGAAAATATTTCTCTAATTTGCTTCCTTGGTTTTGTTCATACATGATACAATCATGAATGCAAAATAATTTATCAATAATTATGGAAAATATATTAAAAAGTAAGAGATAGATCGGACACCTATCTGGCAACTATAACAAAAATTGATTTCTGGCACAAATGAATTGATTTCAAATAACTCATTTGGTTGCTTCGTAATGAAATTAATTGATTCATTTTTTGAACTATTGATGTTGGAATACAAGATAATTATTATTGAGATGATATTAAAACTCCTTGACATGGGCTGGATCTATGATGCTTATCATATCATTTGGGAATTTGAAATTCCAATTAATTTGTCCTATCCATAAGATTTCTCTGTTGTAAGGAATACTTTATTGTTCCGATAATTTAAAGTGCATGTTTTTATTGTCAGTTTCAGTTTTTCTATGTATGATACTTCTTGTATGAATTACACTATAAATTACTTCAAATGTAAATTTCATTCGCTCAATGTAGTTTTTCAACATTCTTGGAAACAATTTTGTTCACTTGTGTGTATTTACATTTTTTCAATTGTGAGTGTTTGTCTTGTTTGTTCCATGTAGTAATGTGTTTAAATGTATTCTGTGTCCGTTAATTTGTTTCAGTAACATTGTTCTACATTGAGTGAATGATCTTATTCCAGTAAACACTGCTAACTTATGAAAATGTCAATTGATTTGAATTGATAGGCAATGGAATAATATCGATTGTATCGCATATAATTAATGTATAAACAATTTGTTTCCTTCTATTTCCAAATTGAATTCAATTTTCCAAATGATGTTTAAACTTCAACATTCAATGAAAGGTATATGTAAAACATATCAGTAAGCTAGCTTGTTGCTTCCCACTGAACACTAACTTTATTTAATACAAAACAATACCGTATGTATGTACTGTTGATTTCTGGAATATTTTATTGTTCCTCTAGTGCTTTTAAGCATTCTATAGAGATATAATTTTTGTTCTACCAATGTGATACTGATACGATATTTCTCCAAACGTTGGTTTTTGATTTCAAAAATCTCAATCCAACAATACATTTTTGTACAATTGTTTTTCAATAAAATACAGCATTGTAATTTACCTCTACTGTTCCTTCGCTGTTAATTTGAGAATTACATTATATTTTGTAATTTTCTATACTATTACTCTGTGTGATTTGATGTTCTGTCGTATATTATTTCAAACATGTGTATGCTATTTTTATTTTAAAACTCAAGCATTAAACGCAGATTGGCAGTTTTTATACATAAATGTGTTGACTCAATTCCTTCCAACCTTATTCAACGTAGAACCGTTCTAGTTGATTAATTTATGATGTGCGTTTTGCTATAGCTCAATCGGACAGAGCTGGATCCCATGATGAGTTGCAATGGGACTATTCGCCGGGCTCAGTGGAAATAGTTTTATTAGAACTCATGCGGGTAATATTTTCACTGAACCGGACACGGAACCTGATACCGATGTGTGGGAATCTAGCTGAAGGCTGAATACTACAACCAACATTTTAGCTAGAATAAAAGTAGTTTTGAATGGTTGCATGAATGAAGTTACTTAATCTCATATCCACTCCCATACTTTCAACTACACAAAATTAATAATTCGATTCTTATATCATCAACTAGCAGAAACCCGTGCTCCGCAAGGAGCTAATTTGAAATTTGACAAACTGAAAACTTGACGTAATGAAATTTTGAAGAATTGAAAATAGGCCTATAACCATCGTTGGTTAATTAAGAATCTATATGCAAAATTGCAAGTTAGTTTCAGTCCAGTAGCTTAGACGTGATAATGCGTCAAACATAATTTCCCAATCCCGTACGTATATAAGCCAGCTTTTTACTTTACTATAGATATAGTTAACCACTGCAAGAGATAGGACTGTGGAACAGAAAAGTGGTGAAACTATGATAGCGCCAGAAGTGTCTCAAACAAAATAGTTGGTTACTACATGAAATTTTTGATAGTGATTTGAAAAAAAAATCTGGTGTGGTACAATCACACAACTTTCCTTGCTCATTGAACTGTAAGCCCCGTTCTTAAACGAGAATAATTTAGGGGAATAACATAATGACGATTGGCGGCAACATATTTGAAACTACGATCAGACTTCTGTATAATTATATGTGTGTATATAATTGTTTTCAGAGTACTTTTTCCTTCGTGTAAATTTTGAAATTCGAAGATTTTTTTTTATAAGTCGTCAAAACAGCTGTTCTACAGATGAAATATCTCGACTATGTGTTCTTTTTATGAACTGCTCTACCTACCTACCTCATGCACAAGAAGGAGGTTACAAAGTCCATTTCTCAAGGATGGGGTGGACCCCCCATTAGTTTCCCAGGAAGGAGACTCATGCCAGTTGATAGAGCTGATAAATAACTATACAGAGTATGAATTTGAAATAAATCAGTCAAGTCATTTTTGAGAAAATCGTGAAAACATGGTTTTTTAGTAATTATCCGCCATTTTTCTCGAGAATATTACGCAGCTCCTGCAATTTTCCCAGAAATTTGTCAGTTGCCAGCATTTGTCAGTTGATAGGAAAAATAAAAAAAATTGAAGAAAATCGTTAAGAGCCGTTTTCGAGAAAACCGTGAAAAACATGGTTTTTTTAGTAATTATCCGCCATTTTGAATTCAATTTTATTGAATTCTTATTGTCAGATCCTCATGGTATAAGGACCTTAAGTTTAAAATTTCAAGTCAATCGGTTGATTAGGAATGGAGTTATCGTGTTCACAGACATACACACACACACACACAGACCAACACCCAAAAATCATGTTTTTGGACTCGGGGGACCTTGAAACGTATAGAAAACTTGAAATCGGGGTACCTTAATTTTTTTTGGAAACCAATGCCTTCCTTACCTATGGTAATAGGGCAAGGAAAGTAAAAAAGTTAAAACAACAGAACTGAAAGTTGTCAACCTTATTCTACCTCCATTTAGAGAGACTTTTGTTTGAGCCGAATGTAAATCTATATACATAAAAATGGATGTCTGTTTGTGTGTTCCCTATAGACTTGAAAACTACTTGACATAACGACATGAAACTTTGGGAATATGATGTGTGAATATTGGGGATGGTTTCTGAAGAGAAATTTTAATAGGGGGGATAGTAATAATTATTTATTAATCCATTTTAGAGACCTATGTTTTCGAAATAAATTGTCGACAGAGCGGCTACCGAAGAACTGAAAGATGATCATGATTCAAGATCATATTGTGATCATATGATTGAGCATCTGAAGTTACCAGCTGTATAATAAACACGTTACCCTGTGATAAATTGTGTACTGGTATTAAAACGGTAGTTAGGAGTTGAAGTGTAGTTGATTGGTACCAGCTGTTGATAATGGTTCCTTAGAAGACCTATACAAATAACTAGCAAGAACCCGTGCTTCGCAAGGATCTATTTTAAAACTTGACAAAATGAAAACTTGACGTAATGAAGTTTTGAAGAATTGAGAATAGGCCTATAACCATCCTTGGTTAATTAAGAATCTATAAGCAAAATTTCAAGTTAATTAGTCCAGTAGTTCAGACGTGATGATGCGTCAAACATAATTTTCCTATCCCGTACGTGCATAAGCCAGCTCTTTACTTTATATAATTATTATAGATATAGTTAACGACTGCAAGAGATAGGACTGTGGAACAGAATAGTGGTGAAACTATGATAGCGCCAGAAGTGTCTCAAACACAATAGTAGGTACTACCTACATGAACTTTTTGAAAGTGATTTGAAAAAATGTGAAAACAACAGAACTGAATCCTTATCATTCTACCTTCATCTAGAGAGGCTTTTGTTTGAGCCGAATGGAAATCTATTTATAAAAAAATGAATGTCTGTTTGTGTGTTTGTTTGTATGTTTGTTTGTTCCCTGTAGACTTGAAAACTACTTGACATAACAGCATGAAACTTTGGGAATATGTTGTGTGAATATTGGGGATGGTTTCTGAACAGAAATTTTAATAGGGGGGCTAGTAATAATTATTATTTATTAATCCATTTTACAGCCATATGTTTTCGGAATTTTCGAAAGAACGAAAAGATGATCATGATTCAAGATCATATTGTGATAATATGATTTAGCATCTAAAGTTACCAGCTGTAATAAACATATCACCCTGTGATAAATTATTGTGTACTGGTATTAAAACGGTTTTTGGAGTTGAAGTGTAGTTGATTGGTACCAGCTGTTGATAATGGTTCCTTAGAAGACCTATACAAATAACTAGCAAGAACCCGTGCTTCGCAAGGATCTATTTTAAAACTTGACAAAATGAAAACTTGACGTAATGAAGTTTTGAAGAATTGAGAATAGGCCTATAACCATCCTTGGTTAATTAAGAATCTATAAGCAAAATTTCAAGTTAATTAGTCCAGTAGTTCAGACGTGATGATGCGTCAAACATAATTTTCCTATCCCGTACGTGCATAAGCCAGCTCTTTACTTTATATAATTATTATAGATATAGTTAACGACTGCAAGAGATAGGACTGTGGAACAGAATAGTGGTGAAACTATGATAGCGCCAGAAGTGTCTCAAACACAATAGTAGGTACTACTACATGAACTTTTTGAAAGTGATTTGAAAAAATGTGAAAACAACAGAACTGAATCCTTATCATTCTACCTTCATTTAGAGAGGCTTTTGTTTGAGCCGAATGGAAATCTATTTATAAAAAAATGAATGTCTGTTTGTGTGTTTGTTTGTATGTTTGTTTGTTCCCTGTAGACTTGAAAACTACTTGACATAACAGCATGAAACTTTGGGAATATGTTGTGTGAATATTGGGGATGGTTTCTGAACAGAAATTTTAATAGGGGGCTAGTAATAATTATTATTTATTAATCCATTTTACAGCCATATGTTTTCGGAATTTTCGAAAGAACGAAAAGATGATCATGATTCAAGATCATATTGTGATAATATGATTTAGCATCTAAAGTTACCAGCTGTAATAAACATATCACCCTGTGATAAATTATTGTGTACTGGTATTAAAACGGTTTTTGGAGTTGAAGTGTAGTTGATTGGTACCAGCTGTTCATAATGGTTCCTTAGAAGACCTATACAAATATAATCACTCCCCTATCATTGAGAAACTGGAAAATGTTGAAAAAAATTATTCACCCAATGAAAGAGAGTATATATATATATATATAATATATATATTATATATATATATATATATATATATAATATATATATATATATATATATATATATATATTATATATATATATATATATTGTATAGTATATATGTATAGTATTCATATTGCATTCATTAATTACTGAAGAATGAAAGAATAATTTACAATTTATTGATTTAGCTTAGCTTATATTCATCCTAAAATGGAAAGAATATGGAATTCTGTGTGATTCATCATACATCGCATATTTCCTGGACCATATATCGACAATCTACAGCTATGAAAACATTGAATATTTTTCATTGAAACACTGATATAATCTTTTTTTTAATTGAAAACTTTACTGATAGATATTACTACCAATTGATGAGAAGGATAATATGTTTTCGGAATAATGAATGCTGCATGACTAAGCACATAGGAAGTCCGTATTGATATGTAAATGAACATGTTGATTGTCAGATAAATTTCATGATTCACCAAATAAAGTCAAGTGTAACATGAGATACATTGGCGGTGCGAAGTTCGCTGGGTAAGCTAGTTGTAAATTAAGCTTTATTATTAATAGACAACGCTGAAAAAGACTGGCTCAATCACCAGGAATACTATAAATCTGTAGAACGTTTACCACGTAAAACACGTGGTAAGCTCGCGCTCTCAATCAACGCAAAATCAATTCGATCAGCTAATTGATGAAATTTTTTCAAGCTTTCCAATGATTACAACATATGTTAGAATATCATGTGTCAATTATCTCAGTTCCATACGGAGTTCACCTTACCATAAGCTTACTTAATAGGATCCTTTTTCATCCTTTGAAACCCTTAGAGGCAAAATATCTCAAAATCCGTTCTTAGTGCGCGTCTAGCATGTTTGAAGAATATTTGTGCAAAGTTTTAAGCCTGTAGGCCAATATTAGTTTGAGCTGTGGTGTGATTTTACATCAAATTTTCGAAAAGTGCCTCTCCTGAACCCCCTGTTCTCCTGATTGGAATTTTTCTGCATAGATCTGATTTTTTTCGTACCTGAACGAAAAGTTCCTCATGACTTTGCTGTGCAATGAACGGTTAAAAAGTGAAAATTTGGGGGGCCCAGCTCCCTCAGGGGGAGGGCAAAGGAGGAAGAGGAAAGGAAAAGGAAGAGGAAGAAGAAGAAGAAGGAAGAAGAAGAAGAAGAGGGAGGAAGAGGGGGTGAAGCAGAAGGAGAAATGAAGAAGAAGAAGAAGAGAAGAAGAAAAGAAGAAGAGAAGAAGAAGAAGAGAAGAAAGAAGAAGAAGAGAAGAAGAAGAAGAAGAGAGAAAAAAGAAGAAGAGAAGAAGAAGAAGAGAAGAAGAAGAAGAAGAAGAAGAGAAGAAGAAGAAGAAGAAGAAAAGAAGAAGAAGAAGATGAAGATAGATTATTATGTTGCTTTGGCCTGTGATCTGTATAATGTCCTGTAACAACTAAGGTGCGTCCACACATGCCGAACCGAACCTCGAACCGCGCAGCAACCGTGCATTCCTCCAAACATCTTGCCTTTCAACGAACATGAGCATATGTTTCATAATGTTAAAATCATTCGGCTGTTAATCATTCGCCGTACCGCACTCCGAACCATTCGCCGTGCCGCTTGCCTCTGTTCTAACTGCTCGCCTCACCACACTCCGAACGCTGAACTTTACAGCCAATCAGAGCCCTCGATTACAATTCGCCGTGCAGCTCGCTCCACAATATTTTGGCTATCCATCACAAGTGGAAAACATGCGACATGAATACAGAAGTATAGGCAATTTTTTATTTGATTAATTCATGTTTTGAAGAATTCATTGTTACGAATGATAAATGATAGGAGCTTATAAATATTTTCTAATTCAAATGAAATAACTTCTGAAAAAAATAATGATTGGATAAAAATACCAATATTAAATTATTGTTGACCAAGAACTCAGTACATCGACAATATTCATTCAACTAATTCTGTATTGATAAAATTATAATCATTTTCTCTATTGATAATCAATTTCATCAACTAACTGAAAAAAGTACTTCAATTTCCATGAATTTATTAATAGAATTATATAAATCTAAAGTGTAGGTCATATCTAAATTCACAAAGAGTTCGATTCTTGTTGGCAAGATAGATGTTATTCAATGCAGAAATCATTGTTATTTTACTAAAAGATAGGATAAAATGAATAGTTCTCTTTCAGGGGGAGTTTTGACAACCCACAAAACTCATTTTTCATTTGAAGAAATAATATCAAAAAGGTGCATAGGACCTTACTTTTTTGTTCAGCTTGCCAAAATACCCCTCATTTCAATATTAAAATTTTCGACTGACTGTACAGTGAGTCAATCATTCTATCAAGGCTTGAATAATTTTGAAATTTTAATTAAATAAAAATGGTAGAGAATAATTATCATGTAGATATCAACACCTTTATTTAAAGACATATTAACTGCATGCGTTTTCATATTGCCGATACAGCATTGATAAAACTGTAGACGTTTATTTAGCAGTCTCAAAAAACTGTTCTAGCTGAAAAATTAATAATACATGCCACGTGTAGGCTTATACATTGCATCAGGAAAACGAAGTTCAAAACTATGGTTTTCCTAAACATATGTTTTTGAGATAATTCTTTGATGCAGCTGTTTCACATTCACCATTATAAATAATTATACAGAGTTTGTGAAAATAAAAATATTTATTGATTACCAAAACAATACTATTATTATATTAATGATAATAATTAATTATTAAAACAATACTTTTATTATATCAATAATAATAATATTATTAAACATATTTATCAATTATCAGAACAATATTATTGAGGTTGAGTGGAATCAGGTAGAAAGCAATAATAGAACAGATGTTCTTTTTGAATTTCTATCATATTATTTTGTTATTTCCAATGATTACAACATATGTTAGAATATCACATGTCAATAAATAAATTATCTCATTTCCATATGGCACTCACCTTACCATGTTCATAACCTTACTTAATAGGATCCTTTTTCATCCTTTGAAACCTTAGAGGCAAAATATCTCAAAATCCGTTCTTAGTGCGCGTCTAGCATGTTTGAAGAATATTTTTGCAAAGTTTCAAGTCTGTAGGACAATTAGTTTGAGCTGTAGTGTGATTTTACATCAAAATTTTCGAAAAATGCCCTCTCCTGGACCCCCCTGTGCTCCTGATCGAAATTTTTCTGCATAGATCTAATTTTTTTTCGTAGCTGAACAAAAAAGTTCCTCATGACTTTGCTGTGCAATGAGCGGTTAAAAAGTACAAAATTTTGGGGGGGCCCCAGCTCCCTCAGGGGGGCAAATTTCTGAAAATCCTTTCTTAGTGGATGTTTTCAGGCTACCATAAACAATCGTGCAAAATTTCAAGTTTTTAGGCTCAGTAGTTTGGGCTGTGGTGTGATTTCAGTCTGTAGGGGCTTAGCCTTTTATAAGTATAGAGATTTATTATCACTCCCCTATCATTGAAAAACTGGAAAATGTTGGAAGAAAAATATTCACCTCATGAAAGAGAGTTGTAAATAGCTATCCATGGTATAAATTTGAAGAAAATCGTTGGAGCCGTTTTCGAGAAAACCGTGAAAACATGGTTTTTTAGTAATTATCCGCCATTTTTCTCGAGAATATTACGCAGCTCCTGCAATTTTCCCAGAAATTTGTCAGTTGCCAGGATTTGTCAGTTGATAGGAAAAATAAAAAAAATTGAAGAAAATCGTTAAGAGCCGTTTTCGAGAAAACCGTGAAAAACATGGTTTTTTTAGTAATTATCCGCCATTTTGAATTCAATTTTATTGAATTCTTATTGTCAGATCCTCATGGTATAAGGACCTTAAGTTTAAAATTTCAAGTCAATCGGTTGATTAGGAATGGAGTTATCGTGTTCACAGACATACACACACACACACACACACACACAGACCAACACCCAAAAATCATGTTTTTGGACTCGGGGGACCTTGAAACGTATAGAAAACTTGAAATCGGGGTACCTTAATTTTTTTTGGAAACCAATGCTTTCCTTACCTATGGTAATAGGGCAAGGAAAGTAAAAAAGTTAAAACAACAGAACTGAAAGTTGTCAACCTTATTCTACCTCCATTTAGAGAGACTTTTGTTTGAGCCGAATGTAAATCTATATACATAAAAATGAATGTCTGTTTGTGTGTTCCCTATAGACTTGAAAACTACTTGACATAACGACATGAAACTTTGGGAATATGATGTGTGAATATTGGGGATGGTTTCTGAAGAGAAATTTTAATAGGGGGGGATAGTAATAATTATTTATTAATCCATTTTAGAGACCTATGTTTTCGAAATAAATTGTCGACAGAGCGGCTACCCGAAGAACGGAAAGATGATCATGATTCAAGATCATATTGTGATCATATGATTGAGCATCTGAAGTTACCAGCTGTATAATAAACACGTCACCCTGTGATAAATTGTGTACTGGTATTAAAACGGTAGTTAGGAGTTGAAGTGTAGTCGATTGGTACCAGCTGTTGATAATGGTTCCTTAGAAGACCTATACAAATAATTATCACTCCCTTATCATTGAGAAACTGGAAAATGTTGAAAAAAATTTATTCACCTAATGAAAGAGAGTATAAATATTGTATAGTATATATGTATAGTATTCATATTGCATTCATTAATTACTGAAGAATGAAAGAATAATTTACCATTTTTTGAATTTAGCTTAGCTTATATTCATCCTAAAATGGAAAGAATATGGAATTCTGTGTGATTCATCGTACATCGCATATTTTCTGGACCATATATCGACAATCTACAGCTATGAAAACATTGAATATTTTTCTTTGAAACACTGATATAACCTTTTTTTTTTTAATTGAAGACTTTACTGATAGATATTACTACCAATTGATTGAGAAGAATAATATGTTTTCGGAATAATGAATGCTGCATGACTAAGCACATAGGAAGTCCGTATTGAGATGTAGATGAACATGTTGATTGTCAGATAAATTTCATGATTCACCAAATAAAGTCAAGTGTAACATGAGATACATTGGCGGTGCGAAGTTCGCTGGGTAAGCTAGTTGTAAATTAAGCTTTATTATTAATAGACAACGCTGAAAAAGACAGGCTCAATCACCAGGAATACTATAAAACTGTCAGTTTGTCGGGGCTTAGACTTTTAGTATAGGTAGAAGAAGAGAAGAAAGAAGAAGAAGAAGAAGAAGAAGAAGAAGAAGAAGAAGAAGAAGAAGAAGAGAAGAAGAAGAAGAAGAAGAAGAAGAAGAAGAAGAAGAAGAAGAGAAAGAAGAAGAGAAGAAGAAGAAGAGAAAGATGGAGAAGAGGAGTAAGAAGAAGAAGAAGCAGAAGAAGAAGAGAAAGAAGAAAAAAAGAAGAAAAAGAAGAAGATAGATTATTAAGTTGCTTTGGCCTGTGATCTGTATAAATGTCCTGTAACAACTAAAGGTGCGTCCACACATGCCGAACCGAACCTCGAACCGCGCAGCAAACCGTGCATTCCTCCGAACATCTTGCCTTTCAACGAACATGAGCATATGTTTCATAATATTAAAAATCAGCAGTTAATCATTCGCCGTACCGTACTCCGAACCATCGCCGTGCCGCTTGCCTCTGTTCTAACTGCTCGCCTCACCTCACTCAGAACGCTGAACTTTTCAGCCAATCAGAGCCCTCGTTTCAATTCGCCGTGCAGCTCGCTCCACAATATTTTGGCTATCCATCACAAGTGGAAAACATGCGAACATGAATACAGAAGTATGGGCAATTTTTTATTTGATTAAATTCATGTTTTGAAGAATTCATTGTTACGAATGATAAATTGATAGGAGCTTATAAATATTTTCTAATTCAAATGAAATAACTTCTGAAAAAAATAATGATTGGATAAATACCAATATTGAATTATTGTTGGCCAAGAACTCAGTACATCGACAACTAATTCTGTATTGATGAAATTTAATCATTTTCTCTATTGATAATCAATTTCATCAACTAATCATCAACTAACTGAAAAAAGTACTTCAATTTCCATGAATTTATTAATAGAATTATATAAAACTAAAGTGTAGGTCATATCTAAATTCACAGAGTTAGATTCTTGTTGGCAAGATAGATGTTATTCAATGCAGAAATCATTGTTATTTTACTAAAAGATAGGATAAAATGGATAGTTCTTTTTCAGGGGGAGTTTTGACAACCAACAAAACTCATTTTTCATTTGAAGAAAAAATTCTTCAAAAGGTGCATAGGACTTTTTTGTTTAGCTTGCTAAAATACCCCTCATTTCAATATTAAAATTTTCGACTGACTGTACAGTGAGTCAATCATTCTATCAAGG